>NC_140116.1:17500-571955 GCF_964237585.1 Gallinula chloropus
GTTGCAGGTCGCGGCCCGAGAAGCACTCTCCGGCCAACGTGCCCAACGTCCAGCGACTGCTCCCAAAGCGAAGGAGCCAGGACCCAAAGACCTAGCTGGCCTGAAGGGGCCCCAGGGGGCCCCCAAGCAGCCCCTCTCCATTTGGGTCTGGGGGCTTTCGTTGGGCCGGGAACCTGGGAGGTACCTGCCAGGTTGCAGGTCGCGGCCCGAGAAGCACTCTCCGGCCAACGTGCCAAACGTCCAGCGACTGCTCCCAAAGCGAAGGAGCCAGGACCCAAAGACCTAGCTGGCCTGAAGGGGCCCCAGGGGGCCCCCAAGCAGCCCCTCTCCATTTGGGTCTGGGGGCTTTCGTTGGGCCGGGAACCTGGGAGGTACCTGCCCGGTTGCAGGTCGCGGCCCGAGAAGCACTCTCCGGCCAACGTGCCAAACGTCCAGCGACTGCTCCCAAAGCGAAGGAGCCAGGACCCAAAGACCTAGCTGGCCTGAAGGGGCCCCAGGGGGCCCCCAAGCAGCCCCTCTCCATTTGGGTCTGGGGGCTTTCGTTGGGCCGGGAACCTGGGAGGTACCTGCCCGGTTGCAGGTCGCGGCCCGAGAAGCACTCTCCGGCCAACGTGCCCAACGTCCAGCGACTGCTCCCAAAGCGAAGGAGCCAGGACCCAAAGACCTAGCTGGCCTGAAGGGGCCCCAGGGGGGCCCAAAGCAGCCCCTCTCCATTTGGGTCTGGGGGCTTTCGTTGGGCCGGGAACCTGGGAGGTACCTGCCAGTTTGCAGGTCGCGGCCCGAGAAGCACTCTCCGGCCAACGTGCCAAACGTCCAGCGACTGCTCCCAAAGCGAAGGAGCCAGGACCCAAAGACCTAGCTGGCCTGAAGGGGCCCCAGGGGGCCCCCAAGCAGCCCCTCTCCATTTGGGTCTGGGGGCTTTCGTTGGGCCGGGAACCTGGGAGGTACCTGCCCGGTTGCAGGTCGCGGCCCGAGAAGCACTCTCCGGCCAACGTGCCAAACGTCCAGCGACTGCTCCCAAAGCGAAGGAGCCAGGACCCAAAGACCTAGCTGGCCTGAAGGGGCCCCAGGGGGCCCCCAAGCAGCCCCTCTCCATTTGGGTCTGGGGGCTTTCGTTGGGCCGGGAACCTGGGAGGTACCTGCCCGGTTGCAGGTCGCAGCCCGAGAAGCACTCTCCGGCCAACGTGCCCAATGTCCAGCGACTGCTCCCAAAGCGAAGGAGCCAGGACCCAAAGACCTAGCTGGCCTGAAGGGGCCCCAGGGGGCCCCCAAGCAGCCCCTCTCCATTTGGGTCTGGGGGCTTTCGTTGGGCCGGGAACCTGGGAGGTACCTGCCCGGTTGCAGGTCGCGGCCCGAGAAGCACTCTCCGGCCAACGTGCCAAACGTCCAGCGACTGCTCCCAAAGCGAAGGAGCCAGGACCCAAAGACCTAGCTGGCCTGAAGGGGCCCCAGGGGGCCCCCAAGCAGCCCCTCTCCATTTGGGTCTGGGGGCTTTCGTTGGGCCGGGAACCTGGGAGGTACCTGCCAGGTTGCAGGTCGCGGCCCGAGAAGCACTCTCCGGCCAACGTGCCAAACGTCCAGCGACTGCTCCCAAAGCGAAGGAGCCAGGACCCAAAGACCTAGCTGGCCTGAAGGGGCCCCAGGGGGCCCCCAAGCAGCCCCTCTCCATTTGGGTCTGGGGGCTTTCGTTGGGCCGGGAACCTGGGAGGTACCTGCCAGGTTGCAGGTCGCGGCCCGAGAAGCACTCTCCGGCCAACGTGCCAAACGTCCAGCGACTGCTCCCAAAGCGAAGGAGCCAGGACCCAAAGACCTAGCTGGCCTGAAGGGGCCCCAGGGGGCCCCCAAGCAGCCCCTCTCCATTTGGGTCTGGGGGCTTTCGTTGGGCCGGGAACCTGGGAGGTACCTGCCAGGTTGCAGGTCGCGGCCCGAGAAGCACTCTCCGGCCAACGTGCCAAACGTCCAGCGACTGCTCCCAAAGCGAAGGAGCCAGGACCCAAAGACCTAGCTGGCCTGAAGGGGCCCCAGGGGGCCCCCAAGCAGCCCCTCTCCATTTGGGTCTGGGGGCTTTCCTTGGGCCGGGAACCTGGGAGGTACCTGCCCGGTTGCAGGTCGCGGCCCGAGAAGCACTCTCCGGCCAACGTGCCAAATGTCCAGCGACTGCTCCCAAAGCGAAGGAGCCAGGACCCAAAGACCTAGCTGGCCTGAAGGGGCCCCAGGGGGCCCCCAAGCAGCCCCTCTCCATTTGGGTCTGGGGGCTTTCGTTGGGCCGGGAACCTGGGAGGTACCTGCCAGGTTGCATGTCGCGGCCCGAGAAGCACTCTCCGGCCAACGTGCCAAACGTCCAGCGACTGCTCCCAAAGCGAAGGAGCCAGGACCCAAAGACCTAGCTGGCCTGAAGGGGCCCCAGGGGGCCCCCAAGCAGCCCCTCTCCATTTGGCTCTGGGGGCTTTCGTTGGGCCGGGAACCTGGGAGGTACCTGCCCGGTTGCAGGTCGCGGCCCGAGAAGCACTCTCCGGCCAACGTGCCAAACGTCCAGCGACTGCTCCCAAAGCGAAGGAGCCAGGACCCAAAGACCCAGCTGGCCTGAAGGGGCCCCAGGGGGCCCCCAAGCAGCCCCTCTCCATTTGGGTCTGGGGGCTTTCGTTGGGCCGGGAACCTGGGAGGTACCTGCCAGGTTGCAGGTCGCGGCCCGAGAAGCACTCTCCGGCCAACGTGCCAAACGTCCAGCGACTGCTCCCAAAGTGAAGGAGCCAGGACCCAAAGACCTAGCTGGCCTGAAGGGGCCCCAGGGGGCCCCCAAGCAGCCCCTCTCCATTTGGGTCTGGGGGCTTTCGTTGGGCCGGGAACCTGGGAGGTACCTGCCAGGTTGCAGGTCGCGGCCCGAGAAGCACTCTCCGGCCAACATGCCAAACGTCCAGCGACTGCTCCCAAAGCGAAGGAGCCAGGACCCAAAGACCTAGCTGGCCTGAAGGGGCCCCAGGGGGCCCCCAAGCAGCCCCTCTCCATTTGGGTCTGGGAGCTTTCGTTGGGCCGGGAACCTGGGAGGTACCTGCCCGGTTGCAGGTGGCGGCCCGAGAAGCACTCTCCGGCCAACGTGCCAAACGTCCAGCGACTGCTCCCAAAGCGAAGGAGCCAGGACCCAAAGACCTAGCTGGCCTGAAGGGGCCCCAGGGGGCCCCCAAGCAGCCCCTCTCCATTTGGGTCTGGGGGCTTTCGTTGGGCCGGGAACCTGGGAGGTACCTGCCCGGTTGCAGGTCGCAGCCCGAGAAGCACTCTCCGGCCAACGTGCCAAACGTCCAGCGACTGCTCCCAAAGCGAAGGAGCCAGGACCCAAAGACCCAGCTGGCCTGAAGGGGCCCCAGGGGGCCCCCAAGCAGCCCCTCTCCATTTGGGTCTGGGGGCTTTCGTTGGGCCGGGAACCTGGGAGGTACCTGCCCGGTTGCAGGTCACGGCCCGAGAAGCACTCTCCGGCCAACGTGCCAAACGTCCAGCGACTGCTCCCAAAGCGAAGGAGCCAGGACCCAAAGACCCAGCTGGCCTGAAGGGGCCCCATGGGGCCCCCAAGCAGCCCCTCTCCATTTGGGTCTGGGGGCTTTCGTTGGGCCGGGAACCTGGGAGGTACCTGCCCGGTTGCAGGTCGCGGCCCGAGAAGCACTCTCCGGCCAACGTGCCAAACGTCCAGCGACTGCTCCCAAAGCGAAGGAGCCAGGACCCAAAGACCTAGCTGGCCTGAAGGGGCCCCAGGGGGCCCCCAAGCAGCCCCTCTCCATTTGGGTCTGGGGGCTTTCGTTGGGCCGGGAACCTGGGAGGTACCTGCCCGGTTGCAGGTCGCGGCCCGAGAAGCACTCTCCGGCCAACGTGCCAAACGTCCACCGACTGCTCCCAAAGCGAAGGAGCCAGGACCCAAAGACCTAGCTGGCCTGAAGGGGCCCCAGGGGGCCCCCAAGCAGCCCCTCTCCATTTGGGTCTGGGGGCTTTCGTTGGGCCGGGAACCTGGGAGGTACCTGCCAGGTTGCAGGTCGCGGCCCGAGAAGCACTCTCCGGCCAACGTGCCAAACGTCCAGCGACTGCTCCCAAAGCGAAGGAGCCAGGACCCAAAGACCCAGCTGGCCTGAAGGGGCCCCAGGGGGCCCCCAAGCAGCCCCTCTCCATTTGGGTCTGGGGGCTTTCGTTGGGCCGGGAACCTGGGAGGTACCTGCCAGGTTGCAGGTCGCGGCCCGAGAAGCACTCTCCGGCCAACGTGCCAAACGTCCAGCGACTGCTCCCAAAGCGAAGGAGCCAGGACCCAAAGACCTAGCTGGCCTGAAGGGGCCCCAGGGGGCCCCCAAGCAGCCCCTCTCCATTTGGGTCTGGGGGCTTTCGTTGGGCCGGGAACCTGGGAGGTACCTGCCAGGTTGCAGGTCGCGGCCCGAGAAGCACTCTCCGGCCAACGTGCCAAACGTCCAGCGACTGCTCCCAAAGCGAAGGAGCCAGGACCCAAAGACCTAGCTGGCCTGAAGGGGCCCCAGGGGGCCCCCAAGCAGCCCCTCTCCATTTGGGTCTGGGGGCTTTCGTTGGGCCGGGAACCTGGGAGGTACCTGCCAGGTTGCAGGTCGCGGCCCGAGAAGCACTCTCCGGCCAACGTGCCAAACGTCCAGCGACTGCTCCCAAAGCGAAGGAGCCAGGACCCAAAGACCTAGCTGGCCTGAAGGGGCCCCAGGGGGCCCCCAAGCAGCCCCTCTCCATTTGGGTCTGGGGGCTTTCGTTGGGCCGGGAACCTGGGAGGTACCTGCCAGGTTGCAGGTCGCGGCCCGAGAAGCACTCTCCGGCCAACGTGCCAAACGTCCAGCGACTGCTCCCAAAGCGAAGGAGCCAGGACCCAAAGACCTAGCTGGCCTGAAGGGGCCCCAGGGGGCCCCCAAGCAGCCCCTCTCCATTTGGGTCTGGGGGCTTTCGTTGGGCCGGGAACCTGGGAGGTACCTGCCAGGTTGCAGGTCGCGGCCCGAGAAGCACTCTCCGGCCAACGTGCCCAACGTCCAGCGACTGCTCCCAAAGCGAAGGAGCCAGGACCCAAAGACCTAGCTGGCCTGAAGGGGCCCCAGGGGGCCCCCAAGCAGCCCCTCTCCATTTGGGTCTGGGGGCTTTCGTTGGGCCGGGAACCTGGGAGGTACCTGCCAGGTTGCAGGTCGCGGCCCGAGAAGCACTCTCCGGCCAACGTGCCAAACGTCCAGCGACTGCTCCCAAAGCGAAGGAGCCAGGACCCAAAGACCTAGCTGGCCTGAAGGGGCCCCAGGGGGCCCCCAAGCAGCCCCTCTCCATTTGGGTCTGGGGGCTTTCATTGGGCCGGGAACCTGGGAGGTACCTGCCAGGTTGCAGGTCGCGGCCCGAGAAGCACTCTCCGGCCAACGTGCCAAACGTCCAGCGACTGCTCCCAAAGCGAAGGAGCCAGGACCCAAAGACCTAGCTGGCCTGAAGGGGCCCCAGGGGGCCCCCAAGCAGCCCCTCTCCATTTGGGTCTGGGGGCTTTCGTTGGGCCGGGAACCTGGGAGGTACCTGCCAGGTTGCAGGTCGCGGCCCGAGAAGCACTCTCCGGCCGACGTGCCCAACGTCCAGCGACTGCTCCCAAAGCGAAGGAGCCAGGACCCAAAGACCTAGCTGGCCTGAAGGGGCCCCAGGGGGCCCCCAAGCAGCCCCTCTCCATTTGGGTCTGGGGGCTTTCGTTGGGCCGGGAACCTGGGAGGTACCTGCCAGGTTGCAGGTCGCGGCCCGAGAAGCACTCTCCGGCCAACGTGCCAAACGTCCAGCGACTGCTCCCAAAGCGAAGGAGCCAGGACCCAAAGACCTAGCTGGCCTGAAGGGGCCCCAGGGGGCCCCCAAGCAGCCCCTCTCCATTTGGGTCTGGGGGCTTTCGTTGGGCCGGGAACCTGGGAGGTACCTGCCAGGTTGCAGGTCGCGGCCCGAGAAGCACTCTCCGGCCAACGTGCCAAACGTCCAGCGACTGCTCCCAACGCGAAGGAGCCAGGACCCAAAGACCTAGCTGGCCTGAAGGGGCCCCAGGGGGCCCCCAAGCAGCCCCTCTCCATTTGGGTCTGGGGGCTTTCGTTGGGCCGGGAACCTGGGAGGTACCTGCCAGGTTGCAGGTCGCGGCCCGAGAAGCACTCTCCGGCCAACGTGCCAAACGTCCAGCGACTGCTCCCAAAGCGAAGGAGCCAGGACCCAAAGACCTAGCTGGCCTGAAGGGGCCCCAGGGGGCCCCCAAGCAGCCCCTCTCCATTTGGGTCTGGGGGCTTTCGTTGGGCCGGGAACCTGGGAGGTACCTGCCAGGTTGCAGGTCGCGGCCCGAGAAGCACTCTCCGGCCAACATGCCAAACGTCCAGCGACTGCTCCCAAAGCGAAGGAGCCAGGACCCAAAGACCTAGCTGGCCTGAAGGGACCCCAGGGGGCCCCCAAGCAGCCCCTCTCCATTTGGGTCTGGGGGCTTTCGTTGGGCCGGGAACCTGGGAGGTACCTGCCCGGTTGCAGGTCGCGGCCCAAGAAGCACTCTCCGGCCAACGTGCCAAACGTCCAGCGACTGCTCCCAAAGCGAAGGAGCCAGGACCCAAAGACCTAGCTGGCCTGAAGGGGCCCCAGGGGGCCCCCAAGCAGCCCCTCTCCATTTGGGTCTGGGGGCTTTCGTTGGGCCGGGAACCTGGGAGGTACCTGCCCGGTTGCAGGTCGCGGCCCGAGAGCACTCTCCGGCCAACGTGCCAAACGTCCAGCGACTGCTCCCAAAGCGAAGGAGCCAGGACCCAAAGACCTAGCTGGCCTGAAGGGGCCCCAGGGGGCCCCCAAGCAGCCCCTCTCCATTTGGGTCTGGGGGCTTTCGTTGGGCCGGGAACCTGGGAGGTACCTGCAAGGTTGCGGGTCGCGGCCCGAGAAGCACTCTCCGGCCAACGTGCCAAACGTCCAGCGACTGCTCCCAAAGCGAAGGAGCCAGGACCCAAAGACCCAGCTGGCCTGAAGGGGCCCCAGGGGGCCCCCAAGCAGCCCCTCTCCATTTGGGTCTGGGGGCTTTCGTTGGGCCGGGAACCTGGGAGGTACCTGCCAGTTTGCAGGTCGCGGCCCGAGAAGCACTCTCCGGCCAACGTGCCAAACGTACAGCGACTGCTCCCAAAGCGAAGGAGCCAGGACCCAAAGACCTAGCTGGCCTGAAGGGGCCCCAGGGGGCCCCCAAGCAGCCCCTCTCCATTTGGGTCTGGGGGCTTTCGTTGGGCCGGGAACCTGGGAGGTACCTGCCAGGTTGCAGGTCGCGGCCCGAGAAGCACTCTCCGGCCAACGTGCCAAACGTCCAGCGACTGCTCCCAAAGCGAAGGAGCCAGGACCCAAAGACCTAGCTGGCCTGAAGGGGCCCCAGGGGGCCCCCAAGCAGCCCCTCTCCATTTGGGTCTGGGGGCTTTCGTTGGGCCGGGAACCTGGGAGGTACCTGCCCGGTTGCAGGTCGCGGCCCGAGAAGCACTCTCCGGCCAACATGCCCAATGTCCAGCGACTGCTCCCAAAGCGAAGGAGCCAGGACCCAAAGACCTAGCTGGCCTGAAGGGGCCCCAGGGGGCCCCCAAGCAGCCCCTCTCCATTTGGGTCTGGGGGCTTTCGTTGGGCCGGGAACCTGGGAGGTACCTGCCCACTTGCAGGTGGCGGCCCGAGAAGCACTCTCCGGCCAACATGCCAAACGTCCAGCGACTGCTCCCAAAGCGAAGGAGCCAGGACCCAAAGACCTAGCTGGCCTGAAGGGGCCCCAGGGGGCCCCCAAGCAGCCCCTCTCCATTTGGGTCTGGGGGCTTTCGTTGGGCCAGGAACCTGGGAGGTACCTGCCCACTTGCAGGTCGCGGCCCGAGAAGCACTCTCCGGCCAACGTGCCAAACGTCCAGCGACTGCTCCCAAAGCGAAGGAGCCAGGACCCAAAGACCTAGCTGGCCTGAAGGGGCCCCAGGGGGCCCCCAAGCAGCCCCTCTCCATTTGGCTCTGGGGGCTTTCGTTGGGCCGGGAACCTGGGAGGTACCTGCCAGGTTGCAGGTCGCGGCCCGAGAAGCACTCTCCGGCCAACGTGCCAAACGTCCAGCGACTGCTCCCAAAGCGAAGGAGCCAGGACCCAAAGACCTAGCTGGCCTGAAGGGGCCCCAGGGGGCCCCCAAGCAGCCCCTCTCCATTTGGGTCTGGGGGCTTTCGTTGGGCCGGGAACCTGGGAGGTACCTGCCAGGTTGCAGGTCGCGGCCCGAGAAGCACTCTCCGGCCAACGTGCCAAACGTCCAGCGACTGCTCCCAAAGCGAAGGAGCCAGGACCCAAAGACCTAGCTGGCCTGAAGGGGCCCCAGGGGGCCCCCAAGCAGCCCCTCTCCATTTGGGTCTGGGGGCTTTCGTTGGGCCGGGAACCTGGGAGGTACCTGCCCGGTTGCAGGTCGCGGCCCGAGAAGCACTCTCCGGCCAACGTGCCAAACGTCCAGCGACTGCTCCCAAAGCGAAGGAGCCAGGACCCAAAGACCTAGCTGGCCTGAAGGGGCCCCAGGGGGCCCCCAAGCAGCCCCTCTCCATTTGGGTCTGGGGGCTTTCGTTGGGCCGGGAACCTGGGAGGTACCTGCCCGGTTGCAGGTCGCGGCCCGAGAAGCACTCTCCGGCCAACGTGCCAAACGTCCAGCGACTGCTCCCAAAGCGAAGGAGCCAGGACCCAAAGACCTAGCTGGCCTGAAGGGGCCCCAGGGGGCCCCCAAGCAGCCCCTCTCCATTTGGGTCTGGGGGCTTTCGTTGGGCCGGGAACCTGGGAGGTACCTGCCCGGTTGCAGGTCGCGGCCCGAGAAGCACTCTCCGGCCAACGTGCCAAACGTCCAGCGACTGCTCCCAAAGCGAAGGAGCCAGGACCCAAAGACCTAGCTGGCCTGAAGGGGCCCCAGGGGGCCCCCAAGCAGCCCCTCTCCATTTGGGTCTGGGGGCTTTCGTTGGGCCGGGAACCTGGGAGGTACCTGCCCGGTTGCAGGTCGCGGCCCAAGAAGCACTCTCCGGCCAACATGCCAAACGTCCAGCGACTGCTCCCAAAGCGAAGGAGCCAGGACCCAAAGACCTAGCTGGCCTGAAGGGGCCCCAGGGGGCCCCCAAGCAGCCCCTCTCCATTTGGGTCTGGGGGCTTTCGTTGGGCCAGGAACCTGGGAGGTACCTGCCCACTTGCAGGTCGCGGCCCGAGAAGCACTCTCCGGCCAACGTGCCAAACGTCCAGCGACTGCTCCCAAAGCGAAGGAGCCAGGACCCAAAGACCTAGCTGGCCTGAAGGGGCCCCAGGGGGCCCCCAAGCAGCCCCTCTCCATTTGGCTCTGGGGGCTTTCATTGGGCCGGGAACCTGGGAGGTACCTGCCAGGTTGCAGGTCGCGGCCCGAGAAGCACTCTCCGGCCAACGTGCCAAACGTCCAGCGACTGCTCCCAAAGCGAAGGAGCCAGGACCCAAAGACCTAGCTGGCCTGAAGGGGCCCCAGGGGGCCCCCAAGCAGCCCCTCTCCATTTGGGTCTGGGGGCTTTCGTTGGGCCGGGAACCTGGGAGGTACCTGCCCGGTTGCAGGTCGCGGCCCGAGAAGCACTCTCCGGCCAACATGCCCAATGTCCAGCGACTGCTCCCAAAGCGAAGGAGCCAGGACCCAAAGACCTAGCTGGCCTGAAGGGGCCCCAGGGGGCCCCCAAGCAGCCCCTCTCCATTTGGGTCTGGGGGCTTTCGTTGGGCCGGGAACCTGGGAGGTACCTGCCCACTTGCAGGTGGCGGCCCGAGAAGCACTCTCCGGCCAACATGCCAAACGTCCAGCGACTGCTCCCAAAGCGAAGGAGCCAGGACCCAAAGACCTAGCTGGCCTGAAGGGGCCCCAGGGGGCCCCCAAGCAGCCCCTCTCCATTTGGGTCTGGGGGCTTTCGTTGGGCCAGGAACCTGGGAGGTACCTGCCCACTTGCAGGTCGCGGCCCGAGAAGCACTCTCCGGCCAACGTGCCGAACGTCCAGCGACTGCTCCCAAAGCGAAGGAGCCAGGACCCAAAGACCTAGCTGGCCTGAAGGGGCCCCAGGGGGCCCCCAAGCAGCCCCTCTCCATTTGGCTCTGGGGGCTTTCGTTGGGCCGGGAACCTGGGAGGTACCTGCCAGGTTGCAGGTCGCGGCCCGAGAAGCACTCTCCGGCCAACGTGCCAAACGTCCAGCGACTGCTCCCAAAGCGAAGGAGCCAGGACCCAAAGACCTAGGTGGCCTGAAGGGGCCCCAGGGGGCCCCCAAGCAGCCCCTCTCCATTTGGGTCTGGGGGCTTTCGTTGGGCCAGGAACCTGGGAGGTACCTGCCCACTTGCAGGTCGCGGCCCGAGAAGCACTCTCCGGCCAACGTGCCAAACGTCCAGCGACTGCTCCCAAAGCGAAGGAGCCAGGACCCAAAGACCTAGCTGGCCTGAAGGGGCCCCAGGGGGCCCCCAAGCAGCCCCTCTCCATTTGGCTCTGGGGGCTTTCGTTGGGCTGGGAACCTGGGAGGTACCTGCCCGGTTGCAGGTCGCGGCCCGAGAAGCACTCTCCGGCCAACGTGCCAAACGTCCAGCGACTGCTCCCAAAGCGAAGGAGCCAGGACCCAAAGACCTAGCTGGCCTGAAGGGGCCCCAGGGGGCCCCCAAGCAGCCCCTCTCCATTTGGGTCTGGGGGCTTTCGTTGGGCCGGGAACCTGGGAGGTACCTGCCCGGTTGCAGGTCGCGGCCCGAGAAGCACTCTCCGGCCAACGTGCCAAACGTCCAGCGACTGCTCCCAAAGCGAAGGAGCCAGGACCCAAAGACCTAGCTGGCCTGAAGGGGCCCCAGGGGGCCCCCAAGCAGCCCCTCTCCATTTGGGTCTGGGGGCTTTCGTTGGGCCGGGAACCTGGGAGGTACCTGCCCGGTTGCAGGTCGCGGCCCGAGAAGCACTCTCCGGCCAACATGCCAAACGTCCAGCGACTGCTCCCAAAGCGAAGGAGCCAGGACCCAAAGACCTAGCTGGCCTGAAGGGGCCCCAGGGGGCCCCCAAGCAGCCCCTCTCCATTTGGGTCTGGGGGCTTTCGTTGGGCCAGGAACCTGGGAGGTACCTGCCCGGTTGCAGGTCGCGGCCCGAGAAGCACTCTCCGGCCAACGTGCCAAACGTCCAGCGACTGCTCCCAAAGCGAAGGAGCCAGGACCCAAAGACCTAGCTGGCCTGAAGGGGCCCCAGGGGGCCCCCAAGCAGCCCCTCTCCATTTGGCTCTGGGGGCTTTCGTTGGGCCGGGAACCTGGGAGGTACCTGCCAGGTTGCAGGTCGCGGCCCGAGAGCACTCTCCGGCCAACGTGCCAAACGTCCAGCGACTGCTCCCAAAGCGAAGGAGCCAGGACCCAAAGACCTAGCTGGCCTGAAGGGGCCCCAGGGGGCCCCCAAGCAGCCCCTCTCCATTTGGGTCTGGGGGCTTTCGTTGGGCCGGGAACCTGGGAGGTACCTGCCAGGTTGCAGGTCGCGGCCCGAGAAGCACTCTCCGGCCAACGTGCCAAACGTCCAGCGACTGCTCCCAAAGCGAAGGAGCCAGGACCCAAAGACCTAGCTGGCCTGAAGGGGCCCCAGGGGGCCCCCAAGCAGCCCCTCTCCATTTGGGTCTGGGGGCTTTCGTTGGGCCGGGAACCTGGGAGGTACCTGCCCGGTTGCAGGTCGCGGCCCGAGAAGCACTCTCCGGCCAACGTGCCAAACGTCCAGCGACTGCTCCCAAAGCGAAGGAGCCAGGACCCAAAGACCTAGCTGGCCTGAAGGGGCCCCAGGGGGCCCCCAAGCAGCCCCTCTCCATTTCGGTCTGGGGGCTTTCGTTGGGCCGGGAACCTGGGAGGTACCTGCCCGGTTGCAGGTCGCGGCCCGAGAAGCACTCTCCGGCCAACGTGCCAAACGTCCAGCGACTGCTCCCAAAGCGAAGGAGCCAGGACCCAAAGACCTAGCTGGCCTGAAGGGGCCCCAGGGGGCCCCCAAGCAGCCCCTCTCCATTTCGGTCTGGGGGCTTTCGTTGGGCCGGGAACCTGGGAGGTACCTGCCCGGTTGCAGGTCGCGGCCCAAGAAGCACTCTCCGGCCAACATGCCAAACGTCCAGCGACTGCTCCCAAAGCGAAGGAGCCAGGACCCAAAGACCTAGCTGGCCTGAAGGGGCCCCAGGGGGCCCCCAAGCAGCCCCTCTCCATTTGGGTCTGGGGGCTTTCGTTGGGCCGGGAACCTGGGAGGTACCTGCCAGGTTGCAGGTCGCGGCCCGAGAAGCACTCTCCGGCCAACGTGCCAAACGTCCAGCGACTGCTCCCAAAGCGAAGGAGCCAGGACCCAAAGACCTAGCTGGCCTGAAGGGGCCCCAGGGGGCCCCCAAGCAGCCCCTCTCCATTTGGGTCTGGGGGCTTTCGTTGGGCCGGGAACCTGGGAGGTACCTGCCCACTTGCAGGTGGCGGCCCGAGAAGCACTCTCCAGCCAACATGCCAAACGTCCAGCGACTGCTCCCAAAGCGAAGGAGCCAGGACCCAAAGACCTAGCTGGCCTGAAGGGGCCCCAGGGGGCCCCCAAGCAGCCCCTCTCCATTTGGGTCTGGGGGCTTTCGTTGGGCCGGGAACCTGGGAGGTACCTGCCAGGTTGCAGGTCGCGGCCCGAGAAGCACTCTCCGGCCAACGTGCCAAACGTCCAGCGACTGCTCCCAAAGCGAAGGAGCCAGGACCCAAAGACCTAGCTGGCCTGAAGGGGCCCCAGGGGGCCCCCAAGCAGCCCCTCTCCATTTGGGTCTGGGGGCTTTCGTTGGGCCGGGAACCTGGGAGGTACCTGCCAGGTTGCAGGTCGCGGCCCGAGAAGCACTCTCCGGCCAACGTGCCAAACATCCAGCGACTGCTCCCAAAGCGAAGGAGCCAGGACCCAAAGACCTAGCTGGCCTGAAGGGGCCCCAGGGGGCCCCCAAGCAGCCCCTCTCCATTTGGGTCTGGGGGCTTTCGTTGGGCCGGGAACCTGGGAGGTACCTGCCCGGTTGCAGGTCGCGGCCCAAGAAGCACTCTCCGGCCAACATGCCAAACGTCCAGCGACTGCTCCCAAAGCGAAGGAGCCAGGACCCAAAGACCTAGCTGGCCTGAAGGGGCCCCAGGGGGCCCCCAAGCAGCCCCTCTCCATTTGGGTCTGGGGGCTTTCTTTGGGCCGGGAATCTGGGAGGTACCTGCCAGGTTGCAGGTCGCGGCCCGAGAAGCACTCTCCGGCCAACGTGCCAAACGTCCAGCGACTGCTCCCAAAGCGAAGGAGCCAGGACCCAAAGACCTAGCTGGCCTGAAGGGGCCCCAGGGGGCCCCCAAGCAGCCCCTCTCCATTTGGGTCTGGGGGCTTTCGTTGGGACGGGAACCTGGGAGGTACCTGCCAGGTTGCAGGTCGTGGCCCGAGAAGCACTCTCCGGCCAACATGCCAAACGTCCAGCGACTGCTCCCAAAGCGAAGGAGCCAGGACCCAAAGACCTAGCTGGCCTGAAGGGGCCCCAGGGGGCCCCCAAGCAGCCCCTCTCCATTTGGGTCTGGGGGCTTTCGTTGGGCCGGGAACCTGGGAGGTACCTGCCCGGTTGCAGGTCGCGGCCCGAGAAGCACTCTCCGGCCAACATGCCAAACGTCCAGCGACTGCTCCCAAAGCGAAGGAGCCAGGACCCAAAGACCTAGCTGGCCTGAAGGGGCCCCAGGGGGCCCCCAAGCAGCCCCTCTCCATTTGGCTCTGGGGGCTTTCGTTGGGCCGGGAACCTGGGAGGTACCTGCCCGGTTGCAGGTCGCGGCCCGAGAAGCACTCTCCGGCCAACATGCCAAACGTCCAGCGACTGCTCCCAAAGCGAAGGAGCCAGGACCCAAAGACCTAGCTGGCCTGAAGGGGCCCCAGGGGGCCCCCAAGCAGCCCCTCTCCATTTGGGTCTGGGGGCTTTCGTTGGGCCGGGAACCTGGGAGGTACCTGCCCGGTTGCAGGTCGCGGCCCGAGAAGCACTCTCCGGCTAACATGTCCAAACGTCCAGCGACTGCTTCCAAAGCGAAGGAGCCAGGACCCAAAGACCTAGCTGGCCTGAAGGGGCCCCAGGGGGCCCCCAAGCAGCCCCTCTCCATTTGGGTCTGGGGGCTTTCGTTGGGCCGGGAACCTGGGAGGTACCTGCCCGGTTGCAGGTCGCGGCCCGAGAAGCACTCTCCGGCCAACATGCCAAACGTCCAGCGACTGCTCCCAAAGCGAAGGAGCCAGGACCCAAAGACCTAGCTGGCCTGAAGGGGCCCCAGGGGGCCCCCAAGCAGCCCCTCTCCATTTGGGTCTGGGGGCTTTCGTTGGGCCGGGAACCTGGGAGGTACCTGCCAGGTTGCAGGTCGTGGCCCGAGAAGCACTCTCCGGCCAACGTGCCAAACGTCCAGCGACTGCTCCCAAAGCGAAGGAGCCAGGACCCAAAGACCTAGCTGGCCTGAAGGGGCCCCAGGGGGCCCCCAAGCAGCCCCTCTCCATTTGGCTCTGGGGGCTTTCGTTGGGCCGGGAACCTGGGAGGTACCTGCCCGGTTGCAGGTCGCGGCCCGAGTAGCACTCTCCGGCCAACATGCCAAACGTCCAGCGACTGCTCCCAAAGCGAAGGAGCCAGGACCCAAAGACCTAGCTGGCCTGAAGGGGCCCCAGGGGGCCCCCAAGCAGCCCCTCTCCATTTGGGTCTGGGGGCTTTCGTTGGGACGGGAACCTGGGAGGTACCTGCCAGGTTGCAGGTCGCGGCCCGAGAAGCACTCTCCGGCCAACGTGCCAAACATCCAGCGACTGCTCCCAAAGCGAAGGAGCCAGGACCCAAAGACCTAGGTGGCCTGAAGGGGCCCCAGGGGGCCCCCAAGCAGCCCCTCTCCATTTGGGTCTGGGGGCTTTCGTTGGGCCGGGAACCTGGGCGGTACCTGCCCGGTTGCAGGTCGCGGCCCGAGAAGCACTCTCCGGCCAACGTGCCAAACGTCCAGCGACTGCTCCCAAAGCGAAGGAGCCAGGACCCAAAGACCTAGCTGGCCTGAAGGGGCCCCAGGGGGCCCCCAAGCAGCCCCTCTCCATTTGGCTCTGGGGGCTTTCGTTGGGCCGGGAACCTGGGAGGTACCTGCCCGGTTGCAGGTCGCGGCCCGAGAAGCACTCTCCGGCCAACATGCCAAACGTCCAGCGACTGCTCCCAAAGCGAAGGAGCCAGGACCCAAAGACCTAGCTGGCCTGAAGGGGCCCCAGGGGGCCCCCAAGCAGCCCCTCTCCATTTGGGTCTGGGGGCTTTCGTTGGGACGGGAACCTGGGAGGTACCTGCCCGGTTGCAGGTCGCGGCCCGAGAAGCACTCTCCGGCTAACATGTCCAAACGTCCAGCGACTGCTTCCAAAGCGAAGGAGCCAGGACCCAAAGACCTAGCTGGCCTGAAGGGGCCCCAGGGGGCCCCCAAGCAGCCCCTCTCCATTTGGGTCTGGGGGCTTTCGTTGGGCCGGGAACCTGGGAGGTACCTGCCAGGTTGCAGGTCGCGGCCCGAGAAGCACTCTCCGGCCAACGTGCCAAACGTCCAGCGACTGCTCCCAAAGCGAAGGAGCCAGGACCCAAAGACCTAGCTGGCCTGAAGGGGCCCCAGGGGGCCCCCAAGCAGCCCCTCTCCATTTGGGTCTGGGGGCTTTAGTTGGGCCGGGAACCTGGGAGGTACCTGCCCGGTTGCAGGTCGCGGCCCGAGAAGCACTCTCCGGCCAACATGCCAAACATCCAGCGACTGCTCCCAAAGCGAAGGAGCCAGGACCCAAAGACCTAGCTGGCCTGAAGGGGCCCCAGGGGGCCCCCAAGCAGCCCCTCTCCATTTGGGTCTGGGGGCTTTCGTTGGGCCGGGAACCTGGGAGGTACCTGCCCGGTTTGCAGGTCGCGGCCCGAGAAGCACTCTCCGGCCAACATGCCAAACGTCCAGCGACTGCTCCCAAAGCGAAGGAGCCAGGACCCAAAGACCTAGCTGGCCTGAAGGGGCCCCAGGGGGCCCCCAAGCAGCCCTCTCCATTTGGGTCTGGGGGCTTTCGTTGGGCCGGGAACCTAGGAGGTACCTGCCAGGTTGCAGGTCGCGGCCCGAGAAGCACTCTCCGGCCAACATGCCAAACATCCAGCGACTGCTCCCAAAGCGAAGGAGCCAGGACCCAAAGACCCAGCTGGCCTGAAGGGGCCCCAGGGGGCCCCCAAGCAGCCCCTCTCCATTTGGCTCTGGGGGCTTTCGTTGGGCCGGGAACCTGGGAGGTACCTGCCAGGTTGCAGGTCGTGGCCCGAGAAGCACTCTCCGGCCAACGTGCCAAACGTCCAGCGACTGCTCCCAAAGCGAAGGAGCCAGGACCCAAAGACCTAGCTGGCCTGAAGGGGCCCCAGGGGGCCCCCAAGCAGCCCCTCTCCATTTGGCTCTGGGGGCTTTCGTTGGGCCGGGAACCTGGGAGGTACCTGCCAGGTTGCAGGTCGCGGCCCGAGAAGCACTCTCCGGCCAACATGCCAAACGTCCAGCGACTGCTCCCAAAGCGAAGGAGCCAGGACCCAAAGACCTAGCTGGCCTGAAGGGGCCCCAGGGGGCCCCCAAGCAGCCCCTCTCCATTTGGGTCTGGGGGCTTTCGTTGGGCCGGGAACCTGGGCGGTACCTGCCCGGTTGCAGGTCGCGGCCCGAGAAGCACTCTCCGGCCAACGTGCCAAACGTCCAGCGACTGCTCCCAAAGCGAAGGAGCCAGGACCCAAAGACCTAGCTGGCCTGAAGGGGCCCCAGGGGGCCCCCAAGCAGCCCCTCTCCATTTGGCTCTGGGGGCTTTCGTTGGGCCGGGAACCTGGGAGGTACCTGCCCGGTTGCAGGTCGCGGCCCGAGAAGCACTCTCCGGCCAACATGCCAAACGTCCAGCGACTGCTCCCAAAGCGAAGGAGCCAGGACCCAAAGACCTAGCTGGCCTGAAGGGGCCCCAGGGGGCCCCCAAGCAGCCCCTCTCCATTTGGGTCTGGGGGCTTTCGTTGGGACGGGAACCTGGGAGGTACCTGCCCGGTTGCAGGTCGCGGCCCGAGAAGCACTCTCCGGCTAACATGTCCAAACGTCCAGCGACTGCTCCCAAAGCGAAGGAGCCAGGACCCAAAGACCTAGCTGGCCTGAAGGGGCCCCAGGGGGCCCCCAAGCAGCCCCTCTCCATTTGGGTCTGGGGGCTTTCGTTGGGCCGGGAACCTGGGAGGTACCTGCCAGGTTGCAGGTCGCGGCCCGAGAAGCACTCTCCGGCCAACGTGCCAAACGTCCAGCGACTGCTCCCAAAGCGAAGGAGCCAGGACCCAAAGACCTAGCTGGCCTGAAGGGGCCCCAGGGGGCCCCCAAGCAGCCCCTCTCCATTTGGGTCTGGGGGCTTTAGTTGGGCCGGGAACCTGGGAGGTACCTGCCCGGTTGCAGGTCGCGGCCCGAGAAGCACTCTCCGGCCAACATGCCAAACGTCCAGCGACTGCTCCCAAAGCGAAGGAGCCAGGACCCAAAGACCTAGCTGGCCTGAAGGGGCCCCAGGGGGCCCCCAAGCAGCCCCTCTCCATTTGGGTCTGGGGGCTTTCGTTGGGCCGGGAACCTGGGAGGTACCTGCCCGGTTTGCAGGTCGCGGCCCGAGAAGCACTCTCCGGCCAACATGCCAAACGTCCAGCGACTGCTCCCAAAGCGAAGGAGCCAGGACCCAAAGACCTAGCTGGCCTGAAGGGGCCCCAGGGGGCCCCCAAGCAGCCCCTCTCCATTTGGGTCTGGGGGCTTTCGTTGGGCCGGGAACCTAGGAGGTACCTGCCAGGTTGCAGGTCGCGGCCCGAGAAGCACTCTCCGGCCAACATGCCAAACATCCAGCGACTGCTCCCAAAGCGAAGGAGCCAGGACCCAAAGACCCAGCTGGCCTGAAGGGGCCCCAGGGGGCCCCCAAGCAGCCCCTCTCCATTTGGCTCTGGGGGCTTTCGTTGGGCCGGGAACCTGGGAGGTACCTGCCAGGTTGCAGGTCGTGGCCCGAGAAGCACTCTCCGGCCAACGTGCCAAACGTCCAGCGACTGCTCCCAAAGCGAAGGAGCCAGGACCCAAAGACCTAGCTGGCCTGAAGGGGCCCCAGGGGGCCCCCAAGCAGCCCCTCTCCATTTGGCTCTGGGGGCTTTCGTTGGGCCGGGAACCTGGGAGGTACCTGCCAGGTTGCAGGTCGCGGCCCGAGAAGCACTCTCCGGCCAACATGCCAAACGTCCAGCGACTGCTCCCAAAGCGAAGGAGCCAGGACCCAAAGACCTAGCTGGCCTGAAGGGGCCCCAGGGGGCCCCCAAGCAGCCCCTCTCCATTTGGCTCTGGGGGCTTTCGTTGGGCCGGGAACCTGGGAGGTACCTGCCCGGTTGCAGGTCGCGGCCCGAGAAGCACTCTCCGGCCAACGTGCCAATCGTCCAGCGACTGCTCCCAAAGCGAAGGAGCCAGGACCCAAAGACCTAGCTGGCCTGAAGGGGCCCCAGGGGGCCCCCAAGCAGCCCCTCTCCATTTGGCTCTGGGGGCTTTCGTTGGGCCGGGAACCTGGGAGGTACCTGCCCGGTTGCAGGTCGCGGCCCGAGAAGCACTCTCCGGCCAACATGCCGAACGTCCAGCGACTGCTCCCAAAGCGAAGGAGCCAGGACCCAAAGACCTAGCTGGCCTGAAGGGGCCCCAGGGGGCCCCCAAGCAGCCCCTCTCCATTTGGGTCTGGGGGCTTTCGTTGGGCCGGGAACCTGGGAGGTACCTGCCCGGTTGCAGGTGGCGGCCCGAGAAGCACTCTCCGGCCAACGTGCCAAACGTCCAGCGACTGCTCCCAAAGCGAAGGAGCCAGGACCCAAAGACCTAGCTGGCCTGAAGGGGCCCCAGGGGGCCCCCAAGCAGCCCCTCTCCATTTGGGTCTGGGGGCTTTCGTTGGGCCGGGAACCTGGGAGGTACCTGCCCAGTTGCAGGTCGCGGCCCGAGAAGCACTCTCCGGCCAACATGCCAAAAGTCCAGCGACTGCTCCCAAAGCGAAGGAGCCAGGACCCAAAGACCTAGCTGGCCTGAAGGGGCCCCAGGGGGCCCCCAAGCAGCCCCTCTCCATTTGGGTCTGGGGGCTTTCGTTGGGCCGGGAACCTGGGAGGTACCTGCCCGGTTGCAGGTCGCGGCCCGAGAAGCACTCTCCGGCCAACAAGCCAAACGTCCAGCGACTGCTCCCAAAGCGAAGGAGCCAGGACCCAAAGACCTAGCTGGCCTGAAGGGGCCCCAGGGGGCCCCCAAGCAGCCCCTCTCAGTTTGGGTCTGGGGGCTTTCGTTGGGCCGGGAACCTGGGAGGTACCTGCCCGGTTGCAGGTCGCGGCACGAGAAGCACTCTCCGGCCAACATGCCAAACGTCCAGCGACTGCTCCCAAAGCGAAGGAGCCAGGACCCAAAGACCTAGCTGGCCTGAAGGGGCCCCAGGGGGCCCCCAAGCAGCCCCTCTCCATTTGGCTCTGGGGGCTTTCGTTGGGCCGGGAACCTGGGAGGTACCTGCCCGGTTGCAGGTCGCGGCCCGAGAAGCACTCTCCGGCCAACGTGCCAAACGTCCAGTGACTGCTCCCAAAGCGAAGGAGCCAGGACCCAAAGACCTAGCTGGCCTGAAGGGGCCCCAGGGGGCCCCCAAGCAGCCCCTCTCAGTTTGGGTCTGGGGGCTTTCGTTGGGCCGGGAACCTGGGAGGTACCTGCCAGGTTGCAGGTCGCGGCACGAGAAGCACTCTCCGGCCAACATGCCAAACGTCCAGCGACTGCTCCCAAAGCGAAGGAGCCAGGACCCAAAGACCTAGCTGGCCTGAAGGGGCCCCAGGGGGCCCCCAAGCAGCCCCTCTCCATTTGGGTCTGGGGGCTTTCGTTGGGCCGGGAAACTGGGAGGTAACTGCCCGGTTGCAGGTCGCGGCCCGAGAAGCACTCTCCGCCCAACGTGCCAAACGTCCAGCGACTGCTCCCAAAGCGAAGGAGCCAGGACCCAAAGACCTAGCTGGCCTGAAGGGGCCCCAGGGGGCCCCCAAGCAGCCCCTCTCCATTTGGCTCTGGGGGCTTTCGTTGGGCCGGGAACCTGGGAGGTACCTGCCCGGTTGCAGGTCGCGGCCCGAGAAGCACTCTCCGGCCAACATGCCCAAACGTCCAGCGACTGCTCCCAAAGCGAAGGAGCCAGGACCCAAAGACCTAGCTGGCCTGAAGGGGCCCCAGGGGGCCCCCAAGCAGCCCCTCTCCATTTGGGTCTGGGGGCTTTCGTTGGGCCGGGAACCTGGGAGCTACCTGCCCGGTTGCAGGTCGCGGCCCGAGAAGCACTCTCCGGCCAACATGCCAAACGTCCAGCGACTGCTCCCAAAGCGAAGGAGCCAGGACCCAAAGACCTAGCTGGCCTGAAGGGGCCCCAGGGGGCCCCCAAGCAGCCCCTCTCCATTTGGGTCTGGGGGCTTTCGTTGGGCCGGGAACCTGGGAGGTACCTGCCCGGTTGCAGGTCGCGGCCCGAGAAGCACTCTCCGGCCAACATGCCAAACGTCCAGCGACTGCTCCCAAAGCGAAGGAGCCAGGACCCAAAGACCTAGCTGGCCTGAAGGGGCCCCAGGGGGCCCCCAAGCAGCCCCTCTCCATTTGGGTCTGGGGGCTTTCGTTGGGCCGGGAACCTGGGAGGTACCTGCCCGGTTGCAGGTCGCGGCCCGAGAAGCACTCTCCGGCCAACGTGCCAAACGTCCAGTGACTGCTCCCAAAGCGAAGGAGCCAGGACCCAAAGACCTAGCTGGCCTGAAGGGGCCCCAGGGGGCCCCCAAGCAGCCCCTCTCCATTTGGGTCTGGGGGCTTTCGTTGGGACGGGAACCTGGGAGGTACCTGCCCGGTTGCAGGTCGCGGCCCGAGAAGCACTCTCCGGCCAACGTGCCAAACGTCCAGCGACTGCTCCCAAAGCGAAGGAGCCAGGACCCAAAGACCTAGCTGGCCTGAAGGGGCCCCAGGGGGCCCCCAAGCAGCCCCTCTCAGTTTGGGTCTGGGGGCTTTCGTTGGGCCGGGAACCTGGGAGGTACCTGCCAGGTTGCAGGTCGCGGCACGAGAAGCACTCTCCGGCCAACATGCCAAACGTCCAGCGACTGCTCCCAAAGCGAAGGAGCCAGGACCCAAAGACCTAGCTGGCCTGAAGGGGCCCCAGGGGGCCCCCAAGCAGCCCCTCTCCATTTGGGTCTGGGGGCTTTCGTTGGGCCGGGAACCTGGGAGGTACCTGCCCGGTTGCAGGTCGCGGCCCGAGAAGCACTCTCCGGCCAACGTGCCAAACGTCCAGCGACTGCTCCCAAAGCGAAGGAGCCAGGACCCAAAGACCTAGCTGGCCTGAAGGGACCCCAGGGGGCCCCCAAGCAGCCCCTCTCCATTTGGCTCTGGGGGCTTTCGTTGGGCCGGGAACCTGGGAGGTACCTGCCCGGTTGCAGGTCGCGGCCCGAGAAGCACTCTCCGGCCAACATGCCCAAACGTCCAGCGACTGCTCCCAAAGCGAAGGAGCCAGGACCCAAAGACCTAGCTGGCCTGAAGGGGCCCCAGGGGGCCCCCAAGCAGCCCCTCTCCATTTGGGTCTGGGGGCTTTCGTTGGGACGGGAACCTGGGAGCTACCTGCCCGGTTGCAGGTCGCGGCCCGAGAAGCACTCTCCGGCCAACATGCCAAACGTCCAGCGACTGCTCCCAAAGCGAAGGAGCCAGGACCCAAAGACCTAGCTGGCCTGAAGGGGCCCCAGGGGGCCCCCAAGCAGCCCCTCTCCATTTGGGTCTGGGGGCTTTCGTTGGGACGGGAACCTGGGAGGTACCTGCCCGGTTGCAGGTCGCGGCCCGAGAAGCACTCTCCGGCCAACATGCCAAACGTCCAGCGACTGCTCCCAAAGCGAAGGAGCCAGGACCCAAAGACCTAGCTGGCCTGAAGGGGCCCCAGGGGGCCCCCAAGCAGCCCCTCTCCATTTGGGTCTGGGGGCTTTCGTTGGGCCGGGAACCTGGGAGGTACCTGCCCGGTTGCAGGTCGCGGCCCGAGAAGCACTCTCCGGCCAACGTGCCAAACGTCCAGCGACTGCTCCCAAAGCGAAGGAGCCAGGACCCAAAGACCTAGCTGGCCTGAAGGGGCCCCAGGGGGCCCCCAAGCAGCCCCTCTCCATTTGGGTCTGGGGGCTTTCGTTAGGCCGGGAACCTGGGAGGTACCTGCCCGGTTGCAGGTCGCGGCCCGAGAAGCACTCTCCGGCCAACATGCCAAACGTCCAGCGACTGCTCCCAAAGCGAAGGAGCCAGGACCCAAAGACCTAGCTGGCCTGAAGGGGCCCCAGGGGGCCCCCAAGCAGCCCCTCTCCATTTGGCTCTGGGGGCTTTCGTTGGGCCGGGAACCTGGGAGGTACCTGCCCGGTTGCAGGTCGTGGCCCGAGAAGCACTCTCCGGCCACCATGCCCAAACGTCCAGCGACTGCTCCCAAAGCGAAGGAGCCAGGACCCAAAGACCTAGCTGGCCTGAAGGGGCCCCAGGGGGCCCCCAAGAAGCCCCTCTCCATTTGGGTCTGGGGGCTTTCGTTGGGCCGGGAACCTGGGAGCTACCTGCCCGGTTGCAGGTCGCGGCCCGAGAAGCACTCTCCGGCCAACATGCCAAACGTCCAGCGACTGCTCCCAAAGCGAAGGAGCCAGGACCCAAAGACCTAGCTGGCCTGAAGGGGCCCCAGGGGGCCCCCAAGCAGCCCCTCTCCATTTGGGTCTGGGGGCTTTCGTTGGGCCGGGAACCTGGGAGGTACCTGCCCGGTTGCAGGTCGCGGCCCGAGAAGCACTCTCCGGCCAACATGCCAAACGTCCAGCGACTGCTCCCAAAGCGAAGGAGCCAGGACCCAAAGACCTAGCTGGCCTGAAGGGGCCCCAGGGGGCTCCCAAGCAGCCCCTCTCCATTTGGGTCTGGGGGCTTTCGTTGGGCCGGGAACCTGGGAGGTACCTGCCCGGTTGCAGGTCGCGGCCCGAGAAGCACTCTCCGGCCAACGTGCCAAACGTCCAGCGACTGCTCCCAAAGTGAAGGAGCCAGGACCCAAAGACCTAGCTGGCCTGAAGGGGCCCCAGGGGGCCCCCAAGCAGCCCCTCTCCATTTGGGTCTGGGGGCTTTCGTTGGGCCGGGAACCTGGGAGGTACCTGCCCGGTTGCAGGTCGCGGCACGAGAAGCACTCTCCGGCCAACATGCCAAACGTCCAGCGACTGCTCCCAAAGCGAAGGAGCCAGGACCCAAAGACCTAGCTGGCCTGAAGGGGCCCCAGGGGGCCCCCAAGCAGCCCCTCTCCATTTGGGTCTGGGGGCTTTCGTTGGGCCGGGAACCTGGGAGGTACCTGCCCGGTTGCAGGTCGCGGCCCGAGAAGAACTCTCTGGCTAACATGTCCAAACGTCCAGCGACTGCTCCCAAAGCGAAGGAGCCAGGACCCAAAGACCTAGCTGGCCTGAAGGGGCCCCAGGGGGCCCCCAAGCAGCCCCTCTCCATTTGGGTCTGGGGGCTTTCGTTGGGCCGGGAACCTGGGAGGTACCTGCCCGGTTGCAGGTCGCGGCCCGAGAAGCACTCTCCGGCCAACATGCCAAACGTCCAGCGACTGCTCCCAAAGCGAAGGAGCCAGGACCCAAAGACCTAGCTGGCCTGAAGGGGCCCTAGGGGGCCCCCAACCAGCCCCTCTCAGTTTGGGTCTGGGGGCTTTCGTTGGGACGGGAACCTGGGAGCTACCTGCCAGGTTGCAGGTCGCGGCACGAGAAGCACTCTCCGGCCAACATGCCAAACGTCCAGCGACTGCTCCCAAAGCGAAGGAGCCAGGACCCAAAGACCTAGCTGGCCTGAAGGGGCCCCAGGGGGCCCCCAAGCAGCCCCTCTCCATTTGGGTCTGGGGGCTTTCATTGGGCCGGGAACCTGGGAGGTACCTGCCCGGTTGCAGGTCGCGGCCCGAGAAGCACTCTCCGGCCAACGTGCCAAACGTCCAGCGACTGCTCCCAAAGTGAAGGAGCCAGGACCCAAAGACCTAGCTGGCCTGAAGGGGCCCCAGGGGGCCCCCAAGCAGCCCCTCTCCATTTGGGTCTTGGGGCTTTCGTTGGGCCGGGAACCTGGGAGGTACCTGCCCGGTTGCAGGTCGCGGCCCGAGAAGCACTCTCCGGCCAACATACCAAACGTCCAGCGACTGCTCCCAAAGCGAAGGAGCCAGGACCCAAAGACCTAGCTGGCCTGAAGGGGCCCCAGGGGGCCCCCAAGCAGCCCCTCTCCATTTGGGTCTGTGGGCTTTCGTTGGGACGGGAACCTGGGAGGTACCTGCCCGGTTGCAGGTCGCGGCCCGAGAAGCACTCTCCGGCCAACGTGCCAAACGTCCAGCAACTGCTCCCAAAGCGAAGGAGCCAGGACCCAAAGACCTAGCTGGCCTGAAGGGGCCCCAGGGGGCCCCCAAGCAGCCCCTCTCCATTTGGGTCTGGGGGCTTTCGTTGGGCCGGGAACCTGGGAGGTACCTGCCCGGTTGCAGGTCGCGGCCCGAGAAGCACTCTCTGGCTAACATGTCCAAACGTCCAGCGACTGCTCCCAAAGCGAAGGAGCCAGGACCCAAAGACCTAGCTGGCCTGAAGGGGCCCCAGGGGGCCCCCAAGCAGCCCCTCTCCATTTGGGTCTGGGGGCTTTCGTTGGGCCGGGAACCTGGGAGGTACCTGCCCGGTTGCAGGTCGCGGCCCGAGAAGCACTCTCCGGACAACATGCCAAACGTCCAGCGACTGCTCCCAAAGCGAAGGAGCCAGGACCCAAAGACCTAGCTGGCCTGAAGGGGCCCCAGGGGGCCCCCAAGCAGCCCCTCTCCATTTGGCTCTGGGGGCTTTCGTTGGGCCGGGAACCTGGGAGCTACCTGCTCGGTTGCAGGTCGCGGCCCGAGAAGCACTCTCCGGCAAACATGCCAAACGTCCAGCGACTGCTCCCAAACCGAAGGAGCCAGGACCCAAAGACCTAGCTGGCCTGAAGGGGCCCTAGGGGGCCCCCAAGCAGCCCCTCTCCATTTGGGTCTGGGGGCTTTCGTTGGGCCGGGAACCTGGGAGGTACCTGCCCGGTTGCAGGTCGCGGCCCGAGAAGCACTCTCCGGCCAACGTGCCAAACGTCCAGCGACTGCTCCCAAAGCGAAGGAGCCAGGACCCAAAGACCTAGCTGGCCTGAAGGGGCCCCAGGGGGCCCCCAAGCAGCCCCTCTCCATTTGGGTCTGGGGGCTTTCGTTGGGACGGGAACCTGGGAGGTACCTGCCCGGTTGCAGGTCGCGGCCCGAGAAGCACTCTCCGGCCAACATGCCAAACGTCCAGCGACTGCTCCCAAAGCGAAGGAGCCAGGACCCAAAGACCTAGCTGGCCTGAAGGGGCCCCAGGGGGCCCTCAAGCAGTCCCTCTCCATTTGGGTCTGGGGGCTTTCGTTGGGCCGGGAACCTGGGAGGTACCTGCCCGGTTGCAGGTCGCGGCCCGAGAAGCACTCTCCGGCCACCATGCCCAAACGTCCACCGACTGCTCCCAAAGCGAAGGAGCCAGGACCCAAAGACCTAGCTGGCCTGAAGGGGCCCCAGGGGGCCCTCAAGCAGTCCCTCTCAATTTGGGTCTGGGGGCTTTCGTTGGGCCGGGAACCTGGGAGGTACCTGCCCGGTTGCAGGTCGCGGCCCGAGAAGCACTCTCCGGCCAACATGCCAAACGTCCAGCGACTGCTCCCAAAGCGAAGGAGCCAGGACCCAAAGACCTAGCTGGCCTGAAGGGGCCCCAGGGGGCCCCCAAGCAGCCCCTCTCCATTTGGGTCTGGGGGCTTTCGTTGGGCCGGGAACCTGGGAGGTACCTGCCCGGTTGCAGGTCGCGGCCCGAGAAGCACTCTCCGGCCAACATGCCAAACGTCCAGCGACTGCTCCCAAAGCGAAGGAGCCAGGACCCAAAGACCTAGCTGGCCTGAAGGGGCCCCAGGGGGCCCTCAAGCAGTCCCTCTCAATTTGGGTCTGGGGGCTTTCGTTGGGACGGGAACCTGGGAGGTACCTGCCCGGTTGCAGGTCGCGGCCCGAGAAGCACTCTCCGGCCAACATGCCAAACGTCCAGCGACTGCTCCCAAAGCGAAGGAGCCAGGACCCAAAGATCTAGCTGGCCTGAAGGGGCCCCAGGGGGCCCCCAAGCAGCCCCTCTCCATTTGGGTCTGGGGGCTTTCGTTGGGACGGGAACCTGGGAGGTACCTGCCCGGTTGCAGGTCGCGGCCCGAGAAGCACTCTCCGGCCAACATGCCAAACGTCCAGCGACTGCTCCCAAAGCGAAGGAGCCAGGACCCAAAGACCTAGCTGGCCTGAAGGGGCCCCAGGGGGCCCCCAAGCAGCCCCTCTCCATTTGGGTCTGGGGGCTTTCGTTGGGCCGGGAACCTGGGAGGTACCTGCCAGGTTGCAGGTCGCGGCCCGAGAAGCACTCTCCGGCAAACATGCCAAACGTCCAGCGACTGCTCCCAAAGCGAAGGAGCCAGGACCCAAAGACCTAGCTGGCCTGAAGGGGCCCCAGGGGGCCCCCAAGCAGCCCCTCTCCATTTGGGTCTGGGGGCTTTCGTTGGGCCGGGAACCTGGGAGGTACCTGCCCGGTTGCAGGTCGCGGCCCGAGAAGCACTCTCCGGCCAACATGCCAAACGTCCAGCGACTGCTCCCAAAGCGAAGGAGCCAGGACCCAAAGACCTAGCTGGCCTGAAGGGGCCCCAGGGGGCCCCCAAGCAGCCCCTCTCCATTTGGCTCTGGGGGCTTTCGTTGGGCCGGGAACCTGGGAGGTACCTGCCCGGTTGCAGGTCGCGGCCCGAGAAGCACTCTCCGGCCAACATGCCAAACGTCCAGCGACTGCTCCCAAAGCGAAGGAGCCAGGACCCAAAGACCTAGCTGGCCTGAAGGGGCCCCAGGGGGCCCTCAAGCAGCCCCTCTCCATTTGGGTCTGGGGGCTTTCATTGCGCCGGAAACCTGGGAGGTACCTGCCCGGTTGCAGGTCGCGGCCTGAGAAGCACTCTCCGGCCAACATGCCAAACGTCCAGCAACTGCTCCCAAAGCGAAGGAGCCAGGACCCAAAGACCTAGCTGGCCTGAAGGGGCCCCAGGGGGCCCCCAAGCAGCCCCTCTCCATTTGGGTCTGGGGGCTTTCGTTGGGACGGGAACCTGGGAGGTACCTGCCCGGTTGCAGGTCACGGCCCGAGAAGCACTCTCCGGCCAACATGCCAAACGTCCAGCAACTGCTCCCAAAGCGAAGGAGCCAGGACCCAAAGACCTAGCTGGCCTGAAGGGGCCCCAGGGGGCCCCCAAGCAGCCCCTCTCCATTTGGGTCTGGGGGCTTTCGTTGGGCCGGGAACCTGGGAGGTACCTGCCCGGTTGCAGGTCGCGGCCCGAGAAGCACTCTCCGGCCAACATGCCAAACGTCCAGCGACTGCTCCCAAAGCGAAGGAGCCAGGACCCTAAGACCTAGCTGGCCTGAAGGGGCCCCAGGGGGCCCCCAAGCAGCCCCTCTCCATTTGGGTCTGGGGGCTTTCGTTGGGCCGGGAACCTGGGAGGTACCTGCCCGGTTGCAGGTCGCGGCCCGAGAAGCACTCTCCGGCCAACATGCCAAACGTCCAGCGACTGCTCCCAAAGCGAAGGAGCCAGGACCCAAAGACCTAGCTGGCCTGAAGGTGCCCCAGGGGGCCCCCAAGCAGCCCCTCTCCATTTGGGTCTGGGGGCTTTCGTTGGGCCGGGAACCTGGGAGGTACCTGCCCGGTTGCAGGTTGCGGCACGAGAAGCACTCTCCGGCCAACATGCCAAACGTCCAGCGACTGCTCCCAAAGCGAAGGAGCCAGGACCCAAAGACCTAGCTGGCCTGGAGGGGCCCCAGGGGGCCCCCAAGCAGCCCCTCTCCATTTGGCTCTGGGGGCTTTCGTTGGGCCGGGAACCTGGGAGGTACCTGCCCGGTTGCAGGTCGTGGCCCGAGAAGCACTCTCCGGCCAACATGCCAAACGTCCAGCGACTGCTCCCAAAGCGAAGGAGCCAGGACCCAAAGACCTAGCTGGCCTGAAGGGGCCCCAGGGGGCCCCCAAGCAGCCCCTCTCCATTTGGGTCTGGGGGCTTTCGTTGGGACGGGAACCTGGGAGGTACCTGCCCGGTTGCAGGTCGCGGCCCGAGAAGCACTCTCCGGCCAACATGCCCAAACGTCCAGCGACTGCTCCCAAAGCGAAGGAGCCAGGACCCAAAGACCTAGCTGGCCTGAAGGGGCCCCAGGGGGCCCCCAAGCAGCCCCTCTCCATTTGGCTCTGGGGGCTTTAGTTGGGCCGGGAACCTGGGAGGTACCTGCCCGGTTGCAGGTCGCGGCCCGAGAAGCACTCTCCGGCCAACATGCCCAAACGTCCACCGACTGCTCCCAAAGCGAAGGAGCCAGGACCCAAAGACCTAGCTGGCCTGAAGGGGCCCCAGGGGGCCCCCAAGCAGCCCCTCTCCATTTGGCTCTGGGGGCTTTCGTTGGGCCGGGAACCTGGGAGGTACCTGCCTGGTTGCAGGTCGCGGCCCGAGAAGCACTCTCCGGCCAACATGCCAAACGTCCAGCGACTGCTCCCAAAGCGAAGGAGCCAGGACCCAAAGACCTAGCTGGCCTGAAGGGGCCCCAGGGGGCCCCCAAGCAGCCCCTCTCCATTTGGCTCTGGGGGCTTTCGTTGGGCCGGGAACCTGGGAGGTACCTGCCCGGTTGCAGGTCGCGGCCCGAGAAGCACTCTCCGGCCAACATGCCAAACGTCCAGCGACTGCTCCCAAAGCGAAGGAGCCAGGACCCAAAGACCTAGCTGGCCTGAAGGGGCCCCAGGGGGCCCCCAAGCAGCCCCTCTCCATTTGGGTCTGGGGGCTTTCGTTGGGCCGGGAACCTGGGAGGTACCTGCCCGGTTGCAGGTCGCGGCCCGAGAAGCACTCTCCGGCCAACATGCCAAACGTCCAGCGACTGCTCCCAAAGCGAAGGAGCCAGGACCCAAAGACCTAGCTGGCCTGAAGGGGCCCCAGGGGGCCCCCAAGCAGCCCCTCTCCATTTGGCTCTGGGGGCTTTCGTTGGGCCGGGAACCTGGGAGGTACCTGCCCGGTTGCAGGTCGCGGCCCGAGAAGCACTCTCCGGCCAACATGCCAAACGTCCAGCGACTGCTCCCAAAGCGAAGGAGCCAGGACCCAAAGACCTAGCTGGCCTGAAGGGGCCCCAGGGGGCCCCCAAGCAGCCCCTCTCCATTTGGCTCTGGGGGCTTTCGTTGGGCCGGGAACCTGGGAGGTACCTGCCCGGTTGCAGGTCGCGGCCCGAGAAGCACTCTCCGGCCAACATGCCCAAACGTCCACCGACTGCTCCCAAAGCGAAGGAGCCAGGACCCAAAGACCTAGCTGGCCTGAAGGGGCCCCAGGGGGCCCCCAAGCAGCCCCTCTCCATTTGGGTCTGGGGGCTTTCGTTGGGCCGGGAACCTGGGAGGTACCTGCCCGGTTGCAGGTCGCGGCCCGAGAAGCACTCTCCGGCCAACATGCCAAACGTCCAGCGACTGCTCCCAAAGCGAAGGAGCCAGGACCCAAAGACCTAGCCGGCCTGAAGGGGCCCCAGGGAGCTCCCAAGCAGCCCCTCTCCATTTGGGTCTGGGGGCTTTCGTTGGGCCGGGAACCTGGGAGGTACCTGCCCGGTTGCAGGTCGCGGCCCGAGAAGCACTCTCCGGCCAACATGCCAAACGTCCAGCGACTGCTCCCAAAGCGAAGGAGCCAGGACCCAAAGACCTAGCTGGCCTGAAGGGGCCCCAGGGGGCCCCCAAGCAGCCCCTCTCCATTTGGGTCTGGGGGCTTTCGTTGGGCCGGGAACCTGGGAGGTACCTGCCCGGTTGCAGGTCGCGGCCCGAGAAGCACTCTCCGGCCAACATGCCAAACGTCCAGCGACTGCTCCCAAAGCGAAGGAGCCAGGACCCAGAGACCTTGCTGGCCTGAAGGGGCCCCAGGGGGCCCCCAAGCAGCCCCTCTCAGTTTGGGTCTGGGGGCTTTCGTTGGGCCGGGAACCTGGGAGGTACCTGCCCGGTTGCAGGTCGCGGCCCGAGAAGCACTCTCCGGCCAACATGCCAAACGTCCAGCGACTGCTCCCAAACCGAAGGAGCCAGGACCCAAAGACCTAGCTGGCCTGAAGGGGCCCCAGGGGGCCCCCAAGCAGCCCCTCTCCATTTGGCTCTGGGGGCTTTCGTTGGGCCGGGAACCTGGGAGGTACCTGCCCGGTTGCAGGTCGCGGCCCGAGAAGCACTCTCCGGCCAACATGCCAAACGTCCAGCGACTGCTCCCAAAGCGAAGGAGCCAGGACCCAAAGACCTAGCTGGCCTGAAGGGGCCCCAGGGGGCCCCCAAGCAGCCCCTCTCCATTTGGGTCTGGGGGCTTTCGTTGGGCCGGGAACCTGGGAGGTACCTGCCCGGTTGCAGGTCGCGGCCCGAGAAGCACTCTCCAGCCAACATGCCAAACGTCCAGCGACTGCTCCCAAACCGAAGGAGCCAGGACCCAAAGACCTAGCTGGCCTGAAGGGGCCCCAGGGGGCCCCCAAGCAGCCCCTCTCCATTTGGCTCTGGGGGCTTTCGTTGGGCCGGGAACCTGGGAGGTACCTGCCCGGTTGCAGGTCGCGGCCCGAGAAGCACTCTCCGGCCAACGTGCCAAACGTCCAGCGACTGCTCCCAAAGCGAAGGAGCCAGGACCCAAAGACCTAGCTGGCCTGAAGGGGCCCCAGGGGGCCCCCAAGCAGCCCCTCTCCATTTGGCTCTGGGGGCTTTCGTTGGGCCGGGAACCTGGGAGGTACCTGCCCGGTTGCAGGTCGCGGCCCGAGAAGCACTCTCCGGCCAACGTGCCAAACGTCCAGCGACTGCTCCCAAAGCGAAGGAGCCAGGACCCAAAGACCTAGCTGGCCTGAAGGGGCCCCAGGGGGCCCCCAAGCAGCCCCTCTCCATTTGGGTCTGGGGGCTTTCGTTGGGCCGGGAACCTGGGAGGTACCTGCCCGGTGGCAGGTCGCGGCCCGAGAAGCACTCTCCGGCCAACATGCCAAACGTCCAGCGACTGCTCCCAAAGCGAAGGAGCCAGGACCCAAAGACCTAGCTGGCCTGAAGGGGCCCCAGGGGGCCCCCAAGCAGCCCCTCTCCATTTGGGTCTGGGGGCTTTCGTTGGGCCGGGAACCTGGCAGGTACCAGGTCATTTCTTACTGTGGCTGTGGAAGTGAAGACATAACCTGGTATGTAAGGCATTTGATTTTTTCTGCGCTATTCAGAGAAGATAAACATTGTACAACACTTTGGAGAAAAATAGCTAGTGACACACAGTAAAAATATTATCATTAAAGATTGTGTGCTTTTAGCTTCCTACAAAAACAAAGAAAAAGCCAAAATACTACGTGGTTATACTCTGTGTCTATTGCACCCACATGTACCACCTGGCTTCTACCGGAACTACGTTCTAGATGAGGCTGAATAGAAATAGATCTCTCCAGAATCCCTTCTAAAGAATATCTCTGGTTACAAAGTAAATAGTTAACTGCAAGTAATCAACTAACTTTGACCCTCTCTGACCAATGCCCTTAACAGGACTAGATATGCCCCAGAGGAGAGAAACCTGTTTATGTCTTGCAACCTCTCAGGCAGCCCATAAGGTGCTCCTTTCACATTAGGGCTTTCCTAACCAAGGGTACAGTCCTAACAGTGCCTTACATCATTTTCAGGGTCTACAGCATACGCCTTTTAAAAGTGGTAAGTGTCCAGCAAGAGTTTCCAAACAAAGGGTGCCAGCACTGAAAGATGTTCCTGGGCTGAGAATTAATTCCTTAGGGTTACGATAAAGCCTGATTTGTGCTGATTGCTTAGCTTCACTTAGCACAAGGAACTAGATTTGCCAAAGCCTTTCAGCTGTGACAGAGGAATTTCTCCTAGCAGTCGCTCTAACAGCTGTTTTGAACCTTTTACTAGGGGAAAGAATTTTGAGAGCATACTAGTATCTTGGCAGGGGTTTTCCAAGCCTGGAACTCCTCGGTTCTCTGCATTCCACTGGCAAGGGCAGGTGCACAAGGAACACCAGCCAGGAGGAGTCTGCAGCCTTTGGCAAAAACCGCAAGTCAGCTGCCAGCCAGCAAAGTATGAAGATACCTGCATGCAGAAGAAGAATCCAATTAGATGTTGGAAGAGCTCACAACCAACCCCCACCCCCCCATTTGGGTGGAGAGTCGAGTATTATAGTGATAGACGTTTAGCATGGACTTCTTTTTTCTCATTAGCATATTTAGGGGTGTGAGCTTTAATATTCATTTCACAGTTAATGAAGTCAAAGGTCGGTCTCTGGGCACAAAATTTTGTATAGAAACCATCTATCTATTTATGCCAACCTTCTAGACATGGAATAAAAATAAAGCAACAGGATACAGGGAAAAAATTAAAATAGGGACAGAAAATTAAATAAAACTACACCTAGAAACTAAATTTCAAAATGAAAAGAATTATGAGTAAAAACCTGAAAAATCAGGCCAGTTAACAAGATAAAAGTAGATATAGAAAGAACATTTCAGAATTGACAGGATTCAGAATGGATTTTTTAAAGAATATAGGAACAAAACTGGAGTCATATAAGGTAAATTTAAACAACAAACAGGGTACACAGCAGAAAAGAAACAATTAAAAAATAGGGATGAGAGCTTGATAAAAGTAGATATTGAAAGGAAATTTAAAAAGCAATGGCACCCAGGAAGGACCAGAAACAACTGTAAGAGCAGAACAAGTCCGAGACCGCCTCATGAGACTGAATGTCTACAAGTCTCCGGGGCCAGATAACATGCATCCCAGGGGCCTGGAGGAGCTGCTGATGTGGTTGCCGAGCCGCTCTCCATCATATTGGAAAAGTCGTGGCTGTCAGGAGAGGTCCCTGGGGATTGGAAAAAAGGTCATGTCACTCCCATTTATAAAAAAGGGAACAAGGAAGACCCAGGGAATTACAGGCCGGTGAGCCTCACCTCTGTGCCTGGGAAGATCATGGAACAGACCCTCCTGGACAACATGTTGGAGCACATGAGGGAAGAGCATGTGATCCGGGACAGCCAGCACGGCTTCACCAAGGGAAGGTCGTGCCTTACCAATCTGGTGACCTTCTATGATGGAGTGACAGCACTGGTAGATAAAGGGAAGGCGACCGATGTCATGTACTTGGACTTGTGCAAGGCCTTGGACAGTCCCCAACCACATCCTTATCTCCAAATTGGAGAGAAGTGGATTTGATGGGTGGACCATCCAGTGGATAAGAAACTGGTTAACAGACCGTAGCCAAAGGGTGGTGGTCAATGGGTCTATGTCCAGGTGGAGGCCGGTGACAAGCAGTGTCCCCCAGGGGTCTGTCTTGGGACCGGTGCTCTTTAACATCTTTATCAATGACATGGATGATGAAATTGAGTGCACCCTCAGCAAGTTTGCGGATGACACCAAGCTGAGTGGTGTGGTCGACACCCCAGAAGGAAAGGAAGCCATCCAGAGGGATCTTGACAGGCTGGAAAGATGGGCCCGGGGGAACCTAATGAGGTTCAACACTGCCAAGTGTCAGGTGTTGCACTTGGAAGAATCCCAGACACAGATACAGACTGGGAGAAGAGCTTCTTGAGAGTAGCCCTGCTGAGGAGGACTTGGGGATTGTGGTGGATGAGAAGCTTGACATGAGCCAGCAGTGTGCTCTTGCAGCTCGCAAGGCCAATGGTATCCTGGGCTCCATCAGAAGAGGAGTGGCCAGCAGGGACAGGGAGGTGATTGTCCCTCTCTACTCTGCCCTCGTGAGGCCCCATCTGGAGTACTGTGTCCAGATCTGGGGCCCCCAATACAAGAAGGATGTGGAACTGTTGGAGAGGGTTCAGAGGAGCCACAAGGATGATTAGAGGGCTGTAGCACCTGCCCTACAAAAAGAGGCTGAGGGAGCTGGGCTTGTTCAGCCTGGAGAAGAGAAGGCTGCGGGGGGACCTCATTGCAGCCTTCCAGTACCTGAAGGGAGCTTCTAAGCAGGAGGGGATTCAACTTTTCAAAAGAGCAGATAATGGCAGGACAAGGGGGAATGGACTAAAGCTAAAGGAGGGAAGGTTTAGATTAGATATTAGGGGGAAGTTTTTTACAGAAAGAGTGGTGAGGTGCTGGCACAGGCTGCCCAGAGAGGTAGTGGGTGCCCTGTCCCTGGAGGTGCTCAAGGCCAGGTTGGATGGGGCCCTGGGCAGCCTTGTGTAGATCCAGGCCTGGAGGTTGGTGGCCCTGCCTGTGGCAGGGGGGTTGGAGCTCTATGATCCTTGGGGTCCCTTCCAACCCAGACCATCCTATGATTCTATGACTCTAAACCCCAAGACAACCTCAAGTGATGGAAACGCCTCCTGAGGCAGAGCTGCAGCTTGATGGCACCAGCACAGTGCAGATGCTTTCCAGCAGCACCAGAGAAGAGAGCTCAGCTCTCAGGCGCCTGGGGAACCTCACCTGTCCTGGAAAAACACACACACACACACCATCCCCTGTGTGGGCTGACTAGGACATGCTGGGGGTGACACCTCATTCTTCAGCATGTCTAAGGAAAGAGACACAGAAAACAAACCCAAACTGTGCAGGCAGTCGGCACCGGGCACCTGGACCCCAACTCCAACTCCCCCTCCCCTTCTCCAGAGGGATGTGGCATTCCACTCACCTGCTGGTCCCGAAGGCAGACGGGCTGGCTGGGGTTTCCTGCTGCGCTGGGAGATGCAGGATGACTGTTACCCCCAGATCTCACCCGGCTGGAGCTGCCTCCCCTGGCATTATCCCTCTTTCCTCCTGGAATTATCCCTCTTTCCTCCCGGCTTCGCAGCTGCAGGACAGACCTGAGTCTGGGAACAGCCAGAGCTGCCGACCCCCTCGCCCCAGTGACCCCGCTGGCCAGCCCAGCTCCTTGTGGCATTGGGCTCCAGTCCCAACAGCTTCCAGTTCAAAGAGCAAAGCTGGGGTAATAAAACCCCAATAGCTCATCCTGTGCAAAGCCAGGAGTGCTGGTGAAATGCTGTGCACACAGAAGAAAAACACCAACAGCTGAGAGGAGAGGACTGAGCTGCCTTGGAGAGACCCTGAGAAGGGAAAGCAAAACACACCAAGCAAACAGGAGCCAAGCTGCATCAATCAGTGCTTTGGACTGGGGAGACACTGGTCACACTCAGCCAGTTGGGAAACACTTACCTTAAGGGCAGGAACCAAGACAACAGCAGCAACTCCAATGCTTCAGCTGCAGAATGAAAACCAGGACACGACAAGTGAAGACCCAAAGCAGAATGAGCTGCCAAAGGCAGGTGCCTTATATACCCCAGGTCCCACCCTCTGCCCTTCCCACAGTGGGCTGGGACAGGGAAGGATGCTGCTTGCAGAAGGATTCAGAGCAGCTGGAGGAGCAGGTGTGGCTCTGCTGAGCTGAGCTGTTCAGCAGAGAGTGAACGCTGAGTGGAGAAAGGGATTCTGGCTGCAAACATTCTCTGCCAAATATTTATATTGATGACTCAGACAGGTATGTAAATACCCAAAACTTTACTAAAATGTGGACAGAAAATACTAAAGAGGGTGTTAAACTACATAGAAAAAAATACTAAGCAAAAGCAATAAGAATGCAAGACAAAAACCAGGTACGTCTTCAATTCAAAACATGCCAAACGTCCAGCAATAGCTTCCAAACCAAAGGAACCAGGACCGAAAGACATAGCTGGCCTGAAAGCTCCCCAGGCGGCCCACAAGCAGCCCCTGGCATTGTGGCTCTGAGGGCTTTCCTTTGCCAGGATATTCACAACCTGCTCCCACCTCGCTCTTCCAGCCGTACCTGAGCGATGTCCATCTCTCAGCCTGGATGTAACATGCATTCCTGGTAAAACAAAATATATATAAATAACAAAAACATGCAGATACCACATGCAGGCTTTTTTCCCAAGGGTAAAACCCCCACATCCCACATCCTCTCCCGCACGCAGAGAAAGGTTTCCAGCATTAATGTCACTTAGGCTAGCCTAGCCTCTTAGTACTGGCTTAATATGATAATTGCTAGTGCTGATTAGCACCTACCACTGCAGCCCCCGCTGGAGATTCAACAGGAATTAAGTGAGCACTTAACATCTGGCAGAGGTTAACGCCGAGGCTCAAATATTAACGAGCAATCATTAATAATTGAATTAGATACGTGGAAGCGCCTTCACTCCGGTACAACCGTTACTGGAGACTTCTGCTGAGAGCCTGCTGTGCACATGCTGTACTGTGATTATGAATATTTAAATACTTCCATCGATCTGCATTTCAGGCTCATTTGCATACATTGGCATGCTGTTTAGTATAATGCCTATGGGGGGGAAAGGCTGCACAGTGCATCTTTAATTTTTCTTGAAGAACTGATTTTGTTCTGAGGGCTGAGGAGCTTTTTCTTTTTCCTTGGGGAAGATGGCTCGTTAGGGAAGGGGAGGGGGATTGGAATTAACTGTTTGACAGCAACAGCCGGGAACACTAAACTGCTGCCCCCAAGAACGTGCCCTTTGTTCCGGAGCTCGCTCCCTCGAAGACAACTCTTGGGAGGTGACCGAAGGAATAGCGTTGCCTTCTCACCCACGCTCCCTTCTGTTGCCTCTTTCGAGCGACGGAGGGAAGTCAAGGATACGCTCAACATGAGTAATCAGCAAGCTTCAATTTATTATGGCTAACGTCTTTCTTTTATACTATCGTTACTACATATTAATTGTTACTAATGCATATTATAATTGTTACAACTTGATTGGTTCTTGGTTAAAGGTTACATCACTCATCTTGCGGTCTGGGAACGGTGCTTCTTTCTCATTCTCAGGAACAGCAGATCCTTGAAACATACATCTTGTTTCTGCTTCTTGTTACTGTGTAACATCGCTATCAAAAATACTGACCTTCCTCTCTATCATTTGCATCGGGATGGTGCAACGCCTACTTCTACTATTAAGTTACACAGGAGACTGCTTGAACAATTGCTCCATAGAGCCATGGCCTTACTTCTCACATAGCCACTCTTCCACACCCTTCGCTGGCTCAGCTGCTCTAATCACAACCAGAGATGGGTCAGAGGAGGGTTTGCACCTCACCCCCACGCTTTCTGGCACATCCAACTCGCTACAGGAAGGTTCCCAGCCCTGTAAGGAACACACAAGCCACAAACCAGCTTATCCCCAAAACTTAAAGCCCAGGAAAAAAAATCCAGGGGTTCTATTTTCACCTCCTGTGCAGCAAAGCGACTCCGGTTCCTTGCCTGAGCTTCAGCGCCTGGTTTTTAACGATTGCAAGGGGGTGGGTTAACACAGGTTTGTCGGTGTTGCCCCAGCCTCTGCCTCAGTTTCCCTCTTAAAGCTGGAAATGGGCTCTAAAGTTTCCACGGGATTTGTTTTCTTTAAGCCACTTTACAGCATTGCCAAGCAGAGCCAAGGACAGATCCCTTCTCCCACCACTGAAATCAAGGGGGAAGGAGAGCATTTTGCCTTGGTAGAAGCTATCACCCAGTAATTAACAACTACTTATTCATTACTTTTATACAATTAAGTATAGCCTTACACCCATTGGGTGCTCTGTGCCTCAAAGTACCTCTCATTCCCCGATTCCTCACAGGAGTAAAGCTTCACAAACACGTTACCTGCTCACAAGGCCACCGATACCAGTGGAATTTTTATTGCTACTTTATTTGTGTTCCTTTCAGCAGTGAAGAATCGGTATTACCCCGGCCAGCTGGGCTTCTCCTCAGGGCCATGTAAATAAGGACTTGGAGCGTGGGCTCTTCGCTCCCCAGGAGACGCAGACTGGGCTGTTTATGCTTTTATCTGGTCTGGGTGCTATCGGTGCAGCGGGTGCTCGGCCGTCCCTTCACCTCTAAGGAGCAAAGTCTGCTGGAGCCCAGCCAGAAAACGCCTCAACTAAGTTCTCCATTTTGGGGCCGCAAAGCGAGTTGATTTTTCAGAGCTTTTGGTGTTTTCTGCAGGGATATTTCCTCCCCCCTCCTCCTCCCCAGATTCCCAAGAGGCTCCTAAAGGAGCTAATAGGTGAGAAAAACACAATAAAAATTATCCCAAGGGATTGGAAGGCAGGTTCCTCCTGAAGAGCCCAGCTGTGCCGAATGGAAATGCTTCCTCCTGGCCCTTCCCACCTCACAGTATTTTCACTTTTCCTTTGCCAAGGAAGTTTTCTGCACAATGGCAACAGGAGAGTGGGAAAGGGCTGGGTTATAAATCAGGCTCTGAAGCTGGGAGCTGCTGAAAAGGCTTAATCCCACACAGCTCCAGCAAGCTTCTGGGTGTTGCATGGTTGGGTTTGTGAACACATCTGGGCTCGCCCCCTCAAAAACCACCTTCCCCTTCCTGGAGGAGCTCTCCCCTTCGCTTACTTTCACCACACCTAATCACAACCCACCTCGCTCCACATTTCCATGGGCAGATTTCCAGCCATCTTCTCTCACGCTTTAAAGGGTAAATATTTTTTCTTTCCACAGTTCCTGCACAGTTGCAAGGTGAAGAACATTTTCTAGGCATGAATTATTGCTGAAGCCCTCCCAGGCACACCAACCAACATGCATATTCATCAGGCAGCTGGTACATTATTCACGAGAAGTTCACTTCAATAGGGATGAGAACAATGATATTGTTGATTGAGATGCCTGAAAATGAGCTGGGAAAAAAATAAAAAAAAAAGAGTTCTGCCCTCAAACTCTGGCCAAAACACAGCAATAAAGTTTATCAAAATAATTAATAAAAATAAGGGGGGGGGGGATTTTACACCCAAAGGGGATATCTTTATCAGGGTCCTCTCATTGCTGTCGATACACGTTTAGGGTTTTAAATAAGATGTAGAACTACTAGATTGTATCATACCTTCTCCACGCGCAGCTCCAGACCTGCTGGCAGGTCGACCGTCAGCAGGCGACACCTACAACAGTATTGGAACAGTATTTAGACCCCAGAACTCATCGTGGTGATGATCCCCAAGGAACCTCCTCTCCTTCTTTAACCCCACAACGTTTTCAAGCCGGGGTAGATGCCAGAGCTTTGCTGAACAGGGCTGGTATTAGGAGTAGGGACTGCCTGCTCTCACAAATACAGCCCTAAATACACAGCAGGAAGCGCGCTTGAATCAGAGGTGGTTTACTGCCATAAACCTACGGAGGGCTCTCCCGTGCTGTCGTTGGATGAAGGGGGAAAGGATAAGCCTGAGAAGTGTGCATCCCCAACTGCACCGTCCGCTTCTCAGCAGCATTGTGGCTACACAGAGGGCAAGGAGGAGAGGAACGGACCCTGCTCCGTATGTAGCCTCTGTGTGTTGGGGGAGACCTTGCGGCAGCCAATGGGACCCGTGGGCAGGACGCGGTCGTGCTGAAGGAGGGTGTCTGGGGCCTCCCTGCTGCAGAGAGGTGGAAAACGGGGGTCTGAGAAGCGCCCAGGAAGGACTCAGGGCTCACGGCAACAACCACAGGGACACGGTTCAGAAGAACCAACATAACCTGGAGCTCAGGCTGCAGCCGCCGACTGCTGGCACAGGCTCTGTGCTACCGAGCAGCTCTGCCTGCTGACGCGCCACACAGTCCTCAAGGCTTAATTAAACCGAACAGTATTTGGAGGTTACTAACCATTTCCACTGATCCTTTATGCACAGGCTCGGAGGAAGCTTCTTTCTCGGGTGCAACTCAGGAGGAAGCAGGGGGAGAGCCAGGGGCTCCCCCAACTCCCCAGTGCCATCCCCGGCCCCGGGCTGGGTCCCACTGGGCGCTGGGGCACCTCACACAGCCACTGAGCCATACTAGGGGCCCCCCGCCTCACCCCACGGCCCCCGCCCCGCTGTGAGCCCTGGGCAGACCCTCCCTCAGGCACAGCTCTGGACTCTGCTGGCACATCCCCCGCCTACCTCAGAGGCGCCCTCACCCCCCGGGACTGTACGGCGACTCTCCACACCAAGCCCTACCTAGGGAGCCCCTCACCCCCGGGGCCTGCCGGGGACCGCCACCCGACCCCGGTGCCCTGTGCCCCTCGGCGCTGCGCGCGCGCACACACACACACACACAGACGCGCACACACAGAGACACACACCCCGGTCCCGCACGGGAACTGCCGAGGCCCGTGCACCACGCCGCACCTCAGCTCCCACCCACCAGAAGGCACCCCCGCCTCCCGCGGCCCCTTTAAGGCGGCCGGGCCCCGCCCCCGCCCCTGCGGCCGCCGCGCCGCGCGCCTGCGCACAGCGCCCGCTCCCTGCGCGCGCCCCGCCCGCCGCCCCCCCAGCGCCGCGGTGACACCGAGGAGGAAGCGGGCGGCGCGGGCAGAGCGGGAGCCGCCGCCATGAACGGCAAAGGCAAGGCCCGGGGCTGTGTCCCCCTCTCTCTCCCCTCCCCTTTTCCCCTTCACCCGTGCCCTGCGCCCCCCTTCCGCCGGGCAGGGCCGTCCCGGGACGCGGCGCCTTTAAGGGCGGGGCCGCAGCGCGTGACCGCGCGGGGGTCCGGCGGCCAATGGGAGCGGGCCGGGCGCGCGCACGGGCCTTGGGGGCGCCTCGCGCCTCGGCCCGGCCGTGACGCCGGACGCCCCCCCGTGACGTCGCGGGGGGGGGGAACCCAGGCGTGACGTTCGGAGCTCCCATTCGATCCGAGATTGGTGGGGTTGAGGCCGCCCTGCTGACGTAGGGGATCCCCCAGATGACGCAAGGGGGACCCCGGTAGGTGTAGGGGGGGGGAGCGAGAGGGACCCCCCCGGGCGCGACACAGGGGGCACCCTATTGGATGCAGCTGAGTTGGGGGGCGTTCTGACGTAGGGGATTCCCCAGGTGACGTCAGAAGGGACCCCACTTTATGGCGGGTTGTGGGACCCCAGAGGAGGGTGGAGATCCCCTGGGTGACGTGGGGGCAGGTGAACACCCCCATACCATCCCACTCTCCCACTGGGACAGGGAGACCCCCCCAAAAGACCCAGGGTGTGTGTGTGGGTGGGGGCCACCCATGGGGTCTGGGGGCTGCTGCATCATCACGCCCCGTGCCCGCGGCAGGGACAGCCGGGTGCCTGCATTCACCCACGTCCAGCCGCCCAGGTGAGTCCCACCTTGTGTGCCCCCCCCGAGCCAAGCCACACTCCCAGAGCTGAGCCTCTCTTCTCCTTGCGTGGCGGCTCAGCCCCGGGGGGCTTCCTGAAGCCACTAAACTGACCCCTGGGCCTCTGCCCGCCCGGTTTTGGTTGCCTCACGCTGACATCTCCTCTCTCCAGCAGGACAATATCCCGCCCAGCCGTCCTACCCCGTCCAGTCCCCCGCCAACCCCGCCGTGTACCCGCAGACTGTGCCCCTTCCGCAGCCCCCGCCCTACACAGATGCACCTCCGGCTTATTCTGAGGTAGGCCGACTGCTTTTCCGAGGGCTTCGGTTTTGTGGGATGATGATGAATTTTCTTCCAAAATTAACAAAAATACGATAACTCCCGGTCGGCTTTACAGCCGCAGCTTTAATTTTTTAATGTATTTAATCACTTTCTGGGAGGATTTGGTTTGCTGCCTGTCTTTCCAAGTGGGAAGTGAGTGACGACCGTCATTCAGAGCTTGCGGGCAGCCGGGGCGGGGGAAACCCAAAGTCCTCTTCCTCAGGGAAGGGATTTCCCTGCGGAAGCTGGAGGGGGGTCAAAGTCTGCGCCAGGGACTTTGGGTGTGGACGTCAGGGCCACGAGACTTTAAACTCACCTGGCTTTTATTTCCCAGCTTTACCGTCCCAGTTTTGTGCCTCTGGGAGCTGCCACTGTACCCACGATGTCCGCGGCATATCCGGGCACTTCCGTCTTCCTGCCCGTGGCCCAGTCTGTGGCCATGGGGCCGATCGGCTCATCAGTCCCTATGGCGTATTACCCCGTGGGGCCGATGTATCCCCCAGGCTCAACGGTCCTCGTTGAAGGTGGTTTTGATGCCGGGGCAAGATTCGGGGCCAGCGGAACAGCCAGCGTCCCTGTGAGTATAAACGCACCGCCCGAACCCCACGTGCTTCAGTGCTATGGGGTTGCAGGGGGGGAAGATGGGAGTAAAACGTGTTCCATACCCGGTCTGAAGGGCAGGATCCTACTTCCCTGCTGTCTCAGGCCAACTCACAGCTCTGGAGCCACAGAGGTGGCTCCAGCTGGTGGGAAAAGCGTTGCATGGGCAGCACTAGGCCCGATTCGGCTGGGGACTGTGGTGTGACGCACCCTGGGGTGGGGGAGGCAAGCTGGAGGGGCTGCTGTGTGACCCTGACTTCTCCTGGCCCCCTCCAGAGAGAGGGGCAGGGCACAGTGAGGAGCCGAGCATTTCCCAGCGCTCTGCCCCTCCATCTTTGCTCGGTAGCAAGCGACAGAGACGCCGATGGGGGTGGAACCTGGGTTCCCAGAGCACGCGGGGGCTTTATGCAGGCACCACCCACAGCAATCTCCCCCCCACCCACCTCTCCTGTCTCTACCTTCCAGCCCCCCCCTCCTGGCTGCCCCCCCAACGCTGCCCAGCTCGCCGTGATGCAAGGAGCCAACGTCTTGGTGACGCAACGGAAGGGAAACTTCTTCCTGGGAGGCTCGGACGGTGGCTACACTATCTGGTGAAGAAGGAAGGGGAAGGGGGGGGAGAGGGGGGGGCTACATTTGTGTAAGGAAAGACATCACATTCTGTCAGCACTTCTCACGATGTAACTGCTTTAGTCCATATTAACCTGAAGTTGCAGAGTAGACGCACGGCCGTGAGGTGTCTTCCTGGTTCGGTGCCTGGCCCGCAGGCACTCGGGAGCTTAACGAGGAACCCAGCTAACGATTAGCGGTGCCTCTTCAAAGGGGGAAAGGGGGGGTGGGGGGGGTGGGGATATGAAGTCACGAAATGAATGTGAGCCCAGCAGCCCTGCCTCTTCCTTTCATTTCGCTGGCGTCCACACTGCGGCACGGAGCTGCGACTCACCTGTGCGCTGGGGAGGGCGAGGGGTGAATGGAGCCCCCTCCCCCTCCTATCCGTGTGGGGCCGCTGGACCCAGAGCTGCCACCACCCGGCTTTTCCCTCCATCAGAGCTGGGTGGGGAAGCGAGGCAAGCATGTCTTCCCGGAGCGGGGAGGGCACCGTGACGCTTCTTTCTTCCCGACCTCACTCAGGACGGATCCCTGAAGCGCCCCGTGTTTCCCCAGGCAGGGACGAGGCCGGGGCCGGCCATGGGATTAGGCGGTTTGGTGGGTTTTTTTAATACACTCCAAGTAACCTTGGATTTCTTTGCACATTAGATCTGCTCAAAGCCGTGCTTTGGTGCCAGAAACACAATGCAACTCATGTCAGAGCATTTCATTTGATGCTAACTAAGCTTTTAGAACGATGCTTAATAAACAAAAACCTCTTTATTTTTAAACTCGACCTGGTGTCTTGACACCAGAACTCCTTAAGGCTGTTGAGAGGGAGAGGCTGGTTACCGGCTGCCGTGGGGGGTGGGGGGTAGCAACTGTCAATCAACACACAAATTAGCTGGGTTAATGGCTTGTTTGATGAGCATGTACTTTACAGAGATGACTTGGGGATGATGAAGTCTTATGAGGGTTAAGAAGAATATTTCAGGGATCCTCAATGTTTTGGTTTTCTTTTGTTTTATGAAGAAGAAGAAAAAAATAACATAAAAGAATATCAGATTCAAATATATTTTATCTTTGAGGTTTCAGTTTAATCTAAATCTGTGTCCTGTATCTGTTGTGTTTAACCATACGACTGACTGTTACAGAAGCTCAGCATTACGTCTCTCTTGTCTACACTGTGGTGCACTTAACTGGTGGATTTTTTTTATACTAAAAAAAAAGGAGAAAAAAAAAGTAGAATAAAGACTATTTTGAAAATTTGAATAAAGCAGCAAATTTGCCTCAGACCCCGAACAGATCCCCCCTGGCTCCTGCCCTTGGCAAGCACGAGGTTTCTTCACTCATTTCCACTCCCATTTTGTCACCTCCCTCCCTCGGCTTCAGTCAGTTTTGTGAGGGTGGGTCCTTCTTTTCTCTCCCTCCTCGGGTTTGATTTCAAGGAGGAACAACCCTGGGAGAAGGGGAGCTGCCCCTAGCCCCATCTTTCTGCTGAGGAAAAGCAGAGGAAAAGGACCATCCATGCCCATGTGTCAGGGTGAAGGGCTCCATGGATGAAGCAAAGCTCCACTGCCCCTGTAACTCCCTTTACACCCTGCCTTTCACCTCCAAATTAACCGTGCTAATTACCCTGTGAATAACTTAACTGCTGTGTGAGATAGGCAAAAAAAAAGGAGACAACTACTCTGGAGGTGTTTTGTCACTGGGTTGTATTAGAAAGCACCAAAGAGAGGAGATGCAGTGGGTGCAAGTAGCTGGAGCGATGCTCTCCTCCGCCGAGCCAGAACGCTCAGGGATCCTTGGTCAACTTAACTTAATAAATTAAGGAGGAGGAGAAAAAAATAACAAAGGGAAAAAAAACCCCACAGCAGCGGCTTGTAGAGCCTCAGGTCTGGGAGGTTTATGTCCCTGGGACCTGGGGCTGACACGTGTGCCAGACCCAGCAGCTCAGATAAAATACTCCTCTTTCTCTCTGGCTGGAGCATCCTCCATCGGCAGCGACACGTCGGTGTCAGCTGCCGGCTGCTCGTAGGTGAGGTAGCTGCCTTTGTTTCTGTACAGGTAGATGATGATCACCACCAGGACCGTCAGCAGGGTGAGGAACACCAAGGTGATGACAACTACAGAGGAGAAGGCAGAGGTGGGAGCAGGGTGCAGTCCCCGAGTGGGTGGCACTGGGGTGGATCCAGCCCTTACCTGCAATGACCACGGTGTTGGCATCCTCATGGAGAGGTGGGGTGTGAGCCTTCTTTAGGAAGGGGGTTGTCAGCTCTTCTTCATCAGAGAGGGAGAGAGAATATGAGCAAAGCTTGTCCTGACCCAGCTCTGAGCTGGGCTTAGCTGGACACGACACGCAGTGAGGTCTTGCCCAATGACACAGCACAAAGAGCCCGGTGAAGCAGTCCCGGGGTGCTCACCTTCCATCGCATCAGCTCCTTCCTGGTCGAGGTCTGTGATCCTTCAGAGCTGCTGAAGAAATAACATGAGAGAGGAATTAACTCAGAGGCAACACCCCAAAGGGCTCAGGGATGCCGGTGGTGATGCAGCGCTCAGCAAAGCAAAAGTTTGGGGTTTATTTGGGATGGAGAGGTGCAGGTTGGGGCACTCCCAAACTTTGAGAGCTTCAAATTGCCAGGAAATCCCCTCAGATCCTCCCATCAGCCTCACGATGCCGCAGCCGGAACATCGCAAATAAAAGGAATTCAAACAATACATTAAAGCAACCGGAGTGGCACCCGCTGGACTGAGCTCAGGACTCTGCCCGGGGAGGGATGGACAGACACCCTTTGTAGCAGCCCCACTCCCCCCCCCCCCCCTCCGAAAAAGTACCGCTCTGCGATGGCTCGGGCGAGCTGTGACTCAGCGGCTCTGCGGTGACGGTGACACGCCGCTCGATGTCAGGAGGAAAGACAATTCCTTTATTTATTTATTTTTGGGAAAAGAAAAGGACGTTGAACCACGGGAGCGTGGACACGGGCCAGGACCGTCCCCGTCCTCCCCCCCCCCCCAGCAGGGTGCTTCTCACAAGGATGCGGTGACACTAAGCCTGCCCGGTGACCTCCCGGCTTTTTGGGAAGCGGGATGGGTTCCTCGGGATCCAGCCCAGCCCCGGTTGGCCCACTGTTGTGCCCTTGTGACTCACGGCGCCCGCGGGTGTTTGCTAAACATCCCCTCACAGCAGCAGGTTCTGCTTCCCAGCGCTGCCAGGGTGCGAGTTCAACGGAGTCGTGGGATTTGGGGGAAACTCCTTTCTCCTTTCCCACCAGCGTGGGACCCCATCCCGGGGACCAGGATCCCACAGCTGCAGCAGCTCCCCCCGCCCCCCTCCCCCCCCCCCCCCCCGCCCCGAGCTCCTTAAACGCAGATTCGCATTAAACACGGGTTTTGCTTTAAAAACAGATTTGCATTAACCCCACTTTTGCTTTAAACCCGGCTTTGCTTTGAAGCTGCCTGGGCGTTTCCAGCCCCGATGTCGGGGTGTCAGGGAGCTGCACACGATTCCTAAAGCTGCTTCTTGTGTGGCTCCAGAGGTTAAAAAATAGAATGGGTGAAAATCCCTCCCCCACCATGCAGGGAGAGTGGGATTTAAGGGAAAAAAGGAAAAGGAGCTGGTGCAAGCAGACACCTTGGAGATCGGGAAGCATCCAGCTTTGCCAGTGGGAAACACAGAGTTTCACACACACACACACACACCCCCCATGGCATCAGCAAAATGGGGTCCGGGGACCCACTGGAGGTTTGAACCCCGTTTTAGCTGGGAAAAGACTCACCCCAGGATCAAAACCTCCCCACACCACAACCCCAGGGAAAGGATGCGCACCCCGACTCCCCCCCATTGCTGCTCCCGCCTTGGGCTCACGGGAAGGAGCCCCGGGATGTTTTGCAGAGCCGGGGTTACCTTGGTGGGCCGGGATCCAGCCGCTACACAGTCGGAGCCTCTGGACTGTGCCGGGGTTTGGGGGGGCTGATGGAGGGGGGGTGGGGGGTGACTCACTCCCCAGCACGCTGGCTCGGCGCAAATCTCCATGTGGATTTTAAAGTGACACGGGGGTTGTGTAAAAAGACCCAACACAAAACCCACAAAAATCCATCCCATAATCTTCCTCATTCTTGCGATCAGGCCAAATTGCTCAAGAGCCGTTCCCACAGAGAAGCCCTCCCCGCCCTGTGGCTCTGCTCTCAGAAAGCTCCATGGAGCACAGACTCGTCTCCAGGGATGCTCAGGGGCACCTTTGCAGACCCCATCCCATCCCCTTCCCCATTCTCTCTGGATTAAGGATGGGAAGAACAAACCATCCCCACAGCCTCTTCACCCCCATTTCTCCTCCCTCAACCCAGGATGGATCCCTAGGGACTCCCTCCCCGGCCCGGCACCCCACTCATGTTTCCCGACGGCTTTTCTCCCTTCTGCCTCTCACCATGGCAGAATCCAACCCTTTTCCCTTCCCACCAACCCAAAATCCCACTGGAAAACACCCAGCCGAGAGCCAACAGTTCGGCTTCACCCCAAAACTAGTCGCGCTCTGGTGTCCCCTCCCAACTCCATCACCCCCCTGTGCAAATCCATGTGCCCAACATAACCAACCCCTTTCAAAACCTCCCTGTTTCCCAGGGAATTTTGGGGAAGGATTGGGAAGGGGGAATCACCCTTGAGTTGCCCCCTCACCCCCAGCTCTTACCTGCACACGCTGTGCTGGGTGAGCGGCTGCCAGCACCATGTGTCTCACCCAGGCGAAGGCGTTTCCCTTTTCCTGCCTCACCTTTCCAGTCCGGCTTCTCCGGGATGATAAACCCCAGAAATGCCGCCTCTGTTAACCCTTCATGTGCTAGGGAGCCATCCCACCACCAGGCATCGGGGCGGCGATGCACCATCTCGCACCGGGGCCATCGCTGATGGGGTTTTGCTTTGATACGAAGGGGGAAGGGGGGAGGAATTTGCAGCACGTGTGCATGGGGGTAAAATCAGGGGAGTTTGCTTTCTTGTGGGGGTTTTTTTCCATGGCAGCACAGTTTATGGAGCCGGAGGAACCGGCTCAGCACCTTTTTCCTGCGTCACCACAAGGCGCCAAGGCAGAAACGGTGTGGCCGTGGGGGGAGGACAGGGCAACACATTCCTCCCACGCTTGGCTTCCGCTGACAGAAACCCGCAGGCAGGGCCATGTCCTACCCCCCCCCCCCCCCCCCCCCGCCGTGTCCCCCCCATCCCTCTCCATGTCCTGTCCCTCCACTCCATCCCAACAATGGGTTTTTGCGGGACGGACATTTGGGCCTTTCCGGCACCTTCACCCCCCCCACTCAGCACCTCCCGTGCCCGATGCCTTTATTTCAGATGGGGGGGGGGGGGGGGGGACGACACACAATTATCTGCCCACGGCACCGCAGATGCCCGTTTCCCGCGCCCAGCAGTGGGTTCACAGCGGGGTGATGGTCTCGGTCAGGTCCTGGGGGGGGATTGCTGCTGGTGAGGGGTCCTGGTTCATGTCCTGCTCCAGTGTCCCAGGACAGCCATGCTCCTGGGAGAGAAATGGAGGTGACGCTGAGCCGGCTGGGATGGAGAGCTGGCCCTTCGATGGGCCAGGAAGGGCTGAGTTCAGCAGGTGGGGGTCAGCATCTCCCTGCCCCCCCCCAAGTGCTGCTGCACCCACCTCAGTTTGGGAGCTGAAGGGGTCACTGCTGTCTCCAGTGCAGCCACCTGGGGCTGTGTCGGGGGCCACATCCAATCCCATCTGCCAGCAGAGAGATGTCACACGGGGCTGGATTTGTCCCACGGACCCCCAGCCCCATATCCTCGCACCCCACCAGATGCCCTCAGCACAGGCTGGGTCTCCAAACAAGCTGGGCATCCCGTTGCCATCACTGTGCATGGATGTAGCCCCCCCCCCCCCCCCATCCATCCCCCCGCCCCGGCACCAGCACCAGAAATTCCTCACCTGAGCCTCTGGCACCGCCTCGGCCTCGCCATCCATCACCGCCGTGCTCTGCTCGAAGTCACCGCGCTCGCCCGTGGCACCGCTGAGTCGGCACGTCTCCTGCCCGCCGCCCGGAGACGGACAGGCCGTGGGGCCGGGGGCATCGCAGCGGATGGCCGAGGCTGGGGACGGTGGCTCCCTGGGACGTGCTGGACCCTCAGCATCGGCGGCCGTGCCGTCCGGCTGACAGGGCTCACCCGCAGGAGCCGTGGCTTGGCTCACCTCCAGCCCGGCTGTGGCTCCTTCCTGCGCCAGCGGCGCGGTGCCGGCAGCTTGGGCAATGGCCTCTGATAAAATCAGCGATGCCAGGGAAGTGGCGATGCCCTCGGCCACCTCCTGCACCCCACTGACAGCTCCTGCTGGCTCCGGATCCCGGCTTTCAGCCAGCCCAGAGGAGCCAGGACCCGGCTCCACAGCTGCCACTGATATCCCCTGCTCATGCGATGGAGCTTCGGAGCTGGGGCCAGGCTCTGGAGCCTCCTCGCTGGACACCGATGCCGTCTCTGACAGGGACCCACCGCTGGCGGGTGAAGCTGGTGGCGGGCCAGGGATGGTGGCACCCAGGTCCCCATTGGAGACGGGGTCCGTGGCACTGCTGTCCACTCCTGGGGACATCACCGTGGCTTCCACTTCCACTGCAGGCTGCCAGTCTGGTGCCTTCCCTGGGCAGGGAAACATGGCTGGCGGGCTCACCGGTGAGGAGATGACCAGTGAGCGCCGGTTGCTGTGTGGGAGAAGGACAGAGGGGGTTAAACCACACTCCAGCATCATCCTTGGGGACATGCGGCACCGTGGTGTCACCATCCTGCCTTCCCCATCTGGCACAAGTGATGAACAACCCCAATTAATTAACCCAACACCACGGAAGCACCCTCAGCCAGCAGTGGGAGACTCTTGCCTGTCCCAGGGCTGGAGGCTGCATCACGCTGCTGCTTTTCAGGGGGACAACGGGGACGACAGGCAATTTGGCCGCTTGATACCCCCCCACCCCACCAGATCTCGCCCCCTCATTTACCCCGAGATGCCTTTAATGATGAAGACCTTGCTGGAGTGCTGCTTGTCCAGTTTGCTCATCACCTCATAGAGGTCGCGATTGAGCTGTGAAGAGATGGGGGAGGCAGGGGGAGGGGAAAACACATCAGCCGGGCCCTCCTGGTGCCACCCATCACCTGGCAGCACCATGAATGTCCGTGGGGTGCTCTAAGTTATTAAATTAAATGAAGAGCAGCGAAGGCCCGAGGGGGGCAGTTGGCACTGGTGTAGAGCTGGAGGAGCCGGGGATGCCTGTGAGACTGCTGGGGAGGGGGCAAGGGGAGCGGTGTTTTGGGGTGTCACCTTGCCCCCTTACCTTGCTCATCTCCTTGTAGAAGACGTCCCGGAGGTTGGAGATGTTCTGGAAGATGGTCACGTAGCAGGCGATGCGGCTGCAGGAGGGAAAGCACAGCAGAAGCTGGGGGGGGTGTCGGGTTGCTGAGCACCCATTGTCTGGGGGCCCCGAGGAGTTGGGTAACAGCAGGTTGGTCCGCCTGGGTCAGCCGGCCATGAGGCTGCACCATCACGGCCACACGCAGCTGACGGCACCAGGGACCTTGTGCTCGGACGATGCTTTTCCGAGGGGACCCACCATGGACGGGGGTGGGAGGGGGCTGCCTTTGCCTCCCCCCTTGCAGACAGGGTTGGGGGGGGGGGGCTGCAGATGCCACTGGCTTCTAGGCAGGCCCAGCACCACCTGCTGCAGCCTCACCATGTCCCCACATCCCTGCAGTGTCCCCCAGGCCCTTAATGTCCCTGCGCCCCTCTAACACACCCCATTCCCTTCAGCATCCCCAGTACCTGCCATACAGAACCGGCAGCTCCTCCCGAAGGTCTTTATTCAGGTCTTCAAACACAGCTTGGGCTTTATTAAACTCTTCCTCAGCCTGTGGGAAGGGAGACAGGGGGAAATCATGGCCATGCTGGCACAACTGGGGCAGAGGGGAGGTTTCTCTGGGTGGGGGTTCTGGATGGGGGTCCCGGGGGATGCTTGACCTTGGCGATTTTTGCCTCGTCCTTTTTCTTGGAGCTTTGCAGAGCTTCCAGGTGATGCCGGGCGCTGTCGTAGTCCACCAGCTTACGTCCGCGCTTGGCAATGCGCTCCTGCACGGGGCAGGGTAAGCCACCATCTGTGTGTGTGTGTGTCCCACACCCCCCGTGGCACATCCCTCTGCCCCGACATAGCACACAGAATGGGGGGTGGGGGGTGGGGTTGTACCTTAAAGTCCCCAAACTGAGCCAGGTAGTTCTCCATCAGCCGCAGGGCTTGGTCGGCCAACTTCGCCTCGTAGTCATCCCACAGGAGGTCATTGCTCTGGCAGGATGAAAACATCAGGGAATGGGGAGAATAAACACCCACTTCCACCCCCAAAGCCCTCTCTGGCTTTATGCTCCAGGTTGCATCCCCAGGGACACCCTGGCCAGGCTCGCTGCCTCCCCACCCCCCGCAGCGCCCTGAGGGCACCCTTGGGGATGGCAGGGGTGCATCAAGGGGCTCACGTCTGCGATGGCTTTCAGGTCCTCGTGACCGTCCCAGTCGGGGCTGTAAATCTCCTGCAGCGTTTCGGCCACTTTCCGGGAGCTCTCGTGCATCACTGTGGCCCCACCGGCCCGGAAAAAAACATCATTCAGCATAATTTTTTAATTACTAAATAGTATTTATTCCTATTAATTACTACTAAACATCATTTATTATCCCAGGTAAGGAAACAGGAACATTCAGCCCCCTTCTCAGCTTCTGGGTTGTGCCCAGGGGGTTTCCCAGAGTACTTTCGGGGAGGGGGTGCCGTACCTTTCACGGCGCCAAGGAAAGCCTTGAGGTCTTTATAGAGTCTATGGCCTTCGTTCTGCAAAGCAACATGGTGAGGGAACAGGTCAGCGCCATTCCTGAGGGCTGGAGGCAATTTCCATGCGCCCAGTGAGGACAGAGGGACCCCAGGAGGCAGCGGGGCCAAGGGATGGTGTAGGGGTGGTGTCCTCATCCCCTGTTCCCTTCCCCAGTTCCCCACTCTGACCTGCTGCAGCTGGAAGTTGTAGGCACTTTGCTCAAACTGCTCGTCTTTGGTTTCCACCGTTTTGCCCAATTTCTGCAAAACCTGAGATGGAGAAAGGTGGGAAAAGCTATCGGCCGTGAGCTCTCACCAGGCTCTGCCTCCAGGTACCCCCATCCTGGGGGATGCTGATGCAGACCAGGGATTTGGATGGGGAGGGGGGGGGCAACACACGCAAAGGTTCAGCGTGTCCTTTGGTGCTTTTTTATATTTTTAGGGAAAATCGGTGAGGTTTTGGGTGCTAACCCGTTGTCCCACCCTATAAAAGCTCATAGGTACAGCCCCGTGTACCCCAAAATAATCTGGGCACGTGACTATAGGTGCGGGCAAAGCCCTTGGGCACTGGTGACACTGTGGTGAGGATGAGGATGGTCTGTGGCTGAAGGCTGCCTCCAGAGCCACCATCACAGGAGCACAATGAAGCTGGGGCGGTCTGGGAGGGAACATTGTGGTGTCCAGGAAGACTCTGAACCCCCCTCGGGAAGCAGCTGGAGCCTGGCCCGTGCTGATACAGCTGTGGGGGACCTCAATTTAGCACCGAGCCCCAGCCAGGAAACCCAGCAGTGGGTGGGTTTGGGGGCGGGCAGGGCAGGCACCGTATCACCCACAAAATGGGAGTCATCACCTGCTTTTTTGGGGAGCAAAAGGAAAAAGGACATCCCTTAACCGCCCCAAAACAGCCAAGAATTACCCCATTTCTCTCCGCTTCCGCAGCCCTTCCCCCTCACTTCCTGCGTGGGTGGCAGGGGCTGTGCTGGTGTTCCCGGGACCATCCCCACAGCAGGTCCCACTGGGGACCCTCACCCCCACCCAACCTGTGGGACCCTGCACTAGCCACACACAGTCAGCCCCTGTACCCTCTGGGAAGCATTTTGGGTGAAGAAATCCTACTTTTAGAGAAGCCAGAAGCTGCCAGAGCAGCTTGAGGGAACATTGGGGAGATGCCATCAAGGCCAAGACCTCAGACCAACAATGATGTTGACCCAGAAGTGCCCAAATTAAGACCCTACAAGTACCCATGGGTGCCAAGCGGTGCCCGTTGTGCCACTCCCACTCCCCCCTCCTGGGTGCCAAGCGGAAGAAATAATTAAAGTCCAGTGAAAGGAGGGATTTTGGGGCTGGGTGTTGGGGGTGACCATTGCACCGTACCTTCTCCTGCGCCCGGCTGAAGCGTTTCTGGACCTGCTTGGCGAAGAGCCCGGCTCCCCCGCTCTTGCCCTCTGCCATGGCTGCAGCTCGGTTCCTGCTCGCAGCCGCACAGCACTGCGGTTTGATGTTTTCTCCGGAGGAAGTTCGAGGCGAAGCAGCTGCCGGCATCCGCCGAGCACCCGGGCACCCCCCCTTCCCGACAAGGCTCCCCCATGCACCCAGCGACGCGGGGAAGGCCGAAGCAGCAGCGGTGACCTCATGCTCACCTCGTAGACCTTGCGTGAGTGTGGGATTTGGGGTTTAAACGGGATTTTCAGTGCGATTTTGATGGTGTCTTTTGTTTCCGGGCCCTGCCAGGCAGCTCCTCAGGGATGCAGCTACCAGCAAGGTAGGAACAGCCACCAACATCCAACATTTCCAATCGCAACGACGCATGGGTTAGGAAATAGAGCTAACAGCTGGGAAAAATCCCAACCAGATCCGCCCCCCATCCCCACCAAGGGGATTTGCCCCATTTTCCCCTTCGTGTTATCCCAGACTGCCCCAAAAGCCCGCTGCTGGTGGCTTTTTCATGTGGGTTTTGCCTACGGTGTGAGGAAGAGGAGGGATGCTCTGGGATAAGGGAAGGGAAAGGGATGCTGGGGGTTGGAGGAGAAAGGATGGGGAGGTGGTGGGACAAAGCATCCACCAGCATGATAGAGAGATGAACAGGTTTTATTGACGCTGGCTACGAGCTTTTAACCCAAGGGAATGGGGGGGGGGAGGGGATGTCCACCGCCTGAGCCGGGGACAGGGCTCTTCTCATGCCACAGCTCAGTTCTGGGCTATCGTCTGGAAGGAAAAGAAAGTCAATGGTTGAGTCAGGTGGGGATAGAGCTGGGACACTGGTGTTACAACAGCGCCAGGTCTCAGCCCCCCTGCCTGCCCCCTGTTTGTCTCCTTACATTCGTTATCCAGGAGATGTAGGCAGAGACGCGAGTGAAGACGGTGGGTTTATACTGAACGTTGCAGCCCAGGCTGGAGACGAAGCTGGTGACGCCGTGGACCTGGTACTGCCCGTTCACAGAGCAGTGCAGGGGGCCGCCCGAATCGCCCTGCGGGACCCAGGAACCCAGAGTGAGCGGGGAGGAACTGGGATGCCATTTGGGTTGAGAAGGTGGGGGAAAGAGGGTTCTGAGCCGTACCTGGCAGCCGGAGCGGACACCGTCACCACCGGCGCAGACCATGGTGGTCTTGACAGTGGAGCCCCAGTAGTAAGAGCTGGAGCAGGTCTGGTAGTCCACCACGGGCAGGTACGCCTGGAGCAGGACGCTGGAGAGCTGCCCATTGGCTGTGTGACACCATGGACTGGTTAATGCCATGCTGGCCAAGAGCCCCCCCCCCAAGCAGAGCCTGCAGCCGCCACCCAACCTCTTTTCCCACCTAAAATGCCCCCAGGAAAACCGCCCACCCCATGCTGGGTGACTCCCTGCCCCAAGCAAAACTCTGCACAATGCTGCTGGGACCTCCCAGGGCTTAAATATATCACACACACACACACACACACACACACACACACACACCCCGCCATTTTTCCCAGAGTTTTGGGGTGATTGAGGGCAGGGGGGGCCATCAACACTCACTGCGGGTGAGACCCCAGCCCGTAATGTAGCAGGGGTAGTTGTTGGACAGGATGGATCCCTCCTGGGGCAGGGTCGCCAGCTGCACGTAGGAGTTCAGGGTGGCATAGCTGGCGAGGCGGATCAGGGCGATGTCATAGCTGGTGAGAGGAGGAAGAGAATGTCACAAGAACATCTCCCCCACACCACCCCACTCCCATCTGCCCCTCCCCAAACCCCCCTCCCCACGTGTGTTACCCTCCAGCGACATTGTTGCTGTTCCAGTAAGGATGGATGACGATCTTGCTCACGCTGAAGACCTGCTCGCTGCCCTCGTTTGAGTAGAGGTTGTGTTCACCGGCCACGACACGGAAATTCAGGTTACTGCTCAAAAAAAACCCCCAGGATCAGGCCAGAAATTATTGTTATTTTCACCGTGAGCCAGTACAGAAAGGATCAGGGCAAGAAGATGCTCCCAGAGGTGGTCCATGATGGACCAGAGATGGTCCCTTGACAGACAGTGACCTTAAAGGACCATCGTGTTCCAGGTTGGAGCATCTGAAGTTTCTCCTTGGAAATGTTTTTGGTGTAAAACAGTTTTTGTGGTGAGAAGAAGGTGGGGTCCACATGCCCACTCACCGGTCCACGCAATGGGCTGCAGTCATCACCCAGTTTCTCTGGATGAGGGACCCTCCGCATGTGTGATGCCAGCTGCCACTTGAGTAATACTGGAGGGAGATCTTGGGAAGGGAGGGGGGAAATGTGAGATATGGAGTGTGGGGGGGGTCTCACTGCATGGTCCACGGGGGATAAGACCCCCTTGGGATTCGCTGGTTGACCCTGGGAAGGACTCACCTGGGAGGGCCAGGCATGCGAACGCGCCTCCGTCCCACCGACTACCCGCTGCATCCCATCCAGATCCTGCTCGGAGCAGCGCCCTGTGGGAAAGAGGGGGGGAAGACTTAATTGCTATAGGGAAAGGGGGGTCCATCACCAGCTAACAAGGCCGACAGCTTCCTATGGAGAACACACCGCAGAGGGCGAGGGCGGCGAGGAGCACGAGCTGCAGCATCATCCTGGAGCACGACAATGCTGTGTCTGGGACGAGGGCTGTGGTGCCAGCAGCTTTAAAGGGGACGGAGGAAGGGGAGGCATGGGAAGAAAACCAGGTGACGCGGCCCTATCAAGCCACCTTGGTCCCCCTTCCAAAACACACACAGCCCCGAAGGTCAGGGCTGAAAACCCTTGGGTGCACCCCAGGTCTCCCTCGGGCTTGGATGGGCAGCCCAAAGCCCAGTGGATTCCTCCTGTGGGCACGTCAGGCACCGTTGTCATGAGTTTCTCCCATTCTCAAGCCCCAGCCCAGCTCTCGCGTCGCATTTATCCCCCCAGCGTTACCTCCAAGAGCTTTACGCAACACAGGGACGGTGCCTGTGTGGGCCCTGGGATGGGGAAATCAAGGTAAATGCAGGACAAGACCTTCACACCCTCCAAAAAAAACCCCAGGCAGTGCCGGAGCAGGGGCTGGATGAGCTCTACCTGGGGCAGCTGGAGATGAAACAGAACACAGACACGTTTTACAGTTAAACCCCTGATTTCTGACAAAACCAGTTCTGATTCCCCCTTCAAAAAGCAGTCGAAGCCATTCTGGGGGCCGGGGTGAGGGGGAGGTGAGCCCATGGCAGCAACGGTTTGCTACATGCCAGGAGTGGTTGCTGGAAACCAGCACTGGTGATACTGGTGATTACCGGTTCACCCAGTTCAAAGAAAAAAAAAGGAAGGAACTCCACCTGCTGCGTTTCTGCTCTTATCTTGAAGGAAAACACAAGATTCCATGGGAAAAGTGATCTCCAAATAATCCCTTGATTTGCCAGGGGGAGAAGGGAGCGCTGAGGGACAGCAGCAAACCCCCCCCCCAACCCTGATCCCAGCGCAGGGATAACCCAACCCAAATCTGAACCACCCCCTCTCACTGTGAAAGTGGCTTTAAATCCACCTTAGGGCTGTAAAAAGGGAGGTTCCAGGATAGGAAGGAGGGCAATTCAGAGGGGTGGGAGCTTGGAGAACGCTTGAGACAGCATGTCTGTAAAATAAATCATCTCTTTATTTGAGGCTGTGTAGGCAAAGACAAGTTCTCCCACCCCCATGTCACTTGCAACGGGGGTTTTACCCCCAATATCAATGAAATGGCCCCGAAAACGGCAGCTACAGTACTCAGGCTTGGAGAAAACCAGGGAGGGGGGGAGATCTCATGCCCAGGCACTGGCAAGGGCATGAAGATGCTGTGGTGCATTTGAGCGATGTGTGACCAGGAAAAAACCTTCCTCTGCATCAGCACGAGCGGGATCACACCCAGTTATCATCATCCTACGTTAATAATAATTAATAATAAAAAAAAAAAAATCACCATCTAACATCGCCCCTGTGCCCCTGAATCAAGCCTGGCTCCCATCCTGGCAGCAGCGATGCTCACAGTGCCAAGGTGAGTGAAGGCTGGATGGTGGTTGAACCGGGGGGGGGGGGGGGGGGGGGGGGAGGGAGGGGAGGGGAGGGGGGGGGCGGGATTCCCTCGCCTGCACGTGGCCATTCTAAACCACAATGCACCCTCCTGCGGGATGAGCCACACAGCCGATCCCCATCCTCCTCCTCCACACTGGAAGGAGTTTCCTCCCACCTGGTTTTCACATGCCACGTGTCTCAATGCCCAATAGGAATTTAAGAGTCTCTGGCTGGAGCCGCAGAGGGGAAGGATGAGCAGCAGCTGGGTACCAAAGAGCCTTCTCAGGCACCTCCACGACTGCCGTGCACTGGGCTCCGTGGGGGTACCGTCAGCCAAGCTCAGATCCCCAGGCTTCCCCGCTCCAAAGGCACAGGACCGAGTTCAAGGCAACCGTGAAATGCAGCATATTTCAGGCCTTCACTTCTTAAATTAAAAAAAAAAGTAATAAAATAAAGGGAAGTTTGGTTTGGATTCTTGGTTCCTGAGCACGGCTCGGGCAGCTCCGCTCCCCACTTAGGTGAAGGACCAGAGCTGGTGTGAGTCTGCTGGGTCACAGAGAACCATCGCCGGGTGCTTCCCTCGTGCTGTCAAACATGTACCCGAGGCTGGGTTTTTAATCAGCCGGCCCTGCCAGAAAAATAAAGGCATCAACTGGCTTAGCAATGCTGGTGGGATGGAGACAGGGTGTGACGGAGGGGAAGCAGCAGAGAAGCATCACTGGAGATGCCACCATCCCCTCCGGGCGATGCCCAGGGTGGAGATGTATCTCCTCACCTGCGTCAGGTCCCACTCCTCACTGGCTGGCACCCGCCCCGGTTTCCCCCGGTACTGGCAGTCACCCAGCTCGGCCGATCCTGAGCCCGCCCGCAGGCAGAGCTCCTTCCCGATGTTGTGCCGCAGCTCCCGCTGGTTCGTGTACTCAAAATACTAAGGGGGGGCAAGAGCAGAGAGGGGATGTCACACTGCTGTGCACCAGGAAAGTCACTCCTGGGGGAGAGAGGAGAAACAGGGGGGGTTGTTTGCAGGAGGGGGAGATGCTGAGAGTAGATGTATGCCCACCTGGTTGCCCCCCATCCCATGGCAGGGGTACATGATGAGTGGTTTGCCACCATGGTTGTTCTCACCGACGTCCAGGCAGCTCTTGGTGCCCTCATTTTTTATCTGTGAGGTGGAGCAGAGCCGGGGGGGGGGGGGGGGCGGTGTGAGAAGTTGGGGGGTGAGCTGCGTTCCGAGGTCCCGGGGTAGGGACCTGCCTCAGGTTTGGGTTTTGCTGGGTGTTTAATTAATTATCGCTGTACAAACACAGTCCCAGTACTGGACACCGTGTCCGGGTCCCTTGTCCCTTCCAGGACATGAGGAATGCCTGTGCCAACACCCCACTCCGAGTCAGAGGTGAGAGGAAACAAAAGGTGAATTAAGAACTGGAGCGAAGCCAGCGCCTGGCCCTTGCGCCATCCAACGCTGCTTTTCTCCTTGCCCTGGCCAAGGGCTGGGGGGGGGGGGGGGGTGTCAGATTTGGACCCCAACAACTGGCTCAGAGGAAAAGAGCTTGAGGTGGCAACTCCATCCTCAGGGATGGAGCCAGCTCTTTGCTCCCTGCCCCTGCCCAGCTGGGTTTTCCTATCCCACCCTTAACATCAGCACCAGCTCCTGGAACCTTCCATCTCTTTTGCTTGATTTAACCCAAGGCCAAGTCCTCCTCGTGCCACATCCCCACTGATTCCCCCACCCTGTAACTCGTCCCAAACCAGCTCTGCCGGATTCCAGCTCTTTCACCATCAGCCACAGCCTGAACCAGCCCCGCCAGCTGATGGGCAGACACAGTGACAATGATGGACAGACGCAGTGAGGGACAGACAAGGCTGTGTCAAAACCCTGCAGCACACTGGTTTAAATACAACCTCCCCTAAACCCAACCTTTTGGGGACCTCACTGCCAAGGACCGAGCCCAGTGGGATGCTCGGGGCACCCCTGTCCTTACCGCTCCATAAAACGCTGGAGTCAGGTCCGGAACGAACATCTCTGGGTAGACAGTCTGGAGGTACCAGGTGAAGTTCTTGCAGTGCAGCCGCTCCCTCAGCTTGCGCCGGTCTGTAATGTCACCATACGTCTTCTATCGACAAAGTCACGTGAGAGAATTAAACTAACCTCCGAAGCCAGCAAGGAAAACAGAACAAAAACCCCTCCCAAGCCGGGGCTCAGAGCTGAGGGGTCCTCCCAGCTTTGTCATCGTCTGTCACGGCATACCCAGGACTGACAGCGGTGGTGGGGTCTTGCCAGACATCCCTGATCCCAGGGAGGACCCCTCAGGCTCTGGCCCCTCGCCGAGGGGGCCAGGACATTTTGGTGGTGTAAAAAAAAGAATAATTAAAGATGTTTAAACACCCACTCCCCAATGTTTTTCTATTCAAAACATTATGGCCAAAAATATTTAAAACAGCTTTTCAGCTACACCTTCCCACCTGCACTTGCTGTCCCACCTCCAGGCTGAGCATCCTCCCTCTGCTCAGGCTTGAGCTCCCTGCAGGACCAGCCCCCTCCTTGGGAGATCTACCAGCACCCCCAGTACCTCTCTGGCCATCTGCGCGGCTTGCTGGTTCCTCCGGTAGAAGATCTCCTTGTAGTCATCCATCCAGACCTCAGCCAGGCGAACCTGGTTCCTGGAGATGACCTGGGTGCCCTTGGGGAAGGTGTGGGGACTCTTGGAGCGGAAGACGTGACCCACGACGGAGCAAGGGATGATCTCGACTTGTCCCCCGCACTGCCAAACCTTTGGGGAGGCAATACCTGAGATGCTGGGGGTCTAACACCCCCCACCCCATCCTGCCCAAGAAGAAGCATCCCTGAAGACGCTCTTTAGAAGTTGGCACTGCCCCGTCCTTACCCTGAAGGACATTTCCACGTTCTCACCCCCCCAGATCTCCATCTGATCGTCGTAGGAGCCAATGCGCTCGAAGTAGGACCTGGAGATGGAGAAGAGGCCCCCGGCGAAGGTCGGGGACCTACAGGGGAAGGAGAAGGAGGGGGGAATAAAAAGAGAAGAGCAAAAGTCTGAGTTTTGGGGACGTCATGACCCTCACGGTGGGCGTGAGCACTTTGTGGCTGCGTGTGTCCATCCCCCCCTCCCCAAATCTCTCTGCCCCACCCAGCTGTGCCCCAGATGTAGTGGCTTTGACAGAGGGGCCGGAGGTGGCAGTGGTGGCAGCGTGACATGGAGGGGCCTCGCTGCCAGCTCTCCACTCAGAGTGAGGGGGATATTGTTACTGAAAACCTATCGCTGAAAAGTAAAGGGGGGGATTAGAGCTCGGTGGCCAGAGCCCCATTCACTGCACCAGCTCCTATAATCTTCTCCATCTGATCTTTAGAGGAGGCTGGAACAGAAACTGCCTTTATTCAAGGGGAGGTTTGGGGGATGGAATAAATGACAAAGAGGATTGGCTGAGCTGCTGCGTTCCTGACGGGCAGAGATGAGACGCTGCAGGGAGCCAAACCGCTGGCTCGTGGTTAAAAGGACCTTTACTGGGACAGGGACATCTCCCAGGTGACCTCTGCACAAAGCCAGCCCTGCTGCCGGCCAGGGGACAGGTGCGGATGAGGCCAGGCAGGGCACCCGGCTTATCATGGGGGCAGAGAAGAGGGGGAGGCAGGAAAACCCCCTTGGGGTTTCTCTGTGTGGAAATAAGAGAAGAAAAATAAGGGGGCTGGGGCAGACAGGTGCCCACCCTGTGCCCTCAGAGCAAGGAGACACAAGGCAGCGATGGAACCCTTAACAAGAGGCTTTGCAGGAGCGGGGAGGTGAGTGGGATAACTCAGAGGTGGTTTTGGAGAAGGTACTTTACAGCTCCATGTTTGCCAGACCCTGGGTGTGACTCTTCCTCTGCCAGCCCCATGGCTTCAACTCTGCCTGAGCCACCTGAGATCCCTCGAACCAGCTGAGATCCCTCAAACCAAGCATCTCACAAGGGAAGTTCTGCTGGGAAGGGACAGCGTCATCCACCTGAAGCCACCCAAACCAACAGGGAAAACCCAATTTACTGGAAAAAGGAGAAAAAACAACAGGAGGAAGGGGCCAGTTCCCAGCACAGGGCACCCAGCTCTTTGTCATCTCTCCCTAAACATGCTCAGATGGTTCATTTTGCCACCTTTAGGTCTAAAAGTGACAATCCTGGGGCTCATCTGACCTTTGCTACCAGCACACCAGCCCCAAAGACACATCCCCACAAAAGCTTACTTGATGGGGAAGGTCTCGTCCTTCCTCCGCTGCCTCTCGTGGGGTGGGACAACCTCCCAGCCGAAAGTCAGGCTCCAGTCGAAGTTGCCCCTGCTGTGCTGCTTGCCATTCTGGATGGGTTTGGAGAACTCGAAGGTGTTGAGGTCGATGGTGGCGATATCAGGGCTTACGACGGCCGTAGGCTCTTCAGCGATGCGGGATAAGAGGGGCTCCAGCCAGCCGTGGAAACACTCGCCTGGGGCAGGGCGAGCAATTTGGTCATGGAGCAGACAACTTCACCCCCCTCCAGCTCGCTGGGGGCCCCTGGGACATGCTGTGTACTCACAGTGGGCATCCAGGAAGGTCAGGACCTCACCGCTGGCCACGCTGGCCCCCAGCAGCCGTGCCGTGATCAGTCCTTTCCGCTCCTCCTGCCGCACAACCCGCACGATCTGAAGCTGCTCCACGTAGTGATCCAGCTCGTCCTTTAGGTACTCTGGGGTGGGGAGAAGAGCAACCAGTAGATGCTGGTCCTTGTGTCCCGCCAGCCTGTCCTGCTGCCCCCATCCCATCCTTTGCAGGAGCTGCTGCTCCGACCCAGGATCAGACCTGGGGACACACAGAGCATCCCTTCCCCCAGATCCAAGAGTGATTTTGACCAAAGAATGTGAATTTTGTGAAGGCACCAGCCACGCGTCCCATCTAATCCTCCACCAAGGAGGGACTGGAGAAACAACGGGGCAAGAAAGTCTTGTACCCTGTGGCTGAAGTGTCACTGGGACCCAGAGGATGAGCTGTCACCAAGAGACAGGACAGCAGATAAGGTACCACCCAGGGAAATTGGGATTTCTCTCCTTCCTCTGCAGATGCAGCCAAGCCAAAAGCTGGGAACAACCAACTGAGAGCTGGGATGACTGGAGACCTGACCCAGGAAAGGATCCCAAGTCCCCACTGCAGCAGGAGCCGAGCTCAGGGGCAATAAAGCCTTGCACTGCCCCAGCGCTTCTGTTCCTTGATCACCCGTGCAGATGCTGTAGGTGGAGAGGGAACATTTATCTCCAGGGTGAGGGCAAAGTCCACTCCTCCCCAGCGCCCTGACGCTGAGCCACATCATTAAGAACCACGTCGTTAATTTGCTCTGGGTGTAGCTAATTGCAGCCTGGTGGGCTGGTGGGTGAGATGTTTGCAGGACATGGGAGGAGAGCCTGGTTTTTCTCCAGGTGTGGAGAAGGGAAAATCCCCACAGATGCTCCCAGAAAAGCCACGTGGAAGAGCTGCCAGCGTGTCGGAGACTCGGTGTGAGCAGTTTCTCCTCCGAGCTGGCTCAGAACTGCTGCTCCCCAGGGATGGATGGAAGGATGCTCACCATCTCCCAGTATCCCACTGGCTCCCAAATCCCACCACAGCTCCCACATCTCTCTCCCACCCACCATCCGTGCTGGCATCGTCCACCAGGATGATCTCCTTCAGCAGGAGGGCGGGGGAGGCATGCAGGACGCTGTACACCGTCCGCAGTAGTGTCGACCACGCTTCGTTGTGGAAGACGATGACAACACTGGTGGTGGGCAGGGGGGGACATCGCTTGAATTTCTGGTCAATGCACCTCCAAGAGAGAAAAGCAGCGGTCTAAGCGAGATGGGGAGTGGGGGGACACAACAGACACAGCAGAAATAAAACGCCCTTCATCCCCACCATGCCCCGCCAGCCACGGCAGGAGATTGGCTCCTTGCAGCTCCCAGCTCTTCACTGCTTTGATTTCAATTGATTTCTACCTCCTCCCCCGCCTCTCTGCTGCCGGTCAAGTGAATCACATTCCTGCCGCCCGCCTGGCCCCGGTGTCCCCCCCATTGTCACCGCTACACCTGCTAAGCACAGATAATCGCCTGCCGGCACGGGGTGAGGGACACAGAGCAGTTTCCATGCCAGGGCTGGGTTTCTACCTCCTATTCAAGCCTTTTTTCCACCCCAAAATCCCCCCCACCCCTCCCCATTGCCTTCCTCAGCCCATCCCTCCCCAGCAGGCAGGGGCTGGGGGCTGTGCTTTAATCCAGCCGCCCACAGCTGGGGAAAGGAAATCTCTGGAGTTTACGTCCTTTCCTTCATCCCCCCCCTTCACTCCCCTTTTCCCAACCCCAGTGGGGTCTGAGGTTGTTCCACTCAGCTAAGAAAATAAAATGTCCAACAACTGGAGAGGGCTGAAATAAAAGAGGGAGGGAAAGGAGGAAGGAAGGAGGGAGATGCCGGAGCCACCCAGCTGCTGTTAAAATCCAACTCTCCCTAAATTAGGTGGGCGAATAACTAAACACGTGGACTTTTCCAGCCCTCCCTCTGTTCCCATCCCCTGCCAACACTCAGTTTCATCCCGCTCTGAACCTGCTTTTAACTCTCCTTAAACCCGTGTCATCATCATGCCCCACCAAACCCCCCCTCCCAGGGAGCAAACAGACCCAGGGGCGATTTGGGTGACAGCTCTTACTCCGGCGGGCGGCTGTCGGGCCCCAGCGCTCGCTGGAGGGAGATGCGGTCGCTGGCGAAGGCGTTGAAGCAATGCTTCTCGTAGCCCCGCTCCTTCTCCTTCATCTCCTCTGGTGTCCATCGGTCCTTCTTGAAGGCTTTGCCATCAGCTCCGGGGCTGGCGGGGTCTTGGGGGGGTCTCTCCATCAGTGGTCGAAGCTCGGCCCCCGTGTAGACGCCGGGGAGGCAGGAGCGAGCGCTGGGGGCTGGTTCCTCCTGCTGCACCGGAGCGCCAATCTGCAGCTTGGGCATGGAGTCTCGGATGTTGTTGACTGCCCCCAGCATCAGGTCGAGAACTTGGTCCTTCCCTTGGACGATGTTCTTCAGCCACGGTTCCTCACCTGGGTCCTTGTTCCCCACATCCTTCTGCAGGATGAAGAGGAAGATGACGAAGATGGCGCCTGCCAAAGCCACCTTCAAGGGGCTGTAGCGTCTCCGGAAAAGCCTCATATTTCTTTAATTTTATCTTTATTTTGTGGTTTAAGGAAGGTGTGTCCTGCGGCGATGGGAATTTCAGGGATGTGGGGGCTCAGGTTGCTTCATGATGTTCTGCTCAGCTCCACAAACCTGAGGAGGAGAAACACCAGCAAGGTTAACTCACAGACTGGAGGTGCTTTGGCTGCACCCCTGGGATATTAAATCATCAACGTAATATTAATTACACATTAAAGCTCACTCCCTGCAGGGGGGCAAGCAAGACCTGCAAAAGCCCCTCCCCACCACAACCCTCCCAGCTCATAAACCTGTGCTAAAAATGAAACACCAGGAAAAAGTGAGGTTCAAAAGATGCCATGAGATGCTCTGGATCCAGCCACCACGAGAGCAGGATGTCCCCAGGAGCTGCAGCATCCCCCCCACACCCTGCAACCTCCTCACACGCACCAGAAGCAGCCAAATGATGCTAAATTAAGCCCAAATTTGAAAAAAAAAGAATACAGAAAAAGCCTTCCCCTGGGTATTTTTCCTGCTTGTGGTGTCACTGGGAAGGAAATAAAGCACCCAAGACGCCTCAGTGCTTCGGTTTCAGCTGAACGGGAGCAGCAGCTGCAGCATCCGGTACCCTGTCCGGTGCGACGGCCGCTCAGCGCCGGCTGCAAACCCTCCGCCGGGCCGGGACAGAGCGGCACGACTGAGCGAGCTTTCCCACCACCAGCAAACCTCCCACCGCCGGGTTTTGTGAGCCGCTGCCGCCGGAGCATGGACAAGCTCCACGGGAGCCATTCACCAGCATCTCCTCCTCCTCCTCCACTTCGGGGTCTCTGCCTCCCCCTCCCCCTTTTTTTGTGTGGTTTTTTTTCCCCCTTTTATTTCTTTTTTCCCCTTTTCTTTATATCCCCTTGGAAATGGTGCGGCTCTGGAGCAGAGACGGGCACCTGCCAGAAACTTCAAGGTCGAGGAAGCTTGGGCTTGTGAAGGAGGAGGGACGAGGCGGTCCGCGGGGGTCAGCGCTTTCAGCGCTGTGGGGATCAAAGCCGGCGGCCGGACCACGCTTCACTGCCAAGGGCGCCTGTCCCCGAGGCACGGCGGGACTATGTGGCACCAGCTTCATGGGGTAGGGAGGTTGTGGGTAAAAAAAAACAAAACAAAATACCCCAGAATTAATGAAAAAAGAAAACCAAGTCTGCCTCAAGTTCAGCTCCTGTTCGAGCAAAGCTGCTCCCACCCCGCCTGTGCTGATGAGCACCGATGTTTTCATTGCATGACACCAAGGAGGTCGAACAAAGAAGAGCAACCCGCTCTGGGGAGGAAAACTCAGTCTTCACTCTCTTCCCCTGTCTGCAAGGGTCTCCCTCCTGCGACGCCACCGTGACCACGTTAACGAAGAGTGTTCGTTAGCCGTGTGATCCTAATAAACCCCAGGACACCAGCTACTGCGGGGACTCCCAAAGGACCAAGAAGCAAAATAACCCCCCCACCGCTTCGCCGTTCCCTGCCCCGCAAACCGGTACCCGGCTCCCGACCATCGCCGGTATAGGAACCGGGGAACGGGGAAGGTGGGTCCTGCCCGGGCCCCCGGCATCGAGCAACGGATCTTGCCGCGGCTGGGATGAGCCCTCGGGATGCGGAACTGCTCCCGGTGCGGGGGGGCAGGACACGCGGAGACGGGATGGGCGGCTGTTCTGCCCCGCCGGGGGTGGGTGCCGGGATGCCCGGTGGAGGTTAGCGGGGGCCGCTGCCCCGGTGACAGGCTAAGATGCCGCGGCGGGCGAGGCGGAGGGGGGCTCCTTCCCGAGTCCCCAGACCCTCCGGAGGGTGTGCGGGGGGCAGGTGCCCTTACCGGTCTCCCAGCCCCTTCCCTGGGGAGGCTCAGCACCGGGGCCCGCCGGCTTCTTCCCCAAAGGTGATCTACCTCGGCACCTCCGGGCCAGGTTCCGCGCCGGGACCCCTCCGGTGCGCACGGACCCTACAGCCGGAACGGGGCCGAGCCGGAACGGAACCGGACCAAACCCTGCTTTGCTTTGCTTTGCTTTGCTTTTCCTTGCCCCGCCCTGCCCTGCCCTGCCCTGCCCTCCGGCCCCGCTCCCGGCCCCGCTCACCGGCTCCGCAGCGGACGCGGCGCCGCAGGTGCCGTCCCGGTGGGGCGGGGCCGACACGCGGGAGGGGCGGGGCCGCCGCCACCTGCCACAGCCCCGGGGTACAGGTGCACGAGGCGGCGCTGCCGCGGTCCTAACGCCGCCCGCCGGGCGAGGGACGCCGCGGTCTTAGCGCCGCCCGCCTACGCGGGGGGCCACGGCGGTGCCATAGTGGGGCACAGGGGGGGACAAGGGGGTCTGTAGGGGCTGTAGGACCGAGTACCGAGAATGGCAGGCGCCCATCGGGGTTATATGGGCCCAACACTGGGGGACACGGTGGCCTGGCACTGGGAGCCACAGGGGCCTCTGGAGACCATAAGGCCTACAAGGGCCTGATAGGGCGGTGGTGGAGCCGTAGGGACCCGTGGAGGCCGTAGGGGCATGTCGCCAGGGGTGCTGGGATGCTGCCAGGGGCTATAGGTCCTGCCAGCCCCACTGCCAGGCTGTGGGGAGAGGTGCCTGCCCCTCTTCCTTAGCTTGTGCTGCGTTTGTTGTTATTCTTATTTACTAATTATCCTGCGGGCGCTGAGGAGCCTCCTGAGCTTCCTGGCTTGGGGCAGTGGTTTCCTGGGCTTGGGAGTTTATTTACTGCTGGTTTTACGGGACGCTGTAATTGCTGGTAATATTTTTTGTGAGCACGCCGGTCACTATAAATAGGCTGCCAACATGGGAACTTGCTAATTATGCCCAATGCCTCCCTTGTCATCACTTGTTGTCTATATCCTGCTGATTGCACCAGCCTGTGGCTCTCCACTGTCGCCCTGACCCCGTGCTTGGGGATGGGGCCGTGATCCAAGGCGGCAGAACCGAATGGCGAGCCCCCTGCACTCCGAGCACCCGGTTTCCGGCCTCCTCAAGACCCAGCTCTGACACTAGATGGTGGTATCTTCATGAAGCCTTGGCCTGAGGATCTGCAGCTGCTCCTCACGCCAGGAAAGCTCCCAGGAAAAGACAGGTGAGATATCGGTGGTGTGAAAGGGCAGCTCAGAGCCCCTTCAGGGATGATGTGACAGGCACGATCCCTTCTGCGGGGTACCCCCGTGCTTGGAAGGAAAGGCATGAGCAGCACCCAGCTGCTCCTGTGCACCCCAGGAGAGGCTGTGGTCGAGGTACACAGAAGGGTGATGGGGAAAACCCTGGCAGCTTCTCTGGGATCCCAGAGAGAGACGAGCCCCGGGCGGGTTTTAATCACCCAGCTGAGGATTTCTCCTTGGCTCCTGTGCTGCACAGAGGATTTGGGGGATTTAACCTGAGGCAGAGTGAGTATTAATTCAGATTATTGGGATATTAGCTCGGATGTTAGCTCGAATATTAGCTGCCTTACAGAGGATAAGTTGGGCAGGGCTCCGGGGCACCACAGGCGCACAAATACCCAGCAGCCTCCACGTTCAAACACTAACAAGTCTCTAAAGAAAGGAGGGGAGGAGGGGAGAGGGGGAAGGGAAACCGAGTCACAGAGCAGGCACCTGCCTCACCCAACGCGGCGCAGAGAAGATCCAACACTCGCCTGCCATGAGGCGACTCTTGGGCTTCACAATCGCCTCCCGTGCTTTTCAGGGCTAAATTTAAACCCTGGTTCTGCGCAGCAGTGGCTGGCTGGAATTCACTGCCCCTTTGTTTCCTGCCCTGCCGCCGTGCAGAGGTTTCGCTCTTAGCACACAGGACACTGAAGGGGAAATTCCCTACCCCAAAGTTTGCCGCCGCTGAACTTATTTTTAGCCGCGACTTCGCCAAGCCTGATGTCGCACCGCGGCCGCCCGGCTGGGGAAAGGAGGGCCCCCCGCCAAAGTAAGTGAACTTCGGTGGAGAAAGGAGCCTTTTTTTAAGCTTCAGGGGGTCCATGCTGGGCTGTGTCGCAGGGAACGGGGTGGGGATGGGCTTTTCACAGCATTAAATTAGCCCCGTTCCCCCGGCACCAGGGGAGAAGGCGGCTGAAGGCCGGTTCTGTCCCCTCTGAGTCGCTGGGCGAATCCCAAGAGTCTGATTTCTTCAGGATTTTTTGTGCTGCTTTCAATTGCAATTTGTGAAATGCTTTTCAGGTTACGCAGGAAATTAAAACCTCCCGGTGCACCCTTCTTCTAGTGCCACAGAAGTAATTTGGGGGAAGTGAAGCAGCGGTTAACTCCTGAAAAAACCCAGCAGTGATCGTACAGAATCAATACAGGCTTGCTTGGGAATGACAGCTCCAAATCACACACCTCTTAATTAATTGGCATAGTTATATGTATAATATATATATCTCAGACAAAATATATCCTTGTAATCTTTAATTCGACATGCTAGCTCTGGAGCTAGCTGCTTCGGAGGGTGCAAAATGTTTATCCCTGGGTTTTTAAGAATCAGTGGTGCCCAAAGAGCTGAAAACACAATGTAATTAGCATAATGGCTTGTTTGTGGGGCGAGAAGCGCAGAACACCCTGCACTGGGAGCGAACCTTACCATGCTGCCTGGAGGTTCCCTTGCGCTGGGCGCGTTTCCTTCGGGCCGGGCGGGATTTCAGCCTTTCGTCCCTACCGGGGAATCCACACTGCCCTGAGCAGCAGAGAAGGTTCCATCGTACCCATCAGAATGAACCTCTAATTGACAGAGCCGGAGCTTAAATTTGCAGCGTTGAGCGGCGGCGAACCTGAAGACTACGACAGGAAGCAAAGGCGATTTGCATATTTATGCTAATGGCGATTGCAGGAACCCTTCGAATCACAGCCCGCCGTGGCTGTCGCAGATGGCTGCAGATCTGCGCCGAGCTTTGGGTTTATTTATTAGCTTTCAGGCTGGTAATAATTGGTGCAATATGGTAAAAGGGGAAAGCCTAATCCACAATACAGCTGTTAAAGCAAGGGAGAAATGTGTTGAACACAATGCAGAGAGGTTTTTTTCCCCCCGTAGTAACAATATTTAGTTAACACATACCATGTGGGTATGAGATTTTTGGTTGCAGGGTGTTTCTGAGAGCAGAAGGGGCAGCTCCGGGCTGAACATCTCAAGAAAGGGGAATTGTGCCGTCCCCCCCACCCTTGGGGGTTTGGGGGTTTGGGTTTGGCGCTGGGAGTTTGGTCTCACCACCCAAAAAAATGAGATCCCTTGGTACCGAGTGAATAGGAAACGTGACTTTTTCCAGGTAGATTTTTCAATAAATGGGACTTCTTGGGTTGTTTGGAGCTGAGCTTGTGGCAGCTGCAGGCTGAGGGGTGGAAAAGCCCAACTTGGCTGCTCAGTTATCTCCTGAGTTGGACAGAATCACTTCCCTTTTCAGGCTGTTGTTTTTTCTTTCTGTGTGAAAGATAAGAGAACCGGGAGTGCCTCTGTCTCTGCAGTGTCACGCACTGTAAGTGGGATCCTGCAGTACAGCTGAGCCCAGTCCTCCTCATCCCACCGCCTTGGGGTAACCTCAGCAGCTCCTCACAGTCATTTCCTCTTGCTTTTCTCCTGATCAGGTGTGATGGAGATGGAAGAAATATTCCTGCACCTCTGTGAGGAGGTCGGCAGGCTGCAGGATCTGTGCGTCAGGCAGGGCAAGCTCCTTCAGAAGCTGACCACCAGGAAGGGACCCGTCCTTGGTAAGCAGCACATCTGGCTTGTGTGCACTGAAACTGCAAATTTGGGTTGATAAGTGTCATTTGAAGCTCTGCCAAGAAGTTGTCTGCACGAAGAGGGGGGGAACACGATGCCGGTTTCAGGCAGCAACGTGCTCCACGCCCCGTGCTGGCGGTTGTGGGTTTTTGGCTTCACCATCCCCATCAGACACCGAGTAACGTGTGCATGTGCTTTGACTCATGTGCAACTGCCGCAGGCATGCTGCTCACACGTCTCAGCCCCTGGAGAAGGGTGTTGGCGGGGGGAAGGAGTGTGGGGCAGATGATACACATTGCCTGGAGTGTTTTTGGAAGGCTGGGTGGTGGCAGTGGAACCTCGACAGCCTGGAAATCACCCGGGGAAATGTTCTTGCCCTCCCCAGCAGCCAGTCTGGTTTTCCAAGTAGTCTCCCTCCCAATCCCCTGGCTGTGGTCCACATGCTCATCTGTCCTTCCCCCCAACCCACCCCCCCCCCCCCAAAGCAGACACATCACTCCCATATGATTTTGCACATTGTTTCTGACTTTAAAGGGTGTTTTCTGTGGTCAGGATGGATTGGGTTGGGCAAACAGCTGCCATGCGTGTGAAACCGGCAGCCTTGTGAGCTCCCCACCCCTGTGCTTGCCTCCTTTCCCCACAGCTCTGCTGTCTATCTGTCCTTCCTGGGGCTGGCACACAAATAAATGGCTCCAAACAGGACCTAAACCAAAGCCGTTACTGGGCTCAGCCCAGCTTTTGGGGATGCAGCAATGTCTCAGTGTCTCCCAGGGTAGCTGATACCCCTCTGGCACTCAGCCTTCTCCAGCTGTCCTTGGATGCCCTTTGTTCGCTGGTCCAGCCTCGTTATTTAATCGAGTGATGGAGACAGGAGAGCTTTGCCAGCAAGGAGGTTGTTTTGCAAACTCAAAAGAGATTGAGGCAACAGGAAGGCAGAACACAAGCACCATTACAGTGCCAGGAATGACCGCTCTGCCTTGCTTTCTTTCCAAGATATCCCCGTGTCGCTGCCCATCCAGTGCACAGAGGATACGGTCACGGAGGAAGGGGAAAGGCCACCAGACAGACGCCAGAAATGCTCAGAGGCTCCAGCATCTGCTGCTCCGGACCCAGAGGGCTCTGCTCATCCCCTGGTGCAGCTGCATGCTGCTGACACGTTACCCAGCTTCCATGGCAAGAACCCGCCAAGCGCTGGGAATGGCAGCGTCTGCGTCGCTGGAGCCGGAGGGGCGGCTCCTGCTATAGCTTTTGGCGGCAGCAAAGCTGAGAGGAGTGAGAAGATGGACATAGAAACGTGGCTGAAAACCTGCAGAATGCTTCCTACCATGAAAGTCCCCAAGGACAAAGCGAGAGCTTGCTGCAGCCCACAGGAGCTGGTGGCATCGTCCCCCATTGTTGGGGATTCCTTCCTGACTTGCCTGGACCTCTGCGAAGCCCCAGAAGCCCTTCGGAGGGAAGATGCTCCCAGTGAAAGTGCTCTGCCTGCTGAGGGTAAAGTTCCAGTAGAGATCCGAGGACCTGTGAAGGTAAATGGAAGGGCTGAGGGGGGTTTGTTGGTGACTTTATGTGCCTAAGGGCGTCTCTCAGTCTTCAGCATCCTCTCCATCAGCCTGGCTGCAACATGTGGGAGGCTGCGGCAGAGCAGAGCTTTAGAGTTACGTCCTGAGATAGTCTCTAGGCACTCAATTCTCCGGTTCCCAGGGGAATTAGGTACATAAAAGCCACTGGGATCTGGCTGCCAAGCAGCACTTGATGCACTTCGGGAGAAATCCCTAATCCCTTCTGTGATCAGGCACTGAGGAATCTTTGAAACACTCAATTCAGTCTTGGGGTGGGTGGGGGGGTGGAAACTGTATCCACCTCCTTTGGATCTATGCATTAAAAGAGCTCTTAAATATTTCCTTTATTCTCTCTGATTTATACACACCCCTAAAAGGATGATTTCTAAAGACATCCTAAACTCACCAACCCTGAACTTTCTGGCGAGGGTCCCTATAATGCCAAGCTCTTTTCCTTTCATTCCTTCTCCCAAATTACACCCTCAAAAATTATTTCACGGATGCTGTGGCTACATATTCCTGTGGAAAGCTATTGATTTTCAGCCTGGACTATGTTTAGAAACTGGTTTGGTTTTTTTTTTAAAGAAGGAGGAGAAGAAAGGAAGAAGTAGAAGTGATGTCTGTCTGGTAAAGCCCTAATGTGCCTTATCAGCACTTAAATGATAATGGCACAAAAAGGAAATGACAAGCCTGCTCTGGTTTGCTTCTTACAAAAGCATTTGCCTTGTGTTCTGGTATGGATAGTGACTGTGGGTGCTGAGGGCTATGCAATGGGTGATGGGGGATGCTCGGCTGCATGATCCTCCTGTGGATTTTGGCAAGGATGGAGTGAAGGGGGGATTCAAACTCCCCCAGGCTCCAGGACGGGGAGCAGCAGCTTTTCCATGGGTACAAAAACGCGGTGTCTGCTTTCGGAGGCTGCGCTTTGGCATGGCAGACCCTGGGGGCTTGCAAAGGGGCTGCCTCTGCCATTCCCACTGACCCCTTTTCACCTTCGCTCCTCGCAGACGTCCTGGACGCCGGGCTGGATGCTGGAGGATGGTACCCTGGGGCAAGGAGCAGTTCTCCCCTCTGAGGATGCTCAGGCTCATGACATTTGCCAGATTTTCCCATTGGATACGACAGGCCAAGCAGACTATTTAAAGCACATCTTAGCTCGTTTGAAGTAGGACTTCACGATCGGAAATCCACCTATTTACAGCCTCACTCAGCATGATGGGCTCTGGAACTTCACAAGATCCTGCTGCTGGCTATGGCTAGGACCAGCTCAGGTGGCAGTCCTCTTGGTACAAACTTGGTCCCTGGTGACTGACTTGATGAGCTGGGTGAGGGTTCTGCGTGTGTTTTGGCTTTTTTGGATATCAAAGCAGCTTCTGTCGTGGGCTCTGGACCTCTGTGGGGCTGAGCAGGGGAGCTTTCACTCCATGGGAAATGGAATGAGTTTTCCATGAGTAGGTGGGGGTGTTTGCAAAGCTACATGGGCTTTTTCCAGGGACGTGGAATGTTGGGTGGGAGAATCACGAGGTTTTTACGGTCACTAAACCTGAACTGGCCTTTTGAGAGAAGCTCCACGACGTGATCACAGGGACTGACTGCATCGCACCTTCTGGGCATAACCAAGAGCTCCTTCTCCCTCCTATTAAAACCTCCTCAGCTCTGGCTTAGTGATTTATGGGACTTTAATTGATCCCTCAACAGGTGGGAGGAGGCTTCTCTGCACCCATCAGCCCGGGTTTGGCTCTCGAGGCTCAGATCTGGCTGTGCTTGGAGATGAGTGGAGCAGAAAAGGGCTTCCTCCAGTGCAGGGATGTGACTGACACACGTGTCACTGTCCCAGCTTTTTATTAAGGGGAAAAACACCTTTCGGATGGACGGCTCTGGGAGTGGTGGGTGGGTGTGAGGGGGGCACGCAGGGGGTGCAGCTCACAGTCCTGCGGTTTGCCCCTGTGTGAGGGTTTCCTCCTGCAGCTCCTCACATTAATTAGGTGGTGGGATTATTTTACAGTGGTTTGTGCTTTTCCATAGGGGAGGAAAATCCCTTTTCCTTGTGTGCTGCATTCCTGGAAGCGCCAGATCAGAAAGTGAGCCCTGAGCAAGAGGATCCATAAGTTTATTTACTATGAAATCGTACCAACAAACCCAGAATTTGCTGGAAGGAGGAAAAGCAGCTCGGTTCTCCTGGCTTTGGGAGCACGTCTGGGAAATTTAATTTAAACATCTCAAGCACAGATGTTTTTTCTCAAAAGCCAAAGCAACCCTGGTGCAGCACTGGCTGCCACCAAGGGCCGTGCCGAGGCAACTGGGGCCAGGCAAGCCGCTGCCATCGCCCACAATGATGTGAGAAATCACGGTTTGGGGTCACCTGGGATGAAAATTTTGGCCTGATGCTGCATCCCTGGTGACTCAGGATGGTCAAGGAGTTGAAGTTCAACAAACTTAAACTTCACTGCTTGGCCTTTCTGGACGTGCTTCATTATATTTTTAGATGTCGCATTGTAACAGTGCAATTAGTCACCCCCTTCCCAGCCAGATGGTCCACAATGACACAGGAACTGCTTTTTTTAATCCAGCCCTTTTCCATTGGCACAAACGCTCCTCTGCTCCCTAAATAACCTTAAATACGGGGTGCTTGTCCCAACTGTGAGGAGTGGGTGGTGTGTTACTGTTTTCGCCCAGGTTGGGCTCACTGGTGGATGTCATTTTGGGAAGGGCAGGAGCTGGGTGGGGGCAGTTTTCCATAAAGAGAAATTAGGAAAAATCCAAACGTGGTGATCTGGATTAAATCCACTATAACTGTCACAAATGCAGGAATGTGTGGCTCCTCCCTTGGGTCTTGTTTTCAATCCAAGGCTTGAACAAGCCGGAGTGGGCAGTTGTAACTCTCTGAGTGAAAACCAAGCCAGCAGAAAACCAGATTTGGGTGGAAAACGTTTGGTTCCTGAGTTTCTAATTAATTTGGGATACTGTGAGGGAGAAGGGGCTGCCCAGGCGATGCTGGGTGCGGGGGTCATGGGGATCCTGGCAGTTGTGAAGATGTGTGAGCACACCAAACCCTGTGTGAACCCCCCCCCAGACTCCAGTATCAGACCCTTTTGGGGCCACATTTTCAGAGGGGTTGAAAGAAGTGGGGAATCCCATGGGGCAGGAGGGAAAAATTTAATCCCCCTAACGGGCAAGCAATGGAATATTTAAATTTCGAACAGGAAAAAGTATTTCTCAAAGGAAAAGCTCTCTCCCAACTACCATGGTTGTCACCCGTCATCTTGATCATTCTGAGAATCATCAGAAATAAGGGAGAGGGGGATCATTCCCCCCTCCTTTCCCCCGCAGCAGGATCCCATCTGTGCCACCAGCAAGGATGGGAAATTGCTAATGGCTCTGTTAATTAATAACTGACCCTCTATTTTCACCTCCCGTTAGCGGAAGAGAAATGTTCCTTCATCCCATCTCATTTGGACATGAGCTCGAGGAGGTTGAAACTGGAAGGAGGAGCAGAGGGAGCCCATTTCCCCAGCAATTCCAGTCAGTTTCAAGATGTTTACCTGGCAGCTGCCAGCTCGGCCTGGTGGGTTTTGGGAGGGGATTTTAGGGTTTGTTCAGGTTTTTGCTGCTCCCCACACTTGAGTGACTGAAGGATGGGTTTGGCCTCAGTTTCTCTTGAAAATATTATGGGCTTTTGGGGTTGCAGGGGACACAGGAATGGAGCGGCCAAGGCGGCGCAGAGCCCTTGAGCACTCGGGGCACAGCGGCTGGTCAAGCATTTGCCAAAGGCTCTTCTCAAATCCCCATTGGAGGGGGAAATAGGCATTCCCCCCACCCCTCCGCATCCCTCACCTGTGAGCCTTTCTTGCTGGGGCAGGGGGATCTTTGAAGAAGCAGAGAACTGGGTTTGCTCTGAGCTGGGGTGTGGGGGTGGAGGGAGGCAACATTGACTGCAGTTTGGGGTGGGAGGATGCTGGAGGAGGCCAGGAGGGGGACTGGGGGGGAGCCGGGGGCGATCGGGGTGATGCTGGAGGGGATCTGAGCGGGGAGGAATCTGGGCGGGGGGAGCACTTAAGGTGCTGGAGGGGGTCGCGGGGGGTAATGCTGGAGGGGCAGGGAGGATGATGCTGGACGAGGCCTGGGAGGGGCGAGGATGCTGCCGGGGGCCTCAGCCGAAGCGGGGCCGCAGTACCCCCGCCCGGCGCGGTCCCCCAGCCCGCCCCCCCCTCCCCCGCTCCCCGACCCCCCCCCGGCCCTGCCTCCTCCCTCCACCCGCTGCCTCCTCCCGGCCCTGGGCGGGGTTTGGCCCCGGCTCCGGGAGATGGTGGAGCCGGTGTGAGCGGCACCGGGGCTGCAGCCGGCTGCGGCCCCACTGGCCCCAGCCCCGGGGGGGAGTCCGGCACCACCCCCCCCCCGGCCCAGCCATGCCCGCCGGCAGCAACGAGCCCGATGGGATCCTCAGCTACCAGGTGGGGGGCGGCGGCGGCACCGGGAGGGGGGATGCCCGGTACCCCGGGCGGGCCGTGCTGCCGGTGCGGCCGGAGGATGCTCCGTGGCTGCTCACTGCGGCATTTCCTATGGCGGGAGGGGGACAAGGGGGAGAGCGGGGGGGTGGGGGTGCACGGAGAGGAAGGGCGCCTGCGAGTGGGGGGGTGCACGGGGAGCTGTAAGGGGCGCCTGCGAGTGGGGGTGAAGGGCATCTGCAAGGTAGAAAGAGTGTAAGGGGTGGTGGGTGTCTGTAAAAGGGGGTGCCGGGCCTCTCAGGGGGGGTGTAAGGCATCAGCAAGGTATCTGCAAGGCGGAGAGGCGGGTGCGCAAAGGGGGGGGGCAAGGGGTGCTCAAGGTGGGTGCAGGAGGGATGTGAGGAGGGGAGGAAGGCACCTGTGTGATGCCTGTTGGGTGGCTCCTCGCTGCACCCCCCCTCGTCCCCTCCTCCACATCTAGACGTGAGCCCCCACATTCCCTCCGTGATGCTGCGTGCCCTTTGGATGGGGGACAAAGGCCACAGTCCCCGCAGAGCCCCATGCCACCAGGTCACTTTGGGGAGGGCTCAGCTATTGTCCCCACCGGGTGCATTCACGCCTGGTGCTGGTGCACAGGCAGGAGGCAGCTGGGTGGTGTCCCCCCTCTTCCAGCATCTCCTTGTCCCAGGGAAGGCCCCCCTGAATCCCCGTGCGACCTGGCTGGAGGAGCTGCTCTGGTCTTGGTGGCAGACAAGAGGTGGGGAATTAATTAATGAATTAATTAATAGTGAAAGGAATTTACGTCTCGCCAGCAAGGGATGACAGTCATATCCTGGTGATGCTCAGTGGGACCTGTGTCCCCCCGACAGCCCACTCTGGGGCTCCAGAGACCACCACCTCCCCCCCACCCCCTTGCAACCACCCAGGTCTCATCCATGTCACAGCTCCAATCCTGGTCCAGGAGCCAGAGGGGTCCCTGCGGGGGGTCACTGCTGACCCCCACCATAGAGCAAAGGAAGGAGCTGGTAGTTTCGTCTGGGCAGGACAGTGATGGAGAGGGATGAGAGGGGGGTCTCCTGCTCCACTACCAGCGCAGCCCCACGGCGCCCCAGTTTGTCCCCATGCATGCTGTTACACTTATCCCATAATAACACTGGGATCAGGGTTATTAATTACACTGCAGGTGAGATTAATTACATTATTAGTCCCTGCTGCTGCCAGTGGCTGGTCCTGCTGGTGTGTGATGGGCCAAGGGGGGCGGGGGGTGAGGTTTGCCGGCTCGCGTGATGCTTTCGGCCTCCTCCGGCACCACAGGACTCAGAGCCCGACCTGAACCTCTGCCTTGTGCTTTTTCTCCACTACACCAAAGCTTCCCCAGGGAAAGATGTTTCTTTCTTAACCAGAGGAGTTGTGCTGAGACAGGTAAACTGAGGCAGGACATTCAAAAATACCTTCTGGGACCAAAACAAATTGCATAAAACCAGTAACTTGGAGATGTCTCCTTGAGATGGACGTGAGGACGGGATGCACAGAGCTTGTGACACAAAGGGGTTGCCTCAGCCGTGTCGAAACAGCCTTTCCTCCTCTGCTCCAGCGATGCCTGATTCCAGTTTTACAAGCAATAATGACTCCAGCTTCCCAGCAAAACCAGCTGCGAAGCAGCCAGCCGGAGCTCGTCGCTTAGAAAATAGTGAAGTGGAACAACTCTGGCTGCTCCAAATCTCAATAATAATCCATGCAGAGCTCGGCATCGTCCCCTTTTCTCAGCCCAGTTCTGAGGATTTGATGTTTTCCAGGCGCCTGGCAGCAACAGAGAAGGACAGAGAGGGAAGGCAAAGTGTCTGCAAGTGCTGGTACCCAAGCTGGGATGGGATAATTTGCTTTCTGGGGGCATCTTTCCTTCCTGCTCCATCCCATCCCAAGCCCATGCATCCATAAATCCCACAGACCTATGAAATCCTTAAATCCTCTACCAATTCCCTCAACCAGAGTCTGTTTGAGTGGCCTGAGCGAGCTTTGAATGCGGCTCTTTCTTTCAGAAGCGTCTCCCTGTGAGGTCTGCTGTGTTTTGGGGGATGCTGTGATGGCTGGGGAAGGATGATGGGGGATGCTCAGAGCATCCTTCCACTGACCCACTCATCCTGTTTCCTCCTCCATTTGCTGCTAAATCTTCAGTACTAAATAATAAAAAAGCAGCGGGCATCCAAGCTTGGATCAGGACGGGATTTTAACTGATGAGATCTCAGTGTCACCTTCCTCCTCCGTGTTATTTTACACCCCGTGTCGCCTTTCAGGGCAGTTAACCTTTGTGCTGGGGAGGAAGTTCATTAGAGCAAACGAATTTGTAGCATGGAAATGATGGATTAGCTCAGCTTGGAAAAGAAAGTAGAGCTGGCGATAGCTGGAGGAAGCTGGGAGAGTGAAAAACGTGGCTTAGCTGGGAACTTCCATACCATGCTGGGGCTTGGTTTGGCTAAGGAAGGTTTCCAGAAGCTATGGAGGCCATGACACCGCAAAGTGCCCTGGTGATTTTTGGGAGATTTACCCCTTAACGGTGTCTTTTCCCAACCATTTTTAACCTCACTCCTCCTTTGGCAGCTTCTAACCCCCCCAAAACGCTGCCTGTGACTTCCCCCCAGCGTTGACTCCCCACTTTTCCACTCCGGAATGTTTTTTTGTCTGGAACAGCTGGTGTCTCCCCACCTTTTCAGTTTCCCCAACAGCAGGTTGCTGGGGATTGTGACTTTACATAACTGCCTGGGCACTGTAAACAGTCCTTCCTTGTATCTATGATACCGGAGACACTGGGCGACACGGGGGTCCTCACAGCGAGGGCTGCTCCCAAGTCCTCAGGTTATCGGATCCTCTCCCTCAGACTGACCTGGAGATTCAGCTGTGTCCCAGTGACTAACTGAGGATTCACTGGAACAGAGGGCACAAAATGCGGCTGCTGGAAGAGTTACAGGTAGAGGTTCTGCCCAGGGACTGAGCGTCCCCCAGACGGTCCCAAAAGTGGGGAAAGACCTTTGAGACTGTGGAGTCCAGCCGTAGCTGTCTGCTGACCCTGTCCCTCAGCACCTCCTCTGCCCTCTGTTAAATACGTTGGTATTTAAATCGGTTGGTGACTGAACCCCCTCCCTGGGCAGCCCGTTCCAGCACCCAGTGACCCTTTTGGGGAAGGGGAACCTGCAGACTCCTTTCCAGAAGGGAATGTTGCTTCCTCTTGTTCATCAAATGACCCGGTGACTGGGAGGTGTGTGCGTTCCCAACCACCGCTTGGCAGGTGACACCATTCAGTCTAAAGCAGGAATTTGAGGGGTAAAAAGCAGATTTCACATTTGTGTTTGCAGCTTAAATCATAGTATGTTATTTATTCTCCTTATTATATATATTTTTAATAAGTCTTTATGATTTATACATCGTTATTAGGACAATGGGCAGCGTGTGCCGGTGTGGCCTTTGAAGTTTTCCTTTAAAGCTTTGGTTGGTTTGGGTTGTTTCCCAGGGCACGGTGTAGCTTTTGCTTCTTGAATTTCATCCAACAGCCTTGCTGGTTTCCCAAGTTTTCTCCGTGATTTTGCTCTTCAAACTTCAGTTTCCATAATCAAACAACAGGGTGCGAATCTCAGCGGCTTTTTTTGTTTCAGCTGGACACGTTTTGGTCACTTTGCTGATGGCAACAGACTTGCAAAGAGGAACATCAGCAATTTAATGGTCCCAAACCTCCTTCTTTGTGCCTTTAATACAGGGAATAGTTTAAAAAGTGATGAAAACTGCAGGTGTTTGGGCAGGATGGAGTTTTTCTTTGCATGGGTGAACTGGTTTAGGTTCGCTTGGCTTAGTCAGTGCAGGCAAGGGAGGAGAAACAACAGCAGGGACATATTTTCTTTTGTATTTGAGATATTCACAGCATTTAAAAGTGCAGCCTGAAGAGGGGAAAAAAGATACCCCAGTTTCCAGGAGGCCCGTTTCAGAGCAGCAGTTGAGACTGGAGCAGGAAGATGCTGTTGGGTTTTTGTCTCTCTGAATGCAGTAATCCTGAAAATCCCCCTCCCAGCCCTGTCAGCAAGGGGAAAAGAGAGGTGAAAAGACTTTCTGTTTGCTCCTCTGGTTCTCCTTCAGCTCCTAAGGCACACGAGCTCTTCCCTTCACGCAGCGCCAGCAGTGGTATTTCAGGGGAGGACAGAGCATCCGTGCTCAGCCCTTGGTTTTTCCCAAGGATAAAAATCATGTCTTGGGTTGCTTGTGTCAAGGGAAGCCGGAGCATCCTGGGGTTGAAGAGGATGCTTTTGCCCTCACAGGTTCTTGAGGGCCTTTGGAGGCGGTTGGTGGCCTTCTCCTATGGCCAAGTGCCATCCAGGGAGTCCTGCAGGTATCACGGTGGGAGACTGAAGCTTGCTGCCAACTAAAGCACATGGTTTCCACCATCCCCCAGTTAAGAACAAAGTGTGTGGGGGTGTTTTTTGGTCTGTAACACCCAGCCCTCTCCCCCTCGAGTAAATACTTCCAGATACCCACTGTATAAAATACAGGTGATGTTACTGGTCATGGGAAGGAAAGACCCTCCTATGAGTCCGTGTTTTCCCGGCTGTGCGCGAGGAGGAGGCATGCAGGGGCGTGATGCTCGTGATGCTCGTGGCCTCGCGTGGGCACAGGGGTGGGTGATGGCTGGGAAGACAAGGGACCTCCCTGCACACCTTTCACCTTCTCCTTTCCAGAGACCCGACGAAGAGGCGGTGATTGACCAAGGAAGAACGAGCAGTGTGGTCAATATTCACTATGAGAAGGAGGAGTTGGAAGGTGAGTCTCTGCTGGGCGCCTGGGAGAGGAGACACCAGCCTGGAGCCTTTTCCCATCGCACAAAGTCCCTGTGACAGCCCCAGCTTGGCTCACACATCATGTGCAGCACAACGTGGTGTGCCTCTAAGTAAACAGGCATTCTTATTTTCACATATTTTAATATTACAGCTTTTAAACAGAGGGAGAAAAAGCCCCCACTGAGGCCGTGGCCTGAGTTTTAGCCACAGGGCCGGATAATTCATGGCTTGGCTGGATAATTCACGGCTTGTTTTCTCACAGAGGCTGCTCTGGCTTGGAGAGGTCGGGAGAATAATGTGACAAGGCTGTGATTTCCTTTTGTTTTGTGTGGTTCTGGAGTTCATTATCACAGCACTGGTTTGATCTTCTCTGGTCGTCTTGTGCCATACAAAGAATTTTAAAATAATGACTTTCTGTCGCTGCTTAACGAGCACTTCTGAGTGCTGGCCAGCTGGGGCTGGACTCTGAGGAGAGGTTTGATACTTTCAGAGCTTTTTTAGACAATGCAGAGCCGTCACTTGTTGCTCTGTTGTTGGGAAGGGTGAGTGAAATAGGCTGGGGAAAAAAAGGACAGGTCTGTGACATTCCAGTGAAAATGAAATCAAGGGGAGTTGGAGTTTCCTCCTGGGATCCTGCACGGATTTAATTGTGGCAGCTGCATCTCGTATCTCCACAGTATCAAAAACGATGCAAATGCCTTTTTTTCCCACAGGCCACCGGACCCTCTACGTGGGTGTGCGGATGCCGCTGGTGAGGCAAAGCCACCGGCACCACCGACCCCACAGCCAAAAGCATCGGAAGCGGGAGCGGGAGAAGGACTCTGCCCCGGCGGAGCAGGGCTACCGCTGTAAGTCCCACCGCAGCGCTCACGGAACATCTTGGGGCTGTCAGGGTGCTGGGGTCCTCTGCAGGCAGGTCCATGGTGTGAGTGACTTGCTGTTCTTCCAAGGGAAGTGGAGCAGGAGCCTCTCCCTTTTCCCAAACTTTCCTCTTTATTTATTTATTTACTTAAAAGGCAGTTAAATGCATAAAGGATTTTAGCTCGGAGGGATCCCAGCTTTCAAAATGGAAATGCTGGGAAGGAAAGATGCCCATCCTTATGCGGGGGCAGAACAGATGCTTCTCCTGCTCTGTCTGAAGCCTGGGCAACCCCAGGGCAGAGGGGCAAGCCAGTGTTTCTGGTGCTGGTCAATGCCCACTTTGCATACGAGCATGATGGGTCATATTCGGGCACGGTAATGGGACGGAGCTTTGCCTTTCCCCCCCCCCAGACACTCCATCCCAGCGAGTGCAGTTCATCCTCGGGGCCGAGGAGGATGAGCAGCACGTTCCCCATGACCTGTTCACCGAGCTGGACGAGATCTGTGTGAAAGAGGGTGAAGATGCCGAGTGGAAGGAAGCGGCGAGGTAAATCCCTGTGCTGGCTGCGGTGGGAGAAGAGTCCCCTCGCGGGCTCAGTGTCCCGCTCTCCGGGATGCAAAGCTCTGGCAGCTGCAGGTGCTGATGCGAGGAGCCTCCTCTTGCCGCCCTGTAGCTCTGTTGAAGGGGCTGCAGAGCTAAGGCTGTTCCTTGTGATGGGGCTGATGGCACCTGATGTCCATCCACAGGTGGCTGAAGTTTGAGGAGGATGTGGAAGACGGTGGCGAGCGCTGGAGCAAACCCTACGTGGCCACGCTGTCGTTGCACAGCCTCTTTGAGCTGAGGAGCTGCATCATCAATGGGACGGTGCTTCTGGACGTTTGTGCCAACAGCATTGAAGAGATTGCAGGTACCATGGGGCGCCGTGTCTCTCTGGGAACGGCTCATCTCAGTTTGCCATGGTGCCCCTCACCCCTGAATCAAACCCTGCCTCAGTGGCACGTCCTTTGCCAGAAACACCACTGTGATTGGAAGTCGTGAGTTGGTTTTGGACATGGGCTGGGTATGCATTTCCAGTCAAAAGGATCCCATTCTAGTATGGGATCCTTAGATAGCAACTTGTGAGAATAGCAACTTGGAGCGGAATATTCCCCAGCCAAACAGGAGTGGGTGTCAGGGCTTCTCTCTTAGAAATACAGAGTATGCGTAAGAGCTGAACTTCATTAAACAGACTATTTTTTACAAGCTGTTTCCTTGCATTTTATTTCTTTTTCTTTTGCCTTAAACATCCAGGATTTAAGAGTTTTAATGGCAGAGTTTGTCTGGCAGATGACCAAGTGGTGTATTTCTGGAGGGAAGATAATTGAAGTTAATTGAAAAAGCAGCTTTGGAGAAATTATCTTTGAGTGGCAGGTCTCCATTCAGCCCTTTCAAGAGCTGGAGAAGTCAGAGCCGTTCTTAGCACATTTCTCCATGGGCTGGGCAAATTGCAGAGGAAACTCAGGGAAAATCTGCACTGTAGATTGCTCATGATTTGGTTACATGTGTAGGGTGAGAGGGAAAGGCCAGATGGGCAAGAGAATTGCATTATTTGGAATGGAAAATAACTGTCATAGCGGAGGGATGAATAAGCACTTGGACCTTCTGCTGCAAAGGCTGAACTGTATTCAGGTGTCTTCTTAAGCAAGGGTATTATTAGGGTATCACAGCCTTCCCCGGGGGCTTTGGGACTTGGGTCTGGGGGGGGTCTCTTCTCTGAGAACTTCATTTCCCTTTGCCATCCCCAGATATGATCTTGGGCCAGCAAGAACAGTCCCCGGAGTTTGACGAGCGCACGCGGGCAAAGGTTCGGGAAGTCCTGCTGAAGAAGCATCACCATCAGAATGAGAAGAAGAGAAACAACCTTCTTCCCATCGTCCGCTCCTTTGCTGATGTGAGCAAGAAGCAGTCAGACCTGCACCAGCTCGACAAGCCAGGTGAGGCCTCCCGCAGGGCTGGGCACCAGGAGAAGGTTTCTCAAGGGCTTTGGCTCCGTCAGACGGGTCATGGCACAGGAGAAACATCATGATTGCTCCTTGTCTTTCTGAGTGTCTTTCTTTTTCCTAGCAGCCCAAACACTCACCCCTCATCCTTCTCCTACCACTGCAGAAGCTAAAAATGGGGTGAACCATGAGCCCAACGCGATGGATTTAAGCAAGGTGAGACACTCGCAGCTCTCTGACTCCCTTAGAGCCGTATTTGCTCTCACAAACCTGGCTGCAGAGCATCCTGTGAGCACTGTGGGCTCTGCTTTTGGGGCATTTTACCTGAAAATCCCTTCTTGTGCCCAGGCGGAGCTGCATTTCATGAAGAAAATCCCTACTGGCGCTGAGGCGTCCAACGTGCTGGTGGGGGAGCTGGATTTCCTTCGCCAGCCCATCGTGGCGTTTGTCCGCCTGACCCCAGCTGTCCTCCTCTCGGGCATGACAGAAGTTCCCATCCCAACAAGGTCTAAATGAGAAGCACAAGGATTTTATTTTACCCACCCAACAACACGACACCCAGTGGAATGCATCCCTTTGGCCCTTCGAGCCAGGACACCTTCATCTCTCACGTTCTGCTTTCCTTGCCCAGGTTCCTGTTTGTTTTGCTTGGACCAGAAGGCAAAGCCCATCAGTACCATGAGATCGGCAGGTCCATGGCTACCATCATGACGGATGAGGTGCGATAAGAGATAACTCTGGGTTGGTTTGGGCTTTCTTCACCTCTCCCTGTCTCTGCAGCAGTGAGGAAGAGGATTTGCTGTCCCAACTGCCCACAGGTCTCCAGATAACCAACCCCTTGTTTGCACCCTGAAGCGAACGCACAGATTTGTATCACATCCTGGAGGCTGGAATCCCACCCAGGGGTGCATCCTGCACCTCCCTGGGGTCCCCATCACACTGTCCCCAGCAGTGACATTGCCTGGGCTGGTAAAACTTCCCCTCCTTAAGCAGAAGGGTGCCATGAGGGACAGCGACCTCGTGGAGGAGGTGATCACAAGGAAAATTCCATATCCTGCCACTTCAAGCAGGAAATTTGGGGAGAGTTATCTTGCCTTTAGTCAAGAGCTTATTGCAGGTGGGAGACGGGTTGTCCTCTCACCACCTCATCTCCTGTCCGCAGGTTTTCCACGATGTTGCCTACAAAGCCAAGAACCGCACCGACCTCGTGGCTGGGATCGATGAGTTCCTGGATCAGGTCACAGTCCTGCCACCGGGAGAGTGGGATCCATCCATCCGAATTGAGCCTCCCAAAAATGTCCCTTCGCAGGTGGGTGCTGGGGCAGAGGAAGGTGCGAGGGGAACGGGTGGGATGGCAGATGCTGGGGATGCTGTTCTAGGGCCAAAATTTACACAGTCCCAGTTTGACATGGTCACATACCCAGACCAGAAACCAAACAACCCAGTGGTTACAAATCCATATTTTTATCTTATTTCCATTTTAACAGGAAAAAAGGAAGATGCCAGGAGCTCTGGATGACAGTGCTTCCCACAGCAAGCCGGAGAAGCACAGTGGTCCTGAACTGGAGCAGACAGGAAGGTGTGAGCTTTAATAATTTGGGGTTTTTTCTTCTGTTTGCCTCTCAAATCTGAGCATGTGCCTTCCTTTCTAGCGGGTTTTTGGGGGTTTACATGGTTTGGTGAAGGGACTCCTCGTTACCAGCTTGGTCCCCTGGGCCGGGGAGGTGAGATCCGGGCTCAGCCTCAGCACTGCTCCTGGTTTGCTTCATTTGGGGTGGAAGCAGACATGTAAATACCTCCAGGAGAACCCTGCAAGGGATGGCAGCACTAAGAGGGGATGGGTTCTCAGGGTAGGTCCTTTTTCTTTTTGTTGGAGCCTTTTTTGGGTGCTTTCTCAGTTTCCCCTGGGTGTAACACGGCTGAAGGAGCACACTGCCTTTTAGCAATGGAAGTTACTCCCTGCAGCCAGGAAAACCTGGCGTGATCTTCCAGGAAAACAGGTTGTTTCTTTTTTTTTAATTTCCTTCCTTCCTGCAGGCTCTTTGGAGGTATGATCCTGGATGTGAAGCGAAAAGCCCCGTGGTTCTGGAGCGACTTTCGGGATGGTCTGAGCCTGAAGTGTCTGGCATCCTTCCTCTTCCTCTACTGTGCCTGCATGTCCCCTGTCATCACCTTCGGGGGACTGCTGGGGGAGGCGACCAGTGGCCACATAGTGAGTGGATAAAACTCACCCAAACCTCCTCCGTGGCGGTGAATTTGCTTCGCGTTTTGGGTTTTTTTCCGCCTTTCCACCCACTGATTTATTTCCTCACTCTCCCCCGGACAGAGTGCCATGGAGTCACTGCTGGGCGCATCCATGACCGGCGTGGTGTATTCCCTCTTTGCTGGCCAACCCCTCACCATCCTCGGTAGCACCGGCCCCGTCCTGGTGTTTGAGAAGATCCTCTACAAGTTCTGCAAGTAAGGCTGGCTGCGGGGGCCGGGCGCTGCCTGAGCCTTCGAAGGCGGCAGCGATGGATGGCACCTTTCACTTCCCACCCTTGGTTTTACTTTGGTTTCCCAGGGAGTACACGCTCTCCTATCTGTCTCTGCGGGCGTGCATCGGGCTGTGGACTGCCTTCTTCTGCATAGTGCTGGTGGCCACCGACGCCAGCTGTCTGGTGTGCTACATCACCCGCTTCACTGAGGAAGCCTTCGCCTCCCTCATCTGCATCATCTTCATCTACGAGGCTCTAGAGAAACTGAGTCACCTGCGAGAGACCTACCCTGTGCACATGCACAGCAAGCTCGACTTGCTCACCATCTACTAGTGGGTTTTCTACCCTCCTAAAATGCTGCCGCCCCTCAGCAGGAGCTCAGGGCTGCACCTCCATCACCTTTCCCTTACCCCTCTCCTGGCTTTTCTCCTCCCAGCTGTAAGTGTGAGGCACCAACCCATCCCAGCAACGAAACCCTGCAGTTCTGGGCGAGAAACAAGATCAATGTGTCTGCTATCACCTGGGAAAACCTCACGGTGACTGTAAGTGCCCTGAGCTGCTACTTCTCCTTGCCATGGGGTCCAGGGCATTCGCGTGGTGCAAAAGTCAGAGCCCTTCAGATGAGGATGGGCTTCCAGTTGTGCTCGTGTTGCTCCAAAGAGTCGGTGTTTGAATCTGAAGTGTGGCTTTAACCCACATGGTCCTGGGAAGGAGCGTCCACCTTGTCCCAAACACCGGCGTAGTAACTGTCCTTCTAGAGCCAGTTGCAGGACAGGGCTCCTGAGCAGGAGCAACTAAGTGGGTGCTTTGATTGCTGCAGAAGTTGGAGGACTTAAGCTTGAAGGTAGTAATTAGCTTCCTTAAATGGTTCCTAAAAACTCCAGGCCTTGCTTTCTTAGCACATCTGTAGCCACGTGCATAAATTTGCATGTCTGAGCAGCCTCTTGGGCTGCTGTTGCTGGAAGCAGAGCCCAGGTCTGGGTTGGGAGGCTCTCAGGGACTTCTTCAGCCCCTCTTGTCCATGTCCTGTGAGCCCTCCACTGGGAAGGGACGCTTTGTCTCTTCTCCTGTCCTAGCATAGTTGTCTTAGCCCTCCTTCCCTGCTCCCTCTCTCTATCCCCAAGAATTCCTAGTGTTTCCTGTCCCCCCAGTGTCTCCTGCAGCCACAGTTACCTGCCATCCGAGGGGAGGATGTGCAGTGGGTCAGTGGCATGGTGTCCCACTTCACCTCATTGCTCTGGTTCCCTTTGTGTAGTTTGATGTGTCACTTGTTCAGCTGCTGTGTGTTAAATATAAATCTCCAGCAGCAGCAGTTACAGCATTGTGGATCTTGGACCAAGACCCTCAAACCCCGTAGTTATCCAAGGTTTCCTTGCTGCACGTGCACTGCCTTGTGTCCTGACACTCTGTTTCTCCAGGAATGTCGATATTTGCATGGAGTGTTTCAAGGACCTGCCTGTGGACACAATGGCCCCTACGCGCCTAACGTCCTCTTCTGGTGCTGCATCCTCTTCTTCTCCACCTTTGTCATGTCAAGTTTACTGAAGAAGTTTAAAACCAGCCGTTACTTCCCAACAAGAGTAGGTAGAAGCTGGTGGCCAGCAGAAGTCCCCACACTCGTGCCCCAGAATGGTTTTCCTGGTGTGCCAAGCCGGTGCTTGTCACCGGTTTGGCCAAGCTGGGGCACACTGACCTTGAAGGCCAAGCTCTCTATCAGCTTGGCTGTCCCTTCCTCATTTCCATGAGTGCAGAACGCTTCCCACCTGCCCCTGAGCAATATTTTGCTTGGGAAGTGGGAAATCAGGTCTCCCAAAGTTGTGTGGGTTTCATTTGCTGCTTTTTTTTGATTTTTACCTTCTGTGCATTCTGCTCAAGGGGAAAACCAATGTAAATGAGGAGCTGCTGTAGCAAAGGACACTTTTCCTTCCTTCTGAGGAATGTAGGATGCCTCTGTGTCTTCTTCCCATGGTGGCTGCAGTGGCAGACAGCTGCTTCCTTATTTTTTCATAGTTTTTTTAATGTAAGGTCTGAATTAAAACAACCACCTAATTAAATTTTTTAATGTTGTTTTTAGACTCTCTGACACCAGACCTCACAGGGACAAGCACAGCGACAGTATCTAAGCCAGGGATTTCGCTGCGTGCCCTTAGAGTGTTGGGATTTTGTTAACCAGCCTTGGTGCTGGTGATGTCCCTAATTTTTCCCGTTGCATGTTATGGCCCCATCTGCGATGCCCCTCTCAGCTCTGGTTTCTTGCCCCAGGTACGGTCCACAGTAAGTGACTTTGCTGTTTTCCTCACCATCGTCACCATGGTGCTCATTGACTTCATGATCGGGATCCCATCACCGAAGCTCCATGTCCCCCACATGTTCAAGGTAAGGGGATGTCATGGCATGGAGCAGGTTTCACCCTGTGCCCTCACGGATGCTGCAGGGTGATACCAGGGCAGTTCAGGGCTGAGTCTGGAGGAGATGCTGGTGATGTGACCATCTCCTTTTCCACCTCCAAGTGCATTGCTTCCTTCTGCAAATGAGAAGACGGCCCCAAAACTAGATACCTGTAGGAGGTGTATCTACAGGTACTTGCAAAGAGGACACTGGCACTGATGAACCCAGGGTGATGTGAAACCAGGGCTGGGAGATGACCTGACATGGAGATGGAGGGGAAAATCCCAGCCAGTGAAGTGGCTGGCCTGGGAGATGCCGCTGATGCCTGTGCTTTGTTGCAGCCTACCAGAGACGACCGTGGGTGGTTCATCAACCCCATTGGACCCAACCCTTGGTGGACGGTGTTGGCTGCGCTCATCCCAGCTCTGCTCTGCACCATCTTGATATTCATGGACCAGCAGATCACTGCTGTCATTGTGAACAGGAAGGAGCACAGGCTGAAGGTAAGGGGCTGCAGGAGATGATCCCATCCCCAACCCACTCTGGGCTCCAGGTGTGGGGAGAAGTTCCAGCTCCAAATGCTTTGTGAAGGCATTGGTTTGGTATGATACCAGGCTGTGTGGCAGGATGCTCCCCTGGATTAGTGATGACAAAAGGAGCTGATGACAGGGGACTTTGGATGAGCGATCTTTTGGAGGAGCACATTAATCCCAGGGCAGTATGGAAGCAGGTTTTTGTTTCAAAACGTCAGCAGCAGCTGGGGGAATGAACAGTTTTGATGTGCTGTCAGGGAGAACTCAGAGTCCCATCTTGCTTCCAAGCAGAAGTGTCTTGATGAATGAAAAGTAGTAATTTAGGGTTGGGTTTTTTTAGAGAAGTAGATATCACACAGACTCCCCAGATCCACCTCGAACTCCTGACAGGTTTTTATGCAGGGTGCTTGCACAGAGACCAGCCACATCCTGATTTGTTTCCAATCACTGCTTTAAATTTTGCAGTTGTTGATTTGAGTCGAGCTGGGTTTGAGTCTGACCTATGACGTTGTCCCTGCTCTTGTGCTCTGAGATGCTCCGTTTCTTGTTTTGCTTCCCACAGAAGGGATGTGGGTACCACCTGGACCTTTTCATGGTGGCGGTGATGCTGGGGGTGTGCTCCATGATGGGGCTGCCCTGGTTTGTGGCTGCGACTGTCCTGTCCATCACCCATGTGAATAGCCTCAAAGTGGAATCTGACTGCTCAGCTCCGGGAGAACAACCCAAGTTTCTGGGGATCCGGGAGCAGAGAGTCACTGGCTTGATGATCTTTGTGCTTATGGGCTGCTCGGTCTTCTTCACGTCTGTGTTAAAGGTAAGAGGAGAATGCAAGACACCCAGAAAACCACGAGCTTTTGGAGCTTATGCAGAACTAAGTCAGGCCTGAGTGGTTGTGGAGCAGAGGAGGAGGTGATCCCAAACCCTGGGGCTTGACCCGTGGTGGGAACCAGCCTCCGTTACACCTCCCAGTCATTCACACCTCGGTTTGGTGCGCTCCAGCCAAATGAGCACAACAACTGCTATAATTCCGGGTCTCCTTCAGGCCCACCCGTGTTTGTGGGGCACAATTAAGCCTATTTAGACCAGTCCATCTGCTGCTTCAAATGGGAATTGCTCGATCGGTTGCAATTTGCTCCCCCAGATGCTGCGAAACAGCGGTTCCCAGTAAGTTAAGCACACTGGAATCATCCCCCTGGGCTCCTGGCATGTTCCTCCCACAAACTAATCTCCTCTCGAGGCTGAAAGGAGACAGAGTCGCTCCTGCCTGTTGCCACAAGAATATGTAGAAACATTTTCCTGCCATCGCAGAGCAGGGCGTATGACAGCAGGGATGGAATCAACTATTTTCCTCCAACCTTTCTGGAAAACAGGATTATTCTGATGAAACCTCACTCCAAAGCTCAGCCTAGAGCAGAGCATTAAATTATTCACACGCACAAAGTCTCCAGTGGTTGAAATCCCACATGTCCCTAACCCTGTAGAAGCCAGAAAGCTTTAGGCAAGAGCTCGTAGAAGGGAGTGATAATACTGAAAATGCAATTTAAAAAATAAATTATTGTGGTTTTTTTATTTTTTAATATTTACTTTGCAGTTTATACCAATGCCAGTGCTTTATGGGGTCTTTCTCTACATGGGAGTGTCGTCGCTCAATGGAATTCAGGTACAGACTCACTCACCCTCATTGCAGCCTATTGGTTCCTGGGTGTTTCACCTCTGTAGAACCAGAGAAAAAAACAAAAAGCAGTGGCATGGAGGGAAAAAAACCCTCCAAAAGCAAGAAATAGAAATACTTTGTGTAAGGAAAAGATTGGTGGAGGCACAGGAGGTGTGTGGGTCTGGCAGAGGGCTGCGAAGATGATGAAGGGCCTGGAGCATCTCCCCTCCGAGGAGAGGCTGAGTGAGCTGGGGCTGTTCAGCCTGGAAAGAAGAGAGGGGATCTGATCAATGGGTATCAATAGCTGAAGGGTAGGACACAGGGGGCCATGGGCAGCCTCTGCTCAGTGTCTGTGGGGACAGGACAAGGAGCGACGGCCTCAAATTGGAGCACAGGGAGTTCCACACCAATCTGGGGAAGAACTTCTTCCCGGTGAGGGAGCCCTGGGACAGGCTGCCCAGGGGGTGTGGAGTCTCCCTCTCTGGAGAGATTCCAGCCCCGTCTGGATGCTTGACCTGTGCACCCTGTCCCAGGGACCCTGCATGGGCTGGGGGTTGAACCCCATGGGCTCTGGAGGTCCCATCTGACCCCAACAGTCCTGTGATCCTGTGACTGGGAGAGTTCAGTGCTCCAGATTAGAGCAGCTCATTGTTGGGTTATTTGGGAACCAGGGAGTTCAGAGCAAAGGGAAGGCAGCTTCGGTCACCGGTGGAAATCCTTGCTGGGGGTTCTGTGGTCTGAGAAATGCTCTGAAGAGGGTAACATGGAGTGGTTGCTGGTTTATAGGTGGAGCAAAGGGAAAACGGGTGCTGCTGCTGGGAATAACATAGTATTTCTCATTGAGGGATCCTGACAACTCCCTCTGCCTCTCAACGGGGCTGGGAGCTTTTCACAGTCCCAAGGTGGCAGCTTCTCCCTCCCTGTTACTTTGCAGTTCTTCGATCGCTTGAAGCTCTTCTGGATGCCGGCCAAACACCAGCCGGATTTCATCTACCTGCGGCACGTCCCCTTGCGGAAGGTGCATTTCTTCACCCTGATCCAGCTGATCTGCCTCGTCCTGCTCTGGGCCATCAAGGTGTCCCGTGCTGCCATCATCTTCCCCATGATGGTAGGAGCTGGTGCATCAGGGGGTGTGTGGCGTTGGAGGGAGAGGGAGCATCATCTCTGGCCTCACTGCATCTCCCCTCTTCCTTACGAAGGTTTTGGCTCTCGTTTTTGTCCGGAAAGTGATGGATTTCTGCTTCTCGAAGCGAGAGCTCAGCTTCCTGGATGACCTCATGCCAGAAAGCAAGAAGAAGAAGTTGGACGATGCCAAAAATGAAGCCAAAGAAGAAGAGGTAAAGGTTGCTGGGTGCTGGGGACTGGGCATCTCCCTCGGGCTGTGAGCTTGCCTGGTTCCACACAGCTCATCTTTAAACGTTGGGGGAAGATCAGAACTAAATCAAAACAGGTATTAATGGTCTGGAGCCCCCACTGTGACCTTTTCTCCTCAATTAGCAGTGAGCTGAACACTTGAACAGAGGTATAATTTTTCAAATGAGTCCTATAATAAAGATGGGTGGTGGCATTATTATTATTATAATTATGATTATTATTGAAGGATTAGCTCATAACAGTATTTTTAATCCCCCCAAACTATTTTGGGGTGAAAGGTCTTTACTGTGCTGGTACTAACAGCTAAAGCTGCCACCAGTCAGGAGGAGAGGGCAGCCCACAGCAGTTTTTACTGGGTGTTTAGGTTAGTTTATCTTCCCTTTGATGAAAGACGGAGAACTTGATTTGTCCTTTTCACATCAGGAGTCCCAGAAGATGATGGAAGCTGCTGCTGCAAATTCAGTTCAGCTGAAACTGGGCAAGACCAATGATTTGGATACCCCAAAGCAGAGCAACGACAGGTAAAGCCCCCCACCCCGTGCAGCAGGACTCCCGGTGAGATTCCTTTGAAGGTGTTGGGTGCAGTTGTGTCCCCTTGTGTCTTTATTGGGTGTCCCTTAGAAACCAGCAGTGGGAAAATGGAATCCAAGGGCAGGGCTGGAGGAGGTGATCGCAGCGCTCTGGCCCTAAGCAGGGTGATGGCACAACCCGCATTTGACCCCCAAAACTTGCCCCGTTGGTGACTTTAGGGTAGCTGGAGATGAGGAGTTGTAGGCAGGATCTCCACCAGCAGCAGCTTTGGAACCCTCTCCAGGGCTCCACAAACTCCTCATCCAGCAAAACCTCCCGGGCTTGTGCCGAGCTGTGCTTCCCCAGCCCCCCAATCCCTCTTGCTGATGCTGATGCATTTGGGGGCTGCAGTTCCCTTCATCACGGATCCAAAATGCTTCATTGCAGGAGCGACCCTGCGGAGATCAATATCTCAGACGAGATGTCCAAAACCACAGTGTGGAAGACTCTCACTATGAACACAGAAACAGTCTGAATCCGGAGAGGGGAGAAGGTAAAGGGTTACATGTGAGCAGGACCGTGCTGCTCCGGTTTTGCTGGGCTTTGGCCGGCGATGCTGAGCCAACAGCCCACCCCTGGGAGCGGCAGTGAGGATGGTGGCCTTCAATGATCTCCTCTCTGCCAGGATGGGGCTGCATCAGCAGCAGCCAGCACCACTTCCACTGATGATGCTCTCTTTTATTTCTCTTCCCCCTCTCCAGTTTTCCTGTTTAGGAACCTTGACTTTGGAAGGAGAGGAGTGAGGATGTGACTCAGGGATGTGCCAACGCAGACACGGGGAGAAACTGCTTTTATTACGATATTTTCTTTCCAGTTGGAGGGTTCCCATGAAAGCCATGCAGCTGTTTTCAGTTATCCTTGATGTGCTTCAGGCATTCAGTATCTCTAGACCAGCAGACTGAGGTGCACATCACAGTCAGTGGGAGTTCGGTGTTGTTCAGCCTCCGTGTGTACGTGCGTGTGTCGTCGCGGTTTCGTAGTGGTAGAGTGACCGCTACCGCTTTGTCGTTCAGTGCTGTTTTTTAATATCTAATTCCTCCTCTCCGTTCTCTTTTTATTTGTTTTTTGGGTTTTTTTTTTTTCCAAATATAAACTTTGAATGTACAAAATAATTTTCTGTTACATTTGATGCATTCTCCTTTTTCTTCTTTATTGACATCTGGTTTGGGGTCCCAGGCTTTCGTTCGCTCCTGTGTCCCTTACTGGGACAAGAGGGATGCCCTCCATGGCGGGGCAGCCCGAGGAGCATCCCACCATCTGGGATAAAGCCAGGGGAAAAGTGTTTGCTCCCTGTCCTCCAGTTCTACAGCACTTGGTTTGTTGGGGTTGTTTGGCTTTGGCTCTGCCTTGTCCCTGGGCTGCAAACTGGATGTGAGGGAGAACTTCAGACTGAGCACTGGGAATGTACCATGTGGGTTTGGCAGTGGCCAGGTGAGACCTGGGGCTCTGTGTTGTCCCTGTTGCTCCTCCACTTTCCTTCTCTGTAGGTTGTTTTTTTGGTCCCTGCAGAGTCTTGCCCTGTGGGATGAGCTAGGAAGAACACGGGAGCATCTTGTGCAGAGGTGGTTCTTGGGTTCCCTTCACATTTTGGGGGGTCGTTGGGCTGCAGGGTCACCCCAGGCACATGCTGTCAACTAGGCTGGTTGTGATGCCTGTGGGGGCTACCCAGAGAGGGGGTGGGTGCCCCGTCCCTGGGGGTGTTCAAGGCCAGGTTGGCTGGGGCCCTGGGCAACCTTGTGTAGCTCCAGGCCTGGAGGTTGGTGGCCCTGCCTGTGGCAGGGGGTTGGAGCTCTCTGACCCTTGGGGTCCCTTCCAAACCCGACCATTCTGTGATCCTATGGAGGGGAAGGTGCAGAGCCTGGGTTTTCTTGCTGTTTTTCCTCCATGATACCCATACAAGCACCCCAGTCCCCCAGTGGCATGGCTCTGAGTGTGGGGCTGCACCTACATGCTGCAAAAGTCGCGGTGAAGAAGAGCCCTGAACCCTTCAAACTGGAAAACAACCTTTGATTCCCAGGGAGGTGTTAGACTGAGCCAGCGGCCTGTGACAGGTGCAGAGCCGGGCAGGTGTGGTGCCATTCCCGCGGCTGCCCTGTCCCTAAATGAAATTATTTGGCTTTCATAGAGGACAAGGGTTTGTTTTTTTCCCCCCTTTTTGTTTTCCCTCTGCGCCAAAGGGAAACGCGGGGCTGGACTCTGCATCCTCCTGCCAGGGGCCAGAGCCAGAGCTTGGGATTGTTTCCCACACGTGCCTGGCATCTCCTCAGCATGGAAAGAAAGAAACCCACCCCGGAAAGAAAGAGGGGGGCTGGGTCCAGCTCTACGGGGATCTGCACCTCCCTTGGCCTCGCGGGGGGTGGGGGGGGTGCGGGGGAGGTGCACTGCAAAACTTTGGCAGCTGCCTTGGCAATTCCTTATTTCAAAAGCAATCCAGGCTTCCCCAGCGTGCCAGCTTCTCTGGATGGAGCTTCGAGTTTGCTGCTTACAGGGCTAGAAGTTGTTCTTGACTGTTATTTTATTGTTATTCTATTAAATGGTCTTGCTTAATAATGGGACTCTGGGCTTGTGACACCCCCCCCCCCCACCAGCCTGGCTGTGAGATCCAGCGCTCCGGCTGCCTGTCCCAGGGGGTGGCCCCTTATTTTGGGAGGATTTAGAGGGGAGGGCAAAACCCCTCTCAAAGGTGTTCCCTGGATCGGTCTAGGAATTAAGAACCCATCCTTGAAGTGACCTGTGCTGCCACAGTCAGCAGCAGAGCTCCTTCGCATCGGTACGGGATGGGTGATGGGTGTTCTCATCTTCGGTGCCTTAAAACAGCTCCCCAAATCTCCTGTGGGCCCCTGCAAAGGAAGTTTCCTAACCTGTAAGTGTGTGGAAATCCTTAAGGGGGAGGGAAGGGGGGGGGGGGGGGGGAGAGGGTGGGGGTGGGAAGATGTAAAAAGGTAAGAAATAAGGTGCTGGCACATTTTTTGTTATTATTTTTTCTCCCCCCCCCCCCCCCCCCCCCCCCCCGTGCTGCATTTAGAAATAGAGAAATTATTTTTGGTTTGGACATGCTGAGATATATTTATTTTATTGTAAGAGATGCTCTAGTTTGGAAACGCTCTGCCTTGTAAATAAAACTGGGGGGATTTGGGGTGGGGAGGGGGAAATCCATCTAGCGAATCCGTGTTGTTTATCACTTCGAATCCTGGTGTGTTCGGGGTTGTGGGGTTGGGTTTTTTTGGGGTTTTTTTTATGGTTTCGTTGATTTGGGGTTTGTTCTGTGAAACTCAAATATCCTACATCCGTGTCGCCGTTCCCGTGGGTCCCCTCGTGGAGGTGTTGGCTGACGGTTCCCCCCCAGCCGTGTCTGCCTTTGGTTTTTCTTTTTTCCTCTTGTTGCCCGTCGGACGTAATGGGAAAATAATCCAATAAAAGTCTTGTGTGTCTCACTGTGCCGCTCCCGATTCTTTTAAAGGGTGGAGAGGAGTCAGGGGCATCTTTGGAGCTCTTTAAGCGGGGTTTGGAGGCGAGGGGAGAGTGGGTTCAGGAACCAACTCTGGGGGAGGATTTGAAATTAGTTCATTTGGATTGTTTGAAAAATATTATTATTTTCTTTTTAAAATTGAATTTATTTCTTTCTCCATGCAAGGAATGAGCCCTGCGTTGCAGGAGGGAAAGGGACACATCCCACACATCCCCTCTGCCAGAGCAGGGGGTGCGCAAGGGGAGGGTTCAGAAACAGAGAGCAGGGTGATGAAGGTGCTGGGGCACACAAGGAGTCACCCCATCCCCAGTGAGCTGTTCCTCCTCCTGCCTTTTTGCATATTTTTCTTCCTTTTGGACCATTTACAATACAATTGATTAGTGTTAAATCCAACGAGGTTCTAGTTATTTTTTCACATATATATTTATTTTTAATTTAAGCCAGAAAAAAAAACAGGTTTGGAGGGAAGGCTGACCCACAGGGGCAAATTTTAGGAGGAGGTAACTGGGAAACACCAGATGGGTTGATGTGGCTGCATGTGATGGGTAAATCTGTCCTGTGGAGCATCCGGAGGCTGCCAGCGGTGGAGGGGTCCCACATCCCCAGGCCGGTGCTGCTGGAAAGCTGATGGTGCCATTTAATTGTGCCTTAAAAAGGAAACAAACAACAAACAGCTTCATGGTCTCGAAACTCCCCCTAAAACCAGTTTAACCAGTTTCGGAGCTTTGAAACAGCTGCAGAGCACCAAATACTTTGCTTCGAGGAGACCAAAACATGAGCTATTCGCATAAAGACAAACGACCTCCCCGCATTCATATGGAGATGAAGGGCAGAACAGAGGACAGCGCGAACAAAACAGCCTCTTCCCACCTTAAATTACACCCACTCCCCCACCCCATCCCCCAGCTTAATTTTCCTTGTTTTAACTCATTACAGTAATCCCCAGAGCATCCTCAGGAGCCAGCAGAGACAAACAGTAGCGTCAGGCTCAGGAAGCCCCAGTCTGCACTGAACCCACATTCCGAAGTTATTAATTGAGTTGGTTTTAATTGGCCGTGTCTGCCGTGGGGGGGTGACTTACATGAGCGGAGGGAACTCGCCCGGGAAGGGGCTGCTGCGGGGCTCCTCCTGCAGCGACCTTCTGGCGGAGCTGCTGAACGGTGGGAGAAGAAGGGGAGAGGAAACGTCTGACCCTGGAAGCGTCAATGGCTGGGAACGGGGGCTGGTCGGGTGGGGGGGGGGGGGGGGGGGGGTTGTTTCACAGTCCTGTTGCCCTCCCCCCTTTTTACCTGTAGCGCTTGGTGTTGATGAGCCAGTGCACAAAGTCCTTGGCCTTCATCTTGTCCAGGTAGCGGGTGAAGTCACTGGTGAAGGTGCCTTCTGAGTGTCGCTTGATGTTGGACGCGAAGCTCTGGGCACTTTGGGCTTCGTACGACTGCCATCTGCTTGGGAGAGAGGGATGGGGGAAGGAAAGGGGGTTTAATGCACGTTGTCGCATCCCTGGAGGGATGTTTTGCCCCAGAAAGCACCTTCCTGTGTGGAGCATCCTCCAAAAAAAAGCTAAAATAATAGAGAAGAACAGCTTTCAGTTTCAGGGGGATCAGGGCTGTTCCTGACATGATTTATCTGGGGTATCCTATCCCATATTACTTGCCCTACACCTTGCTTGTCGCTGGTGGGTTCATGCCTCCACCCTGGTCCCTGCTTGTTGCTCCTGGGAGGGAGCATGCTGACATCCTAAGGTTTAAATCAACCTTCTCCTGATCCAGGATGGAGACCTGAGGTTGGGGTGTCCCCCCTGCTTTCAAATTCACTGTCACATAAGGGTTTTTCCTCCCATGCAGCCACCAGCACCGAGCCCAAAACATTGCCCCATCCCAGCTCTGCCCCACTGCATCTCCATGGAGACCCTGTTTCCGGTCTGACACAGCTGTGAAATCGCTGGTGGGGTGGGACAGGGGGTGGTGAGGAGCCAGGAGGGAGCTTGTCAGGATAAATACAAAAGAAACAGGCACATTGCAGTAGCCCCCGGAGCCGGCAGCAACAGTAACGGCGAGGGCTGAGCTGCTCCCACAGCCCCTGCCCGTGCTGGCCATCTCCCCAGACCAGCTCCACCAACCTGTCCATGTCCTCCAAGTCCTCAGGACTCATCTGCCACCCCGCTGGGATCAGCATGGCAAACACCAGCCCGGAGAGGTACAGCCACCACACGGTCTGCATCCGTCTTTCTGGAGAGAGCAGGAATCAAGATTCAGCCACCTAGGGCTGGAACCAGTGTCAATCCCCCCCCAGCCCAGACAGGGTGACACTGGACAGACCCCGTGGGAGACAGTCTCCTCCCCGGGTCTCTTAGCAGCACTTCATGGGTGCTTATCACAATCTCATCCTGATCATTACGGGCCCCACAGCAGCTGCTGCTCAGGTGGCTGCAGGAATGGGTTTGTGTAACATAAAGATATAATTAATCACAATAAACATTACCATGAGCCTCCCCCTTTCTGTCTAGGAGCAGTGTTTCTGCCTTGAGCTCATCACCAGAGCTCTGGAGAACTTTCCCCACCATTAGCTGCTCAGAAAAGCAGCTCCCAGATGAGCTGATTAATTTAAGTTTTACATTTTTCATCTTTGCCAGATGCTTCAGCAGTTCGGGAGGAAAATGCCACCCCCCAACCCCACCCCCCCTTACCCATGGGCTGCTGAAAATTAGACTTCTGTTTGCCTGCCACAAGCCCTTTCAATACTCTGGTTTGATTTCTTCACCGTTGGGTAGCAAAGGCAGCAGGAAAAGGCACTTACCTTCTGCAGAGACACTTGCTCCCCTCAAAGCCAGATCCTGTTTTCCTCCTCCAAGCAGGTTGTGGCCAAACTCTTCTCCTTCCCGGTGCTTTTAAGCTCGTTAGCAGGATGCTGAAAGCTGACAGGGGTAGGTCATCCCTACTCCTGTTTTCAGTTGGATGGGTCATTATGAATCATTACAGGATTTTTTAAGTGGGGTTGTTGCAAAAAAAACACAGTTGTTGCTGAATTTTCCAGCTGATGCCTTCAGCGAGGTGGATTTGGGGTTTTTTTGTGTGTTTTGTTTTGTGCTGTTTCTTTTACCTTTTCTATTTATTCCACCTGGACCAAGGGGTGACCTGTTGGTTTCCTCCTCTCGGGTGAGATGTCCCCTTATTGCCACCCTGCATCTCACACGGTGAAGTGATCCCTCTGCCCGCCGGGCCGCCCTCTCAGACACCTTCGGTTTGAGTTAAAAATACGGAGAATAAAGGAAGAGCAAAAATGCAAAGGAAGCATGTGGGTGCCCAAGTGTGAAATTCGGGTGGCAGCTCATCAGCTGGGATGACCCCACTCCTATCCAAGCCTGGTTCTGTCCCTCAGGCCAGGTCTGAAATTGGGGGCATCCGACATTACTCCTTCAATTTGGGGATGACTGGGGGCGGCTGCGGGTTGGCACGTGGTGGGGGATGTCCAGGCTCAGCCCAGGAGCTGGAGGAATATCCAGGATGCGTCAGGCCAAGGCCAACAGTGTTTTGGGGGTGCTTCCTGGGGACTGAGCTCATTTTTCTTTTAAAGATCCCAAGTCCAATGATGGAAAAAAGTCCTCAGAAGAGCAAAACTGAGGGTGGCCCTAAAGAACCTCATCCATCCCTGAGGGGGAGGGTGCTGACAGCTCTGGGCAGACACGGAGCAAAGCCCTCATCTCCCTGGAGATGCTGAGAGGTCAGATGAGCATCTGAGGGCCGCTCATTTGCAGGATTGATGGCCTTGTTGAGATACTTGGAGAACTCTTGGCTAAGAAGCTCTATGGTTCAGTGCTTGTTGGGGGGGAAAGTGTGCCCCTGTCACAGGGGCATGGGCAATGGGCACAGAAAAGCAAGTCTTGGGGAGCTGGGCCATGTCTCTCCCGCACCCAACACCAGCCAACAGAAGAGATGAAGGCTCCAAGTCCTGATTTCTCTGCCACTGGCTGTCCTCTCCTCCTGGGACCTTTCTTCCTGTGGTTGGGTAATTATTATTATTCTACCAAAGAGATTTCTGTAATTATTGTCACTGTCAAAATATGGCTGGTGTTCAGGGGATGCTCATCTTGAAAAGCCTTTTAATTAGGGCCAACAATGGCCTTATGAGAAAACCTGACATCAGAGGGGGAAGGGAGGAGATTAATTAGCTCAACCTCTGGAGGAGAGGTCCAGATCTCCTACCCATCACTTGGACGGGATATTTATTAATGCCACCAAATTAGCTTGCCCCCCTGTCCTGGGAAGGCGTGTGAGCTCTCTGCTTGGCGGGGGGGGGGGGGCTCAGGAGAAGGCAGATTCAGCTCAGCCAGAGCAGTGTTATGTCGTGATGCTTCCCAGTTTTTCCAGTCATGGCTCCCAGTGTCAGAGCGGGTGTGAGAAACATCCCACCTAGACCCTTTCTCCACTATCCACGGGCGATTCTCACTGTCCTGTTTGGATGTGATGGGCTCCCCTTCCCAAGAGTCCTCTGAGGTCTTTCCCTTTGCACCTGGGTTGGGATGCTGGTGGGTGTCCCACCCTGTGGGGACAGGGAGCATGTTTTAATATGCACACACTGAGCTGGATTTTGTCCCACTTTTTAGGGCTTGGAGAAGGTTTCGTGGACAGCAGGTGGCAGCCTTCCTCTGCCTGTCCTTCCTCTGCCTCTCAGCCTCCTCCTCATTTCTCCACACCTCCCAGAACATGGGCTCTGTCCCTGCAAGGGCTGAAGTGATGTGATGTCCCTCCCTTCAGGGATGGAAGACCCCAGGGTGGGGGATTCTGTCAGTGGCAGCACATTGATGTTGCAGCACAGTTGGGTTGGAGTTCTTGCCCTGTGTGCATCGTTGGAGAAGCCCCTTTGAGGACACATTAGCATCCTGTGCTGGTGGAGCATGGACCAAAGAGGTTGAGAAGGCAAAACTGCACTGTAGTCCATGTCCACCAACCCTTAGATAACCCCATCCAGCCCTTGCATTAGGTGCTCCAGGACTGGCTGTGTGGGCGACCTGCCCACCTCTACCAGTCTTGGTCTCTGCAAATGTGGGGAGAGACAAGAGGAATCAGGCTACTCTGATGGGGATGGTGGGACATGGCCTTGCTGGACTGTCCAAAATCAGGCTGGAAACAAGGGGAGTTCATGCTTAAGCCTGGTCTCAGATTATAGCACAGACCTCCTGAGTTTCACTCTGCTGCCAGCTGGCTCCATTTCCCTGTCTGGCAGCTTTGATGCCTGAGTGCCTCCATGCAACAGCCTGAAGGCAACCACAAAGTCATCTTAGATACATCAAACAGCTCCAGTAGCTGCAGGTGCAATCAAACCAAGGGATGGTTCATTCTGGAGGGATTTACAGCAAGCAAGGAGGAATAAATACTCTGCCTTCTCCTTGGATCCTCTGCAAGGAGACCTTCTTTCTTCACAGGAATGCAGCTTGGATCCAACCCAGCACAAAGAGGGCCAGGGATGGAAAATCCTCTCTCTGTACCCCCCTCCAAAACTGCAATTCAGAGCCCGATGTCCCAGGGATCAGCGCTCCCCACTGTTGTTTCCCCACGGCTGAAGGTGCTTCTGCTCCTCCCGCCCCACCACAACCAGAGGCAGTGTCATACCCGTGTCAGAGCGTGCTGCCTCCTGGCAGTGGCTGCTGCCAAGGCAGAACTGGGCAAAGAAAGACCTTCTTGGGTCAGTGCTTTGCACTGAAACACCTCCTTTGGGGTGACACTGAGTGCACAGTTTCAGTTTCAGCATCTTTTGGGCTTTTTTTTCCCCTGTGTTTTGCTTTACAGGTGTTCTGTAAGACCGAAGGAAGGACCAGTAGAGAGAGAGTCTGTGTTCCCAGAGAAGTATTTTGGCAGCTCTGAAGGGATGTGGATTATTTTCCTGCATCCATTCCCCTTTGTGCATTTTTTTGGGGGACAGAAAACAGTATCTGCCTTTGATGCCACAGAGGGCGATGCTTCCCACACAGGAAATCTGGGTGGAAGCCTGGAGAAGTGGAGCAGATTTCATTAATGGGTGGTTGAATGATAAACCAGCTCGGACCTGTGCTGGACTGGGAGATGTGATGGGGAACGGCAGGCAAAATGCACAGGGCACTGGTGGTTGATACTGGGGCTCTGGTAGAGGGTCTGTCCTTGCACCTGGGGTAACTGGGATATTTTCACCTCCTTTGGCCAAAACCCAGCAATCAGCCTCAGCAGGTGAAGCAGGATTTGGGCCACCTGGCTGAGCCCTCATTGCCTACAAAGCCTGGTGCTCAGTCCCATCACCCTTCCTGCTCCCTGGTCTTTCCTGGATGCCCCTTGCTCTGGGTGTGATGCTCAGTGATGGAAGGTGGGTGCTTCCTGTGAGCTCTTGGAGGAGAGTGGCTGCAGTGAGCTGTGCCAGTTGCTCTCAGCTGGGTTCTGAGTCAAGCTGTGGGTGCACTGAGCCCTTGGGGCACCCTGGCCCTGTACCAAGTGATTGCTGGTTTGTGCTGGGGAGCTGGAACTGGGGCAGCTCTGGGCAAGTGAAGCTGTGGGGAGCTCCTGGGGTGATGCCTGTGGGGTTGAGTGGCTGTGGGGCGGTTTGGCTCAGCACCCTGTGGGTTGTGTGCCTGCAGACTGCCAAAACCCTGATTAGAGTGGGTTGGGTTTTTTTTTTTTAATTACCCTTCTTCATTGAGCCACAGAGAAATGGTGGCTGATATTTTATTTCTGTAAAGCATCCCCTTGGCTTTAAATTGTGGAAAGCAGCGTGATGCTTCCTTTCCAACTGCCTCTTCTCAGTGTCTGTAGCACTAAGAAAAAGTCTTATGGACCCAAATGAGGCCAGTTACCATTGTGCACTGGCTAAAAGTCCTTGGTGGAGTCTGGACCAAGTGTGGCAGAGGTTTTCATTTCACCCTCTTGATTTCTATGGGCCCTTAGCAGGTTTGTGTGTGATAAAATAACCCCTTGATTCTTTCACACTGCAGAAAAATCCCCTACCAGAGACAGTTGGGTCTGGCAGCTGATGAAGCCTGATTGTGCCATAAATCACAACATCTTTGCGTTCAACTGCAACAATTAATCCTGGGTGTGTTGGTGCAATTAGATGACAAATTATGCCTCAAGATTCACTTGCTTGTTTATATAGAGAAGCTGCGTTTGCTCAGCCAGGGACGTTTGGCTGCGGTTTTCCATTTACCCTGGGGATGTCAAATGATGAACCTGGGGACCTGCACCCTGCTGCAGCTGCAGGATCAGGACCTTTTCCTCTTGGTTCCTTTGCCTGGCGATCGAAGGCTTGTCTGCCTGCTTGCACACATGGCTTCCAGGAGAGGAGAGCTGTCTAAGCCCCCCTTTTTCTACCTGTGCAGGATTTGCTTTTTTGCAATGCTCCAGCCCTGCTCAGGAGGAGCTCAGTCTCCCCAGCCTGGGGCAGGGGTTGCCTTCAGGCTTGCAGCTCCCATTCCCAGGTGCCAAAGCTCCTTGCAGCTGTGGGTGCCTGTTTTGACCCCTCTCATCTAGTTTTGAGGTTGTAGGGCTAGTGAAATAGCCATGAGACAAGCTGGAAGCCCAGCAGCTGACCTGCAGCTGCACAGCAGACCCTGGAGTTCCTGGAGCTATGGGATGTCCCATTTACGGGTGGGCTTGGGGTGCACATCAGAGTGGGGGTGTGTGTTCTGTGGTGGGGAAGAGCCTTAAAAGATGGGTAGATGTGGTGCTGAGGGACGTGGTTTAGTAGTGGTTGGCAGGTGAGGGTGGTGGTTGGACTTGGGGACCTAAAGGGTCCCTTCCAACCAAGACAATTCTATGGACAAGGGGTTTCACTTGAACTGCTGATGATCTGGGGTGGCTGCTGGAGCAAAGGTGTGTTCTTAAGATGTGCTGCTGCTTTCACAAATGCCATGAGTATTTGGGGGTGGAATGGTACAGAAGGGATGGGTAGAGCCAAGCACCATCTCTCCTTAGCACAGGGATGCTGCCTGCAGAGGGACAGAGCTGATCTCTGCCAGTTAATGACATTCAGACGCGGTTTCAGCTCAAAGCCCACAGAGAAATCCTAGTGCAGATGTCACGGCAAAGATCCAGGGTGAAGCTGTGTAGATAAAGCCTGTTACTATCACTAGTGTGTGTTTACACACTCAAATGAAAGCTCTCTCCTGCGATTAACTGCTTTTTTATGGGATTTCTTTGCGAAACACCCCTGGATGTAGTTCTATCTAGTTGGAACAAAATAAACTGATAGTGTTTTATATCCCTTTCCCTTACAATGGTGACTGGCACTGATAACGGCTGTCGCAATTCCTACGGACTCTGATCTCTAAATAGGGGGCAATGGGTCACAATGGGAAAGCAATTGGCTGTTTGGAAAACTAGAGTGAAAAACAAGGATTATGTTTTTTTTTAAAGAGTGGGGAAAGGGCTCACTTTCTCCAGCAGATCCAGCTTGGTCAGGAAAATAAATCCAGCTCCTGGGAAGAGGTGAAAAACCTAAAGAATTGTTGGGGTAGGGAGACTTTTTTTCTCTTCATTTTTTGGCTTTTCTTTAAAAAGACACATTGTGTAGGACACTTTAAGTTTTTCCAGGCAGCACAAGAGGGTATTATATCAACCTGCAGCTGCACCTTGCTTGTGGGCAAAAAAGCTCTCGCTGTCTTGCCAAACAGGATTAATATCAAGCTGGCAGAGAATGGCCTCCTGGAAGACACATGCCAGGGGATTTGTTTTGTTGGGTAGTGATTGTTTTTCAGGGGTTGTTTCTGAGCTGAACCGGTTCCCTGGTCTCATGCCGAGTCCCGTGGTTTGGCTGCATGTGAAGGGTCCCTGAGGACTCACCTTCCCTCACTCCTGCACATCCTGATGCTGCTCAGCAGCGATGAGCTTGGGGACCTCTTGTTTTGGAGTAAACCACTACAATCCTGAGTGTGCATCTCCTGGGTGGAGGCTCAGACAGTTCAGTGGTCTCTGCTGGGCTGGGGCTTAACAAAGCTGCATTTGTTAATCCCCTCCTTGTTTGCTAAACCCTTGCATCCTCCTTGCTCTCAGCAGTTGTGCCTGGGAAACCTTCCTGGCTCCCGAGCTGACCTTTCCCAACAAAGCACCTTTGTCTTGCAGACCTTGGGGCTGCGGGGTGGCTTTTTTAGTTAGTCCCTTCTTTACTTATTGCTCTTTCTTTTTTTATTGACAGCACCACCCAGCAGCACAAGGATCCATTATATCAGCTGCTGCTGGACTTTGCTCGTTTGCAGGAGGGTGATAAAGAACAAACGGGTGCTGTCGGGCTGCATCCTGGAAAGCGGAGGCCAAACGTTTGAGCAAGAGGAAACTTGGCATCCGAAAGGCAGCCCCGATCCAGGCAGCACTGAGCCTGCGGCCCCCACGTGGGGGGAAGGAGGGAACCCTGTTTTGTGGCTGACCTTTGGGGGAGAGTGGGTGGAAGAAAGAGTGGGGTGGGTGTTTCCCCCCCGCCTTGAGGTGGACCTGTTCTGGTGAGAGTTTTCCTGGCCTTGTGTCTGTGCTCCATGGAGCATCCCAGAAGAGGGCAGCAAGAGATGCCACGGACACCTGTGGCTCTCTCGTGGATGCTGCTCCAGAGCACCCATGCTTGGTGCCAGGGTAGGATGACCCCTGTCCTCTTTGAGTCCTTTGCCTTGGGGCACCTGCTCGTAACTTCTAAACTCTGCTGGGTTTTAAAGAAGTGGCTTTTTGGGCTGTAGGAGGGTGTTGAGGTGGGAACAGAGACACCATGTAGATCTGCTCTTGCCCTCTCTGGGCATCATCTGCTCTTCTCTTTAATGGCATGGTTTATTTGGGGGCAAAACTCATCCTGTATTTCCGTGTATCATAGTGCTGCATCTGGGTCTTGGTGCGCTGCAGCAATGCTGAAGCAAGGACCAAGCAGGATGCCAGTGGTTTCATGCTTATGTGAGCACAGCAGCTTGTCCAAGGTGGGGACGCTTGTTGCATTCAAGCCCAAATTGTGTAGGGTACAAGCCAGTGAGCAAAATATGAATTACAGCAGCTGATCTTCAGGTGGAGGCTCCATGACCTGGCCAAGGTGATGCCTTTTGACAACAGGAAGGGTGGCTGTTGGCCCTCAATGGCTGTCTGAGCTGTTTCTTGGCTCGTAACGATTTGGTACCGTGGTGGTGATAGGCTGGGCAGCAGCTGAGTAGGAGGGGAAAGACTTGGTGCTTGTGCTCACAAGGAGGTGGGTGCTGGCACAGTCTGTGCCATGACTAATGCCAACACCCATGCCAGCCTCTCGTGTCTCTGCGCAGAGGCTTCTCCTCTGTCAGCCGCCTTTCTGCCCATCAGCCCTGGATGATGCCCTGGGAACCTCTTTATTTTCAGGCTTTGCACATCTCTGTGAGATGTGGGGATGTGCAGAGGGAGGACATCTCTAGGGTGGCTTCTTTGTGGCTCACATTGCTCCAGAGCTGGTTCCTGAACCAGGGAGTCTTTAAGGCTGAGAGACTTTAAGGCTAAGATCAAGTCCAACCATCTGTCCAACACCACGTCAGTGCTTGGGACTCTCTAGCAAAGTGGTGGAAAACCTCCTGGAAGGAGAGGGAGGTCACTGCCTGTGTTGGTTGAACTTTCTGGGGATGGTTCACACGCTGTGGTCCCAAATTGTGAAGCATTATTGCCTCTCACTTGGGGCAGAGGGAGATGGGGCTGACCCTTTGCAAGGGACTGAAGCAAAGAGGAACCTGCAACCTGTTGAAAAAATCTTTAATTGAGGTACTGCTGCTGGGTCCTGCTTCTCCTCAAGGACCCAGTTCCTGCCCTTGTCCCAGAAAGCTTGTGATTTGGAAACCCTAAAGGATACACAGAGCTCCTAGGGACTTTTCTTAAGCAGACTGAAAGCCCTTTGATGTGTAAAAAGGGATAAAGCTTCTGGATTGTTAAAAGGTGAAAATATTTGGGATTTTCCTCCCTGCTAGGGAAAAAAATCCCCAGAGTTTTTAAAGCTGTGCAGTAATTACACTCTGATGGCAAAGATCCTCAAGAACGAGAAACAGGCTGGGATATCCTCTTAGAGCAAAGAAGGTAGGCATATTTGGGAAATAACTGCATCCTTTCCCCTTAATTACAGTGAAGAAGACGTACGAGGATGGTTTGGTGTTGAAAGGCTGGTGGTCAGTCAATGATCCTGTTAAAAATGGGGCAGGCAAAGTTTGAAAGCTTAAATATATATATATAAATAGTTCTGTTTGGTTTTAAGCAGTGCTGATGCAGTTTCTGGGCAGGTGAGAACAGGCAGGAGGACCTCAGGGTTTCCCAGCCATGACCTGGGCTCGGCCCTGCACCCAGCCCAGTGAAGGTCATGGTGCTTGTGGGATGCCAGGGCTTTGTCCGGGTTGAACGTGACCTCTCTTCCTGGATTAGGTGTGAAGCCAACTGGCGAGGGGCCAGGTGGAGAAGAAGCACTGGGGCTGGTGCTGAGCACCAGACCTCTGCACCGCAGAGGGATGCTGCTGGCTTTGCTGGCAGCTCACCAGGCTCCAGCCAGCATTTACCCCGCGTTTTAGGGTCTGTCCCTGCCTGTGTGTTGGGAAAGGGAATTAGATGCTTGTCCCCCCTCCCATTGACCCCAGCCCTGCACAGGGCCATCCTGCCCCGGTTTTCCAGCCAGGTGCTGGATGCTTTTTGTGCTGACGCAAAGCTGCTGCCGCAGGATCCTCTGATTCATCCCCAGGGAGGGCTCACACCCAGGCTGGGTTTCTTCTCCTGGCTGTTGATCAGACCGGCAGTGCTGGCGTGGGCTGGGCCCCTCCGTGGAGTGCCGCAGTGGCCCCCGATCCGCACCGCAGGAAGGGCTCTGGGATGTGCTGGACTCCTGGGTCTCTTCTCTGGCACGATGGGTGGTGGGGGTCAGCACAGTCAAGTGAGGGGGGGGGATGCCCAGGATTGCCTGCTCTGGGGTGGGGATCTGAATGCATCTTCAGGGCCTGGGGTGAGGTGGAAGGAGACTGAGATGCAGCTGCTGAGGATGCTGAGCTGCTGTGACATGGGCTCGGTGCTGCCCCAGCCCTGGGCTCAGTGCTGCCCCAGCCCTGGGCTTCATGGTGGGCTGCTCTGAGGGGCTTCTCTGGGAGCTGAGGATGTGTTAATGCTTCCCTGAGGCTGGTGGCTGTGCTGCCTGTGAGCACGCTGCCCTTTCCTGCCAAGGAAGGGGCTTAATATGCTTCCCTTTTAGGAAAGGGGAAACTGAGGCACAGAAGGGTTGCAGATCTAAGCCCATCCTGAGGAAGGGGTGAGGTGGGAGGGATAAGACTGAGCATGGGGTTGCAATTTTAGCTTCCTAGCTCTGCTGCTGGGCCATGTGACCCAAGGTTAGGGCCTTTCTGCCTCCTTTTCTCCTGCTTGTCGCCAACCTCTTCTGTTGAGAACTGGAGTGGGGGTGAGGAAGGCAATGGAAAATGAGGGGTAAGGGTCTGCTGTGACCCAGGCTCACGCAGTGCCACAGCCTGAATTGCAAACCTGCTGTGGCATGCTGAAATGGGTGATGCTGTCGATGCCCACCGGCAGTGCCAGGCAAGGGAGATATAACTTGCTTGGATTGGAGCCACATCCAGCATTGGAGAGCTCCAGACAAACATCTCCCACTTCCCTGGGGGTCTGCTCAGTAGGAACCTCATCTTTGCAGCAAAGAGAGAGCAGGGTGGAGGGAGTGGGTGGGAGCGAGAGCTGGGATAGCGGCAGCGCGTGGTGTCCCCGTGCCCGGGTTGGGAGCAAGATGCTTTGGCAGAGGGTTGTGGCAGAACTGGAAGAGCAGGGCTACAGCAGAAGGTCAGGGTGAAGGTGTGGGTTTGGCACCTGGCGAGGGGGCTGGGGAGCATTGTGGGTCAGTTTTTCAGGGCAGCGGGGGAGCCGTCCGGGAGAACTGGTATGGCAGAAAGCGCCTGAGTCAAGCCAGCAAAGCGCGTGAAGGAGGACTGCTGCCGGCTCCTCCCGGCTCCTGGCAGCCTCAGATGGGCTTCAAACCACCCTGGACCTGACACCGTGCTTGGGGCACCTCTTGCACTTGCCCCACACCAACACTAGTGCCCACTTCTCAGGTTTAGTGACTTCCAGACCCCCTGCTCATAATGCTGCTCCCACAGCACCTGCAATCCCAGCACTTGCTCCTGCCCTGGCTCTTTGGGATGACTTTGAATCCACATCAAACCATTTTTTTACTCCTAAAATTTGATGCATGAACAGATTTGCACCCGTGGCTTTTAAAATTTGCTTTATTAACAATAAATAATATACTATATCACAAAGATCTTGACACAAAGAATCCAACAATCACGTTCTCTCTGCAGCGGTGAATGAACAGGACTCACCAGCACCAGCTAAATGCGTGAAAGGGCAGCTATGAGCAGCGTGGGACCTGTGGCAGGGCCAAAGCAGGGAAGTCTTGCTGCACCTACCTGCCCAAAGTGGTCATTCTCCTTTGCTGGTACCTCCACAGTGTTCCCATCCATCAGGTGTGGGGGGTGGTATCCTACGTGCACCAGAACACGTGGTCTCGGGTGCCAGACTCACACGTGGGAGGGCAGGAATGCGAGTGCAAAACCCCAGCTGAGATGCTGCCCTGGGCTGAGGCTCCTCTGCTGGGCTCAGCTGGCTGTGGTTAAGCTTAGGTGGTGTTCTAGCGCTTGCAGAGAGGGATTATTTACACAGAGGCTGAACTAGTCCTTTGGTCACAGGTGGTCTCAGAGTTACAAGACTTTTTTGCGTAAGAGTCTACTGTAGCTGGATGTGTTCATGGCCTGGCTTTGGTGCACACATGAGCCCATGTGTGGGGCTTCCTCCTCTCCTTTCGCTCGGTTAGATGGTTATTTTCCCAGCTGTTCCTACGGTGGGGTCAGCTCCATAGACTTCTTCCTCTCCTCTCTCTGCTCTTCCCATTCCTCCTCGGACTCGTAGGTGCCCTTGATGATGGCAACCCGGTCAGACATGTTCATGCAGTAGGGGACAAGGATGTAGAAGTAGAGCAGAGCGGCCAAGCAAGCCCCAAGGATGGGTCCGACCCAGAACACCTAGGAAGCAACAAGGGAGAAGGTGAGGGCAGGTCTTAGAGGTTGGTGCACCAGGTCCAGCCATTGTGCCAGAATCCCGCACTGCTCCATGTCTTCTGGACCTTGCGGGGATGCTGATGCCCCTCCTGGTAAGCTGAAATCCCTTCTGCCTTCGCTTGTCAAAAGCATTGAGCTCTTTATGAGCACAGAGATGGGTGCTGGCAAGGAGGCACAGAGCCTGCTCTGCAAGGCTGGGTCTGATGAGTGGAGAGCTGAAGCTGGGCTTCATTGACCTCAGAGGACACCTTAGCATGCCATTGCATAGGGGAGGTGGGTTACACTTGTCCCCTTGCTGGCTCTGTGCTGTGGGGATAAGCTGTTTCCCGTGCATCAAGGGGTATGACCTCCCTCCTCCTCCAGCCCCCTTTTACCCTCTCAGGTGTGGGATGGGCTCTGAAAGCCCTGTAATTGTCAAGGCACTTGCTGCCCCCTCCCCTTGTTGCCCACATCTGTCCATGGCAGCCTCCAGCCCACCATGGCACACTGCTGATGCTCACCCAATGCGCCGGGCTGAACCTCCTCACGATGACCGCAGGCCCGAAGGACCGGGCTGGGTTCATGGAGCAGCCGGTGAAGTAGATCTGTCGGTGTGGAAAGGGGACCAAGTAAGAGACATCACTTGGCAGATACCACTAACTCTTGGGACTGAAACTGTGCCTGGCACTCTTCTGTGGACAGCTAGAGACCCCCTGTCACCATGGAGAAGGAGCCCTGGTATGTCCTGTGTTGCCTCTCCTGCTGCAGCTCCACCTGGGATTAACTGCACGAGTGTTTTGGGGAGCCCTGACCTCATGGGACCCTCTTCCCCAACCTCCTGCCTGGACACTCACCCCCACCAAGTGACCTACGGCAACGGAGAGGCCAATGGAGAGTGCTGGGGAGCCCACGTTGCCGTTCCTCCGGCTGTCAGTGGATGCGAAGATGCAGGCGGCCAGCTGGAAGGTGAGGATGATCTCTACCACGAGGGCCTGGCCTGGGGTCGTGTTGTTGTTCAGCTGTGAACAGCAGCGAACGACAATTAATTAACCATCTTGGGGTTTGGGACCACCGGGGTGGCTCTTTGGTGCTTTGCTGGTGGACTTGGGCTGCTGAAGCCGCTCACCCTGCCAGGCCCCTGCCTGTCCCTGGTACCCAAGGTGCTGTGCCCGTTGCTGTTTGAGCTCACTCCTGCTTTCCCCAGAAAGGAAGAAATTATCTTTCTGCCTAACACTCTGCAATCCCCTGAGCCCCTCCCTTCCCATGGCTCTCCAGGTCTCCCCATTTGCCCATCTCCACAGCCCCTAGTGCCTTCCCACCACCCCCACCACCAATTTGTCTCCTTTCCCCTGCACCTCTTCCCCCCCCTTGCTCATTGTGAGCTGCTGTATCCTGGCCGTTCTCCCCTGCGGAGCAGCTGGTGGGGGTCGGAGGGAAGAGTGAGGGGTGGGATGAAGGCTGGGGTGTGGTCATGGGGGTAAGAGGGGCTGTGGTTGTGTCATTTCCTCTGTGCAAGCTGCTGATGGCCTCAACCCTGCTGGGTGTGGGAGAGGCACGGTGACACCGTAGCCTGGGCTTTAGCTAAAGCTGGCTGGTTTGGAGTGCAGAGCGTATGGGCATAAGATGCATTGCAGCACCTCCTTCCCATGACAGAACCCTCTGTGAGGTGTCTGCCCTGCTCCAAGGTGTCCAGACCTGGCTGTGGTTGGAGCAGTAGCTCCACCATTCCCATTTTGGATGGTTTGAGGTGTGCTCCTTGTCCCTGGTTATCTCAGAGGGTCCCACTGCCTCCCCTCCTCCTGGAGCAGCCTCTGCCTCTCGCAGTTGCTCCTTCAGCTCTTCTCTACCATCTCGTTCCATCCACCTCTTCTCCCTGGCTCCACCAGCACCCTGCTTGCGGTGGGTTTCCGCTCGCCCTTGCCTGTGCCGGTTTGACCGGGTGCTGCTCCCTGCCCTCCCCCTCTGTCCTGGCGCAGCTCCTATCCCAGCACTAATCTCCAGGTGGAGAGGCTGCAGTCAAGAACATCTCAATGGTGTGGGCTGACTCACTCAGGCCCTTAGGATAAAGGAAGAGCTTATTAAAGGAGGAAAAAAACATGCCATTCATCACCCCGCACAATAAAGCCGTCATGTCAACACTCTGCTGGCTGTGCTGGGGTTTGCTCCTGTCCCATTCCTGTCCCTCATGCTGTGCCGAGACCAGCCATCCTGGTGAATCTGGCTCTCTGGGTTGGTGTTGGCACCGGCTTTTCGCTCGCAAAGAACGGAGAGCCTGTCTGGAGGGAGGGAGGGAGACAGACTTACCGCGTTGATGGCCAGGTTGCCACGGGTGTTGACGGGCGTCACACCGTAGAGGATGCCAGCGCCAGCAATGGCCCCGACCAGCTGGGCGATCACGTAGAAGAGAGTCCGCAGAAAGGAGATCTGGTTCCCCACGAAGAAGGCGATGGTCACAGCCGGGTTGATGTGGGCGCCACTGATGTGCCCAAAGGCTTGCACCAGCGTGCCGATGGCCAGGCCGAACGCCAGCGAGATCTGGAGGATGCTGGGGAGGGCAGACGGCCACTTCAGGGCTGAGCCGAGGCCGATGAAGACAAAGATGAGCGTGGAGATGAACTCGACAAAGACGGATCGAGCGAAGGCGAGGCTTAGTATCTCCTTCTTCATGGTGGGAGCGGGCGGAGGGCGGCTAGGAAAGAAGACAGTTTACGTTTCCCTGGACTCTTCTGTCTGCTCCCGGTTGAAGTGCCATACCTATCTATATATGCAAGAGCAGCAGGGAGCTGTGTTACAAGGCGGTGGGTGGAGCCAGGGAATTAGCCAGCCCTCCCAAATTATCGTGTGAAACTGGAAAAGTTTCCATCTGAAAATAACTTCGGAGCCTCTTGGTGAACCAATGACTCAGAGATTGGTGGCATTTCTTTCTGCTTCCCTCTGCAAACAAAGAGCCCCTATAGGGTGTCTCTGTGGTCGTTAGATAACGCGGTTGCATAACGATGCCATGCTCCCTCCTCGGCTTTTCCCTTTTACTACCTCTTGCCAGGTGCAGGGGTGTAGTTAGTATTCCTGTCCCCTGTCTCCTTGCAGGCTGGAAAGGACTGTCCTTCTGTTTGGGAAGCGGTGGCTCGTGTGGAACTGGAGGAGCTCTCCCAGGGCAGGGGTCCCGGTGTGTTGGATTTACAGGGGATGTTGAAATGTACAGTGAAGTTGAGTGCCTGGAGCTGCTCCCAGGCTGTTGGGATGGCTCAACCCCAGGAAATAAGCTGGCTGTAATTGTCCTGGGAGCAGGGCAGGGGTTGGGGGATGCTTTGCTTAGCCAGGGAACTGTAAACAAGCCAGGGACTCCTTGAGGTGCCTGGCTGGAGGCTGAATGGGATGGGGTGACTCTGATAGAGATGACCACTGGGGAGCCTGGCTCTGGGCCTCTGCTGCATTTCTGTGTGATGTGTGGGTTTTGCTGGTATCTGGGTTGGGGGGTGCTGGCTGCCTGTAGCCAGGGAGGGTGTATTCTGCCCCTGTCATCTCTTTTCTTTTGCTTTTCAAGCTATTGCTCAATGAGGCCAATGATTTTGCTCTTGGGAGTGCCAGCATAAAGCCACAGGCTTTGTGTGGACATGGGCCATGTTTGCACGTCTCCTTTCACGTTCCTGTGGCACTGCCCTCCATCCTAAATCTGTCCAGCCACAAATCCTTGGCTGGCAGGGAGCAAAGAGGGGAGGCTCCCAGTGCTGTCAACGGGGAGCTGATGGGGACTGTTTTGGGGCGGGAAAAGGTTCCAGTGACACTTAACAATGAATTCTTGGTTCTCTTATCGTCCTTGCAGCCTTGTGCCAGGATGAAGTTGTGTTTTTCTTTTTTCTAAATGGGTTTGGGTGCCAGATCTGCTCTCCCTGCTTGGCTGATTGCATCTCACCTTTCTCAAGCAATCCCATCTCTCCGTGCCTAATGCTGCAAGCCCAGGCTGGGGTGATCCGTGGTTGCACTCCAGCACATGGTGAGCAAAGTTCTCTATATGGAAGGCTGGTAAAAATCATTTAATTCCCACTTTAGATTTAAAAGTTGCGTCCCTGCTGCCTTCTGCTGGGCGCAATCAGACCTGTGCACATCCTGCACTAGGAAGGACTCCTCTCCAGAGCGAGGAGAGGAGACTTCTTCCTCCACAGCCAAAAAGAAATCTTACTCCTCCAGCTGTACCCAAAGTCCTGAGCTCAGCAAACAGACCCAGAGAGTCCCAAGGGACTGAGGATCCATTACAGCATTAATTCATGGGGTTTTTCTCTCCTGGTTCTGCTGACCCTGGGGACGATTGCAGAGCGAGAGACCAGATCTGTTATCCTAGAAACACCTGGTCCGTTGGTGTGTTTTGGTGAAAGTTTTGCAAGCTGGTATTTCAAGACAGCCTGGACAGATTCCAGCTGGAGTAATTGCTTGCCACTTCCCTTCAGCCCTGCCTGTGGCTCCAGCTGGTTAAAAAGCACCTTGTTCCCATCCTCCAAACCCTTTCGCAACGCGCCTGCCACAGATCTCCTTCGGAGGTGGTTGTGTTTTGCTGCCAGCTCCTTCATCGCACGCCTGGCTGGAAGATGCTCTCCCAGGTTCCCAACTGCAGGTAATGACATCCTAGCAAGATCCTCCACTGGCTAGGAGATATAATCAAACAAGGCTGAAAATGATGGAGAAAACTTCCCGGGAGAAGCGAGATGCTTCTCTATTGAGGTGCCGCACAAGCCCCATTTTCTCTTTGCTAGCCTTTCCTCTCCTGGGGTGTCCCTGCTCCGATGTCTGACCGCGGTGAGCCAGCACTGGGAAGGCTCCTCTCCCCAGCTGCGTGCCCTCCGAGGAGCTTGTAAGAACTGAAAGTGCCTTTGATGTGTCAAATTTAATTGAATTAGGCAAGATGTTGAGAAGGCATTACTCAGGTCCCTGCTGACAGACGGACACCTACGTGGTGGGGTCACACACGCCTTGGCTTTTGGAGGAAAGGAGATGAGGAGGCTTTTTGCAAGGAGGACAAGATTAGCTGTCATCTCCCTCCTCCTCCTCCTCGCTGGTATTGGCAGAGAAAGAGCACAACCATCACCCACATCCCCTGTGCAGTTGTGGGGCCACATGGTTTGGGTCCGATGTGCTGGAGGGAGACAGGGACCTGAGCCCACTGCTGCGCTGGGGTGCAGGGTGCCCGGGTGGGAGGAAGGCATCTCATACCTCATCCTGGCCTGGGGCCCTCCCGAGGCTTTGCCTCACCCACGGAGGCGTGTGTGTTATTAACTGGATACGTGTGTCAGGCCCTGTTGTCCCCAGTTTGCTGATTTCATTTTCCGTAGCCCGCGTGGGGCAGCGATGAATTCGTCACTTCTGTGGCAGCCCAGATTTCTCATGAGTTCAACCCCAGGGTGGGCCTCAGGGCCTGACAGGTGGCCTTACGGGCAGCCAGATTCGGGCTATAAACGCTGCTGTAACCCAGACCAGCCTGGTTTTCAGGTTGGTGTGGGGTTTTTGGTCTTAACCTTTCCACCTGGCTCTGCACCTAGACCTAGGCCCTCAAAACTGGCACGTTAATACAAGCAGGAATAATAATAGTAACAGGAGACAACTCCTTCTGCTGGAATCTATGATTAGTTGGGATTAGATGGCCAGAAGAGAAAGTTTGGTTCAGTTTTTAAGATCAAGGGTGTTTCCTGCTGGCTCAGCTCTGGGAGCTTGCAGCAAGGCAAAAAGGAAAGAAAATAACATGGGCTGGGAATTAAAAGTAGAGCAGGAGGTGGCAAACTCCTGCCTTCCTCATCCTTGGGTCCTGGGAATGCTGCTTCCCATGGTGGTGGGGAAAGAATTGGGATTAAGGCAAAATCTGGCTGCTTTCAGGCAGTGCTTTCAAGGATTTTTCTAATCTGCCCCATGATCTGCTGTGCTCTCTCCCAGGGATTACTCCCCTGGCCTGGGGCTGATGGTGTTTCCACCTTCTCCTGCCCTGGAGCAATGAGGCTTTTTCTTCCTGAATAACCTGACCCAGCTTCAGAGCAAAAAAAACCCCACAGAACCCAACCTGTGAGCACAGGTTTGGCTGTGGGGATGTCCTCCTGTAACCATCTCACCCCTTTGGTTTGAGAAGCAAGCCCTGAGGCTGCTACCCAGCCCTTGGTGGCCACCGTGGCCCTGTAAACCGTGAGCCTGTGGGCAGGGGTGATGCTTTCTAAATGCTGAACCGTGTCAATGCTTAATAACAGCATCCCTCTGCTCTTTGCTTAGAAATTACCTGGTGGTCTCTGAGGCGTACGGGGAGGATGTAAATGCTTCAGGACCCCAGTGTCCTGATTTTCAGGTCTCTCCCTTGTCAGCAGAGCCACCTGCAGTGTGACCTTAAGAGGCTGCATTTCTGCCCATCTAAATAAATACTTTGAATTCTTATGGGCCATTTGTCAGTGTCCTTGGGATTGGGACAGGGCTGTGCTGGGGGCAGTGGTGTTTTTCCTCTTGAAATGTGTTTGCTGTGGAGATGTCATCCTCACTCCTGCAGTCTCAGGAGCAAAGAGCAAAAGGATCAAGAGTTTTCTCAACCTAAAATGTTAGGTAGTATAAACCAATGTAAAAAGAACCGTGGTGGCAGCATCTCTTGCTGGAGCAGAGCTGGAGCAGAAAATCAGAGTGTCTGAGGGGTGCTGGAGCAGGAATGGTCTTTATTTTGTCAGTCCCTATTTTGGAGAAGAGGATTGTGCTGTTTACTGTCACTTCTGCACATCAATGGGTTGTTGGCACAAGGCAGCTGTGCTCGAAGATGGACTGGGTTGCACTGGTGGCTGGGGTTTAGGGTCTGGGTGGTTATTGGATATGAAGGTCATCTGTATTCCATAACCTTATATATATTATATGACCATAAATGTGTCACTATTTGGTTGACATGTACTAACCCAGTGGATAGAAATGAATTTAAAGCACTTTATTTGAAAGAGCACAGTAATTATTAGACATTACAACTAATTTTTGAGCCCTGTGCAGTTTGTGTGAGTCTTAAACATTGTCAGGGTAAATAATAATTTAAATACTTAGATCTGAAGGAGAAGAGGCACGTAGCTCACTTCAACATTGCCAAAACCAAACAAATCAGCTGTATGGCATTTGATACAGCAGATTGTTGACAGGAGCACTTCTGGGTGAGTTTCTTTGGGTTTTCCTGATGTGGATGGATTTGGTTTCCTTGGTATGGTGAAATGAAGCCCACAGTAACGCTCAGCCTGGGTCAGATCAAAGCTTTGTTTACTCCTTTTCTCTCCAGCAGCAGCTGTTAGTGTGTGTGAGGAAGAGCACAGTGAGGAATGGAGGAAATGATGAGCTCAAAGGGAGGAGGAGACTGGTACAAGTAGAGCACAAGAGGAAGAGCATCATTTGGTGGTGGTTCATGTCCAAAGGGCTGTAGAGGGAGAAAATGATCAGTGATGTTCCTTGTGATTTAGAGTTGGGTCAAACTGTATTGACTAATTCCATTAACACCCTTAGCATGGTGCAATGCTGGGGAGACCTCACCAGCAGAAAGCAGCCCTGGGATGTCATGTTGGGAATGTGTGACACTCAGGCTGAGCAACAGAAGCAGAATTAAATTACTGGCTGAAAAAGCACAGTTGCATCCCAAAGGTAACCCAAATTCCTTGACTGTGCTGTGGACCATAGCCAGGTCCTGACATAGGGGTGGAATGGTTATGAGGCTTTGGTGTGATGATCCCAAAAAAATAACTGGGCTGTAGGGAGCAAGTGATGGAGAAGATGACTCCTGAAATGTCTGGTACTCATCTGAGAAACAGAGTGGAGCAGGAACCGAGGTAAGAGAGCAAAAACCAGGGGAAGATTTAGCATGAAAGCTGGAGGACAACACTGGTCCAAGAACAAACAAGCCGTGGATGAACTGGGGCTGAAAATCAAGAGGTTTCTTATTGTCACAGGGGAGAGCAGCTGCAAGAGGTCCCCAGTGGGGTCAGCAGGGACTCAGACACATGCTCCAGCCCCATCCCTGTGAGAGATGGGCATCTGCCTCCCATGGCGGGGTGTGTGTGTGTAAATGGCAATTCGTTTCCTGGCAGTAGCAAGGTTGTGAGATGCTTGTGGCGTGGAGCGAGCGCTCTGTGTGTGTGCAGGCGGCTGGGCAGAGAGAAGAAGTGGGAGATGGGTGAGCAGAGTTCAACAGCAATCAGGCATTGGGTGGCAACCTCCACACCCAGCAAATGGCTGTAATGACAACTCTCCGCAGCGTCTCGAAGCTCTTCATGAAGGGCAACGAGCTCCAAGCTACCCTCCTGCAAGGGGATGTGGAAGGAGCTGGCCGGGGGTAGCATCCCAGTGTCCTGGTTCCTGTTGCTCTACTAGTGGGTTTGACTTAATGGTGTTTTTCCCCAGCATCAGAAAACCATTGGCTATGGGGAGAGGTGGGCAACAGAATGATGGTTAGACCATCACACTGCATCTCCCCAGAAGGTGAGCCAACTTTAGTCCCCCAGCCAAAATGAAGGGAGAGAGGGGAGAGGTGAAACCTCATCTGAACAAGTGCTGTCTCTAAAGCAGATGCCGGAGTTTTCCCCAGCTCCTCTCTCAGCCCAGAGGGAGGTTCAGCTACACCTTCTCAGACATCCCCCTGGGCAGGGTCTGTGGGGAGTGGAGCTCCACCGACTGCCGCCGCCGGACCTCGCGTTCTGCCCAGTCCTCCTCCGGCTCGCAGCCCTTGAAGATGGCTAGTCTCTCCGAGAAGGTTTTGGCTTGTGGGAAGAGGATGTAGTTGTAGATGATGGAGGCTGCTGCTGCCCCAACCAGGGGGCCCACCCAGAAGACCTGAGGGAAAGAGAAGAATCAGGTGAGCAAAAACCAGATGAGCCAGGGGCCCTGAAGAGCATGGCAGGGGGCTTGTGTTCCTTCCTACCCTGTGTGCTCTGGGGCCTTGAGCAGCCTGGGCTGGTGAGAGGTCTCCCTGCCCATGGCAGGGGGGTTGGAACTTGATGGTCTTTAAGGTCCCCTCCAACCCTAAACCACTTTGTGATTCTGTGCCAGGTCTGGACATCACCGTTGCCCCGAGTGACCCTAACCACCCTCTTCTGTCTTTCCTCCTCTGAGTGCTGCATGATCTTCATTAATGATAGGCTCATCACGAGCATGCCTAATGATTTGGGTTCCTCTGGAGAAGGGTCTTCCTCCCCATTTACACTCTGCTATGGAGAGGAGGCAGCTACCAGCGTGGGCTGGACACCTCTGGGCACAACCTGAACCACCACAGCTCCGGGTCCCAACAGCCCCTTTCCAGATGGAAATGCCTGGGAGTGGAAAATGCGTGCCCAGATCCAACTGGAACCAGGAAGGGTCCCCAGGAGGGACCGGTAAGAAGAGCTCCACACTCCATTGTTTCTGCTGCTTTTGCTAAGTCACGGTCAACAGGTCACACACCTTGTTCCTGTTGCACCTTGCTTAGATAAGCTAATTAAGCTCCCAGCTGCTCCACCTCTCGTTGCTGATCTCTAATCTCTCCTCTGGCTGGGAGCTGGCATGGCTGGAAATGCCAGGAATAGGGATGGATGGCTCTGTGGGTTTCGAGGGATATTGGTCATTTGGGCCAGGGGAGGGGGACAGCTCATGCCACTAAAATAGCCCACCTAGACCTGACTCCTTACCCAGTGGTCAGTGAAGTCTCCGACTACCACAGCAGGGGCGAAAGATCTGGCCGGATTCATGGAGCAGCCAGTGTAGCGGATCTGCCAGGGAAGCACAAGGCTTGTTGTTACCATGAAGCCCTTTTAGTTTGTTTTTTTAAGAAATCCCGGTGTGTTATTAGTGTGATTCATTCCCTGAGCTGATGCTTCACCCTCCAGCAGGCCTGTTCCAGGAAAAGGGATGCAAGCAGCTTCCACCTCCTGAGTCAACATGGGCGAGTTGTGCTTGTGCATCTTCTGTCTGATCACGTGTGTCCTGAGCATGGCGAGACTCAGATGGGGGGACAGGGACTGTGGGGACAAGCTCCTGCTGTGCTTAGAACTGGAGCAAACTGCTACTCCCTTCCACTGAGGACAGGAGGAGAGTGGGCACATGAGAACACTGAGGGTGGAAGATGCAGTGTGAGTGTTGCTGTTTTAATGTGTGCACTGAGAGGCTGGTGGGAGTCTTGGGGGATGCTTTGGTCTGGCATCCAGGAGGGGTTTCCCTGCATGTCCATACCAAATACTTCCCAGAATTATCATGGTCTTGAGTGCCTCAGTTTCCAACACATTCACCCCCAGGAGAGAAGACTCTGCTGATCCCTGGAGCTGCCCACAGGACTCAAGGAGCAGCAGAGCCCAGCAGGTTAAGTCTGTTGTTTTTCTCATGCCAAATTAAAGCTGAGCTCAGGCTGCAGCTCTGCCATGGCTTTTGTGGGACTTTTCTCCTCTACCCACTGGAAAGCCACGAGCACCATATGAGTCACACCCTTCATTCACCCTGGAGCATGCTGCCAAGCATGCTGGAGGCATAAACACAAAGGTAACTTCAAAAAAATCGCTGAGTTTTAGCCCATTCTACCCACCCCAAGGAGATGCCCCACGGCAACAGACAGGCCGATGGACAGGGCAGGAGAGCCCAGGTTGTCCTCCCGGCGTTCGTCGGTGGAAGCGAAGATGCACAGGACCAGCTGGAAAGTGAGGAAGAGCTCCACAGTCACTGCCTGCCCCGTCGTGGTCTCGTTGTGCAGCTGGAAGGGAAGGAAAGACGCATCTCAGGAGCAGGCAAGCTTGGTGATGGGATTGGAAATGTGGAGGGGAGGAGTGACCCAAATTAGGGGGAACCAGAGAACCACAGGAAATAGGTGAGAAACTTGAGCACCAGTGTGAAAAGGAAGGGTCAACGGCTGATACTTTGACCTGGCAGGAAAAGCTTTATCAGTGCCGCTCTGGGTACTTGTTCTGCCTCTCCCCCCCCCCCCCCCCCCCCACTTCGTTCCTCCTAGGAATTCGATTTTCTTTTCCTCATAGTTACCACAGACTTGGAGATGTTTACAAATCACACTTTGAAAATGTCAAAAAGAAATGTTTTGGCATTAAAAGAAACCCCCACAAATCCACAAAAAAAAACAACCAAAAAACAACCCCGTCCCCCCAAAAAATTGCCTTTCCCCTTCCCACACAGCTTTGACTGAAAGAATCTCTCAGATTTGATCTGAAGCTGGGCCTGGCTGCACCCCCTCTCCTCCAGCTCTGCTTCCTGGCACATTATCACTCCTCGGTGGCATTCTTGCTTGCCCACTGTCTTCCTTCTCTGCACTCTGTCTCTGCCCTTTCTTTCTCTGCATCACTCCTGCTGCAGACACTGTGCAACCTCCCAAATCCTGATGCTGACAGAGCTTTGCTTGGAGATGCCACAAAGGTGGCAACTACCAACCCAGCGGAGATCCAGAGCCAGTTCTCACTTGCTCTCCTTTCCAATATCTCCCCAACCCCCTGGTTGTTTTAGGGTAATTTGTGCAGATGAACAGGGCATGGGGTAAAAAAATAAATCAAACTCCCTGTTCCCTCTTTTAGGTGGTTTAAGCTGTAAACCAAGAGCCGGGCGTGCTGAAAGTCCCTCCTAAAACTCCTTCTTGCTTGGTTGGGTTCATTAAACCTGACCTATTATCAGTTTAAATAGTCTTGTTCAGATTAATCCTCAATCCCTTTATCAACCCTCTTAATCTCTTTGGCAGTGACACCAGGTCCTGGCAGCTTCTCCCTGCTGCAGGAGAGGGGATTTCCTCATGTGTCTCCTCCCTTGCAGCTCCGCTGGGCTCTGGGTGATGCTGCTGCATGAGTGTCTCTGCAGGGCATACGGCTGCCTGTGTCCATTGGACGAGGAGTGGTGGGACGTGGAGATGGGATAATGAACCCTGTGATTTTTAAGGGTTCCCCCCCTTTTTTTTATTGCATGTGCTGGTGGGGAAGGGGACGGTGGCACTGCCAGGGCACCCGTGTGCACTGGGCATTGGGATGAAGCAGCTGGAGCTGCTGTGGCTATCCCTTCCCCATGGGAAACAACTTAAGGAGCATGTTTGGGACCCAAGCCAACCTCCTCTACCCTGGTGTGACATTCCCATTGCTGGGAATCTGTCCCAGCAGTTGTAATCAGTGGCACTGCTAATGCAGAGGGAGAAAAGGCTGCCTGTGCCCACACCATGGCTGGAACATGGGACATCTTGGGGCAGGAGGTGATACCTCTTGTCCTGTCCTCCTCTGAACACCTGGTCTCCTTCAAATCCAGCTCCTCCACAATACAGCGCTAGACAAAAACCTCTTCTAAAGGAGGTGTCTAAGGGGCCAGCTGGATCATACCTCTGTTTCTATCCTGGAGTCCTCCCTCCATCCCTGCTCCTGGAAGCACCCTTGGTGCAGCAAGCTCATGGTTCAGGCTGCAGCTGACAGTGGTTTCCTACCCAGCACTAAATAAAGGAGGGGGCTGGGGGGGATCCTTTCTGGCCACAAAACCCTTCTCCACATCCCTCAGCCTTCTCAAAAGCCCTGCCCAATCTCTCCTGCTTCCTTCCAAGCCGACCCATGGGCTGAAGTCTTACCTTGTTGATGGCCAGGCCTTCCCGAGAGCCCACGGGGGTGATGTTGTGTAGGATGGCAGCCCCCACGACTCCCCCCAGGAGCTGGGCCACCACGTAAAAGACCGCGCGGAGGAAGGAGACCTGGGAGCCGATGAGGCAAGCCACCGTCACCGCCGGGTTGATGTGGGCTCCGCTGATGTGCCCCAGGGCCTGCACCAGCGTGCTGATGGCCAAGCCGAAAGCCAGCGCGATCTGGAGGATGCTGGGGGCGGCAGCTGAGGGCCAGTTCAGAGCAGAGCCCAGACCAAAGAGGATGAAGACCAAAGTCGCCAGGAACTCTGCAAAGACAGCCCGGGTAAAGGCCACGGATCGCAGCTCCCACATCATGGAGCGCTGACTGCCAGAGGCTGCAAGGACTTGCCTTGCCTGGGGTGTCTGCGGGAGGCTGCGGCTGCTGTGTCCACAGAGGATGCTGGGGACAGCATATATATAGCTGGATGCAGGGGGCAAAGGGTCACCCGCTGGAGGAGATGGGATCCGGGTCCTGGGAAACCTGATGCTTTATTTTTATTTGTGTTCCAGCTGAGGGAACACCAGACCCTGCCCCTCTCACAGCTGGGGAATGCAGCACCCCTGGGAGGCCGTAAATCAACCTCCAGCAATGCCATGAACCACTGTGTCCTTCCTCCTCTGCTTCCTTACGGGAGGTGGTTGTTGCTCCTCTCTTCTCCCTGCTCTACCACCTGCAGCAGGGAGTGGAGAGGTCAGTGAGCAAGGGAGGTGGTTCTATAGAGTTTGAGGTGGAGCTGAGGTGGGGCTGTGATTAAATAACCAGGCAAAAACTGGATGCAGAAGATGCAAAAAACCCCTTCAAGTAACTTACTACAACCTGAGTCCTCAGAGTAAACAGGATTTTACAGCCTGGGCACAGATTTCCTACCCAGAAAAATGGGAACCAGCCCCAAGAAATGACTGTCAGGGAAGAAATTCTGGTGTGAAAAAATGACAAGCGCTGCTGGAGTACCGGCTGTGCTCTAATTATGGTGATTTTGGCCAACTTAGCTCTTCAGAAATGTCTTCTTACTTCTTGGTGTTAATCCCCAAAAGAGGAACAATATTTTCTTCTCTGGAGCACAGTTCTTCACATCAAACCATCCCCTAATTGCCAAACAAGCCTATTTATATTTTTCTTCCATTGTTTTAGGGCACATTCGCCGGTTCCTGGGTGGTTCCTGTGTGACTGGGGTTGGTAGGGTTGCTGGGAAGATAGCATCTCTTTTATTTCCCCTCATTAGCAGACTCTGGAGTTACTTTAAAGCACGGGGAGCTGGGAGGAGCCCAGGGCAGGGATGGAGTTGAAAGGGCCATTTTATTTCAAAGCCCCAGAACTGAGGGTCCATTTTTTGGCTCTGACAAAGGCTGCTCCTGTGTGATAAACCAAATATTTTTCCCCTCCAGAGGAAAAGTGTAAGGGCCACCAAACACAATACTCTGTGTCGCTCGAGCATCACAGGATCACAGAGTTGGAAGGGCCCACAGGGTTGTTTCCTCCACAAAAGGTGGGTAATGGTGCTGCCAGATCATCGTCATTGGTCCCTTCCAACTGAGCCAGTCCGCTTCTGTCCTTGTCATTTCTTTATGGGGATATTGCTCTTAACAAGGGACAGATTGTGGGGACAGCAAGTTCAGGGGGTGGGTGTCTAAAGGAGGTGGGACTGTGGTTCTAGGAAACCTTTTCCTTTGAATAATCCTTCTCTTGGACTTCCCCAGGGGCTCTGGTCCATCGTGGCATCTCTCCAGCCTCTGGTTTTCCAGCAGAGAAGCCAATCTCATAAAACAGGTTGTAAGGCTAAGTATATTTGGGGTGCTGATGAGCCACGGGGACGCGGTCACATCCAGTCCGCAGGCTCTGGCTCCTGCCTGGTGCAGGCTCGAGCTCAGCGTTACTCAAGAACTAGTTGTGTCAGGGGCTGGCTACCAGCACAGGCTGTTGTTAGTGCAGGGAACAAAGACGGGCAATTATCTGGAGCTGATAGCCTATTTGATTAATAGTTCTTCACAGCAAGTTGTGATGTATTGGTGTTTAATGAAGGCTAATTAAAAGGAAAGAGAAGTAAGCAGGATTAGCTCTGAGCAACTGAAAAGTCTAAGGCAGCCTCCTGGCTCCTCACTTTGTGCCTGGCGATGTAGAATGTCACTGCTGCTCCTGTTTATGCTGGGCTTTGGGTACCACATCCCAGCTTCACCCAGGGGCCTCCAGCGCTGCAGGACTGACCCTCTGGTTCTGCAGAGATGTGTGACCATGGCACGAAGCCAGACGCTGCCCTTGCTAAGGCCAGTGGCAGAGCCAAGGCTTCCTGCACTGCTGGAGGCTGCCACAGCCACGTGTCCTGCCCTGGAAAGGGCCAGGAAACATGAGGAAGGGGTCAATGAACAAGCCAAAGAGCTTGGTACTGGGTCGCTGAAGCTCTGCTTGCATCCAGGAGTGGTTCCTGGAGCTGCTGGTGGTGACGGTGATGCGTCTCCACATCTCCCACCACGTGTGCTGCAGCTTTGGGAGCAGCAAAGCCAACTGAGCTGGGAAAGCACGTTATGCTGCCTTTAAATCCACAGCCCTGGGAGTGTAAGTGCAGCATCAGCCCTCCCCTGGGATCGAACGCTTGACACGAGTGTGTCGGCATCCTCGGAGGGCTGGTGCCCCATGCCTCCTCCCAGCATCCTGGCAACGTGTTTTTTTTGAGGAACGTTTTGCAAGTGTTTTGTGTGCTTGCACAACAGCTGGCTTCTCCAGTGACTTAGATGGCTCAGATATCTCTGCTTTCCTGGCTTTCAGGAAAGTATAAACATCTTTAAGGTATCTCCATTCCATCTAAAATACCTCTAAGCCACAGAGAATAAAAGATTTATTGCATAAACAACAGTGAGTTTTCCTGCTTGGATCTGATCTGTGGCAGGAGGTCCATGTGCTGCCCAGACCTCACTGGAAGCGCTGGGTTTTTGCTCTTTTTTTGTGAATAGAGAGTACCCATAGACAGCTCACCCTCCTCTCCAACAGCCGAGCTGACAACCCCCTCCCATGCTTCACATGGCAGCAAACGCCCTTTTTATTACACCCTGGAGAATCCAGGGAGAAAGCTTTACACAAACCTGGACATCATTGGTCCTGCTGATCACTGAAATGCATTTTTTCTTCCCAAGAAAGTAGTAAACTGAAAATGCTACGTCTGAGAGTGCTCTAGGGGAAGCCTTCAAAAGAACCCAAAGGATAAGAAGGGCAAAAAAATTCTAGTATTATGTCTCATCTTCTTGTTTCCCCAAGGTTTTGTGCTTGCTGCCTAGCTAAGAGGATGTGTCGGTGCACTTGGCCCCATCCACAGCCCGCAGCAGAGCACAGGGAATAGCAGCCCTGGGCACAGGAGGCAGTGGGGTGGATGGGGACGAGGGTACGGATGCTTTGGTGCTGGTATAGGCAGGGGCAGGACCCCCTCACCTGGGAATCGGAGCAGGAAAGTCTTACTTGTCTCCGGGTCATGGCTGGAGAAGAGGCAGAGGTTCATGTCTGTGTTCCCCAAAACCAGCAGGAAAAGTTGTATTCTCATCCCACGTTACACCAAAAGGACTTTCATCCAAAGGAGCAAAATGGAAAAAAAAAAATCAGCACCTTTTCCGGCATTTCAGGCCAAATCCTAAATCCCTATTCATGCAAAACTTGTGCTGGCTCTGGCAATGTTTATTGTTCTTGTTCTAATTGAAGCAGAAGGATTAATGCAGCCCTGATTTCCTTCACTGACTTCAATGAATGGAGCTTGAGCTGGGGCCAGGACTGGGCCTGGTGTTAGGAGAAGGCTTGGATTTATTTTTTTATCCCATCTCAAGGACTTGCAAGTTCGGTCCTGAATGTTTGCCCAGGGTCTTAGTCAGGGCAGTGAGACTGTGGTTGGTGGAGCTGGGCTGCAGATGATGTCAGGATCTGGACATGGGTCGGATAGATCCCGACATCCGTGAAGACCAGGAAGCAGCTGGGCAGCTCTGTGCAGCACCCAGGCAGGGATTTCAGTATTTCTCCCTGTGATTTGCTTGGAAAATGCCATTATTTCTTTTGCAAACAAGGTGGTAGTGAGACCCAGCCTGTCCAGAACCAGGGAGAGAGAGAAACAGTGGCTTCTCCTCTGCTGAGAGACTTTGCAGACAAGATACAGGCAGCCCCAAGATACCTGGTGGTCAGAGATGGGGTGATTTAGGATGTGATCTCCCTTTAATTGTGCCTTAAGGGGCAAAGAAAGGAGACTATTCTCCCCTTGACTGCGTGCTGAAGTTCAAGGCCAGGGCATGGCATATTTTTGCATAAAGATTTATAAGAAAATAATTAATTTGGGTGTTTCCCCCCCTTGAATCTCTGAAGCAAACAAACCAGACACTGGGATAGCCATGTAGCCAGCAGATTTTGAAGCAAGATTGACCCCATGGCTGTACCAGGTCTTGGAAGCCCTTTGCTACCCACCCAGGCATGACTATTACATCAGTTAAAATCAATCGGATTGCAACACCATCCTCAGGTGACGGAGCCGAGCGGGCGCCCTCAGCTTCACCCTCCTCTGGACACCTGTGTCCACAAAACAAATGACATCCCATGAGCCAAACTCCCAGCAGGTGTAAACTGGGGATGTGGCTTTGACATCAGCACAGTGATGTTGACTGAGAGCACCCAGCAGCTGCCCTTTTCACTGTTCTCCTCATTTTTCTGTAAAAAAGAAGTAATTGAACTGAAGTCTGTGTGAGAACTTAATTGTCTAAGTTATTATCCCAGATTTTAGAAAGAAGATCTGGGTTAGATAATGCCAGGAATTGGTCCTTGCCAATGGCTCCCCTCCTGCCCTGTCTCCTGCATCCCTGTGGGTCAGAGATGCTGGTCACCGGACGGCATTGCAGCATTAGGGCTGTGGTGATAATCTCACCATCAGAGCTGGGGGTACTAGTGTCTGTGCTGGCTTCTCACCTGTGTGGAAGGACTTTTTTGGTTGCTATCTCGTGACCTTTGCTGGGAGGGAGGCAGGAGTGTGTCTGGCAGTTGTACCTTTGGGAAAAGGCTGTTATCTCAGCATCTTCCCAGTGTGGTCAGGAGGCACGTGAACGGTGCACGGGTGAAAGGAGGTTATAGCAAAAATCCCAGGTGGGATTGATGGAGAAAGATAAAGGTGGCTGGCTTCTGAAAGCAGCATCTTTCATCTGAGAGCAAGGTCAGTGCCGTGGTCCTCGTCTTACAGCCAGAGAAGGGGAGCAGTGCAGGAAACTGTGGTCCACCATGAGGGACAAAGGATTGCGGTGCAGCAGTCACGGGGGACAGCCAGAGGAGACATCAGGCTCCATTAAATCCCTCCCGGGCACTGAACCAGACATTTTAAAATCAACTGTTGAGTAAGAAAAGCTGCTTCTGCCTCTGCTTTGGTGGGGCTGGGGTACAGGGTAAGCTGGGTCTGGGTATGGAGCCAAGGTCTGCATATGGAGCCGGGTGCTGGAAGCCCTGGGAAGCTGGTGGCTGCAGCAGCATCTTCAACTCCAAAAGCCTGTGGGTTTTGTGCAGAACCTTCCCCCCTCCCAGGTCTTCTCCCTGCCTGGGGTCCTGGGCATCAGGCTGCTGCGTCACCACCAGCATCACTCATCATGTCGGGCTGGCAGGAATGTGAAGAATTCTGAATTGTATTATATAAAGTTCCTTCATAATAGTTTAAAGAAGAAACTGTACAATGGCATGAAGGTGTCAACCCCAGCGTCACCCAGACCTGTTCCCTACCCCACTCCCAGCGAGGCCAGTTTGCATACTTGTGCAATTCCTTTCACTGAGAAGCATCGGAGGCACTCGCAGTGGTGAGAAGAACATGTTCTTCTGGCAGTGATGAGTGAAACGCTCCCCAGCAGCTGAACAATGTAACCCTGGGCAGTGCCTCCTCCATCGGGGTGTTTGTCTCCTCAGCCGACCAGTGGCTGCGCATGGTGGTGTTGTTGTTCCTCTCTGACGTGGTTTGTTGGTGTCACGGATTTTAGTCCCATTGTTTTTGGGGTGTTTTCTTAACTTGAAGTCCCCACTGGGGCCTGTTCCCTGCCAATCACACCCTGCAGCTCAAGAGGCATTTAAAAACATAACAATAAACAGGAGGCCAAGGTTCTCAAAGCACCTAAACAAACCCCAGCACTGCTTTAACCCCACGGTGGGGCAAACACCTGAGCAGCTTAATCAGACAAGGGGCCACGGCTACAAGCCACTGATGAGTTTTTAGCCATCCCTCATTAAATGCCCTTCTGAGGGGTTAAATTAATTCATCCCAGCAGTTAGGGATGCCTGTGGTCAGGTGTGACAGCCCAGCTGGGCATGGTTGGCAGGATTTTCTTCCAGGCCCTGGAAAAAACTGATGGTATAAAGGGGGTGGTGGAGGGTTGGGTTGTTCTTAGCTCAGGGACCAGTGGTGGTTATTAAAGGCAGAGGGGCAAGGCTTATTGAAGAAGCTTGGAGGGCAAACATGTGCCTTCAAACAGATCTTTGGCTTGTCCAGCCCCTTATATTGTTTATTAAGGGGGGAGCTCCCTGCTCTTCAAGGGCTTCATGGGAAGGGAAGAAGATGGTGGTTTTGGCTGAAGTGCTCTGCAGCAGCAGAAGGTATGAACTGCCCAAGGAGAGACAGATCCTGGCACTTAGGAGCAGGTTTCTACCTCTTGCTTGGGGCTGATGGGAGGCAAAGGCAGGGCTTTGCCCCTCAAGGGTAGATAAGGGTATTCATTTGGTTTGTCCTTACAAGCCCCTCTCTGTGCGCACCCTGATGTTCCTGGTGTGCCTGTTAATCTCCCATCTAGGGATTGAGCCCAGTGGCAGGATTTAGCATTAATAATCCAGGGATAATTCAGCAGCCTGAAATCTTTGGGTAAATTCCTGGGAGTTTTTTAGTATTCTCTTTTTAAAAGTCCAGGGCAGAGCATCCACTGTTAGTGGGAGCTTCTCCCTGCTGGGGATTGGGGGGGTGGGAAATGTACTTGCAGAGGGCTCCTGGGTGTGCCATCATGTTGTATGTTGATGAGGCAGATCCCTTAATTATCCCATCAGGTTTTCTTTACCTTGTTTTTGATGTGATTGAGTGTTCAGCAAAGTTGTTTTAATCCCTGTGAAATCCCTTGTGGATTTGGCAGGGTGTGGCTTTGACAGAGTTGTTGGGGTTTTTTCCTCTTCTGATCTCCCCCTGTGAATTAGAGGTGTGTGCAGGCACAGGGACGCTTTATGTGGTGTGATGCTGAGAGGGACCAGCCAGGGAGCTGGACAAGGGATGTTGAGTAGCTGCTGTGATGCTGCGTGTGAACATTGCGATGTGGAATCTGGTTCTTGTGTGTGTTTATCCTCCTAAAGCATCTGTGAGACTGGGAAAAGAGATGTTCTAGAGGAAAATATTGGGGGTTTTTCCCTCTTCCAGCCCAGGCCTTGGCTCCCTTGAAGCATCTCCAACCTGAGATGGAGCATGTGGTGTCCTTTACCCCACCAAAGGACCTGGCTCAGCCCGGGTCTGCAGCTGGGACGAGTTTCTCTGTCCTAAGGCATGTGGCTGCCTCCTTTCTCACCACCAGCCACGCTGCATCACCCTGCTCCCCGGTGCCTGACCCCTTGGCTTATCCCATGCTTGAAGGGGATCACCAAACCGGAGCAGTGAGAACCCCACCTGCTGGGTTGAGTTTCTGTCCCCTGGGACCTGCCCAGCTTTACGCCTCTGCTCAGCCTGAGGAGGTTGAAAGCCCTTGAGGAGCTTGTGGTTAACAGGCACTTAATTGATTCGGAATAATCCTGACAAGTTTTTGCAGTCCTCCTGGTAATCGCCTCTCTTTCCAATTGAATAGCTGGGGCTGGGTCTGTGTGGATGCCAGCTGTGCACTGCTTGGCTGCATTCTTTCATTTCCAGCTCATGCTTTCCTTTTAACCCTTCCACTGCCCATTTCTTTGCAGAAGCCCTGAACAGGGATGGTCCTTCCAACGTCCTCTTGCAGACAGTCTGCTCTTTACCTTCTCTAGGACTCACCTTTGGGGAGCCTAAAATGTGGCAGGACCTTTTTTACCAGTCATGGCAGACTAAATAGATTAAGCTAACTTAATTTTTTGTACCTGTATTATAGACTTAGCTAATTAATGCGAGGTATGATGGGGCATACTGACAAGCAGTAAATGGCTTGAAGGGGCTGGGGAAGGACTGTGGGGAGGCTGTGGGGAGCTGGAATGTAGGGCACAGTTTGTAGCCTGAGTGTGGTGCCAGATTTATCTGAAAAGGTGCTTCCATTTTGTGGGAACACAGGGCGAGACTGTTCTGCTGACAGCCCTCACTCATCATGAGCACGTCTCTCCATGTGCTTAGGTGGAGGGTGTGCTGTGTTTGCACTGCCTCTTCATCTCTCCTGGATGAGTTTTCAGCTCATGTGACGCATTTCTCTATGCAAAGGGACATTTTTCCCCCCCCCTCCTGCTGCGGCTGGGTAGTAAGACGAGATGTCTCCATCTCCCTGTTCTCCAGACTGTAATTCCCCCAGGAAAATCCCACCGACTTTGTGCCCCTTCCCTTGGACACACTCTGGGAGCTGGATTCCCCATTCATCCCTCTCCATGGGGCTGAATTAATAATAACACTTCAGTGGTGGGGGCTGCATGGTGCTCCCCTGGGACACCTCCAAATCCTCCCTGTGCCCCCACGGAGAGGACAACCCATGTGGGGCAAATGGGTTCTGCTCAGTGTCCCGTTCCCCCCATACAGAGCCTGGGAAGGGGCAGGGAGGGAGCCAGGCTGTGTGCGATTCCTCCCTCCTGCTCTCATCTTGGAGCTTGGCTCAGGCCCCCAGCAGAGCCTCCAGCCCCCCCTGTCGCCGGCTCCCTGGCCCACGGTCAGCCCTGGCCTGTAGCAGCAGAGATGCTGCAGCAGAGCATCCTTCCCGTCTCCCTGCCCTTTGCGAGCCCGTCCCCGAGTTCAGCATCTCTTGGGCAGCCACTGTCCCGCTTCGCTGCCTGCCCGGGGCCGTGTCCGTGCGTCCTGCCCGTTGCTCGCTCCTGCCTCAGCTGTTCCTCTCCCGGCTTCCCCCTGTGCTGCAGGCTGGCAATGGTACAGTCCTCTCTCCAGCGCTCGGCGCTCTGTGGATGTTGCTAGAAGGTGAAGGCATCAGCACAGGCTGCGGAGGCTGCAGCCAGCCCCCAGACACCCTGGGAGAGGGACGGAAGGGACCGGTGAGGAGGCTGGTGCTCTGCTGTGGCCCTCGTCCCTCCCGCTCGCATCCTTAGCAAGGAGCAAGGATGACCCAGGGGAAGGTAGGTGGGAGGCCAGGGCGGGGGTGAGGAGCTTGTGTAATCCTTGCATGTTTTGGTGGGGAAAGTGGGCTGAAGGGGGGGGATTTAAGGACTAAAACAGTCGCTGTGAAGGGAGGAGCTGGGTGCCCGTGCGCAGCCCAGCACATCAGCCCCTGCGATGGGGATGTTTCCTGCAGAGGAAGGGTTTGGGGGCGGTGGGGTCGGGGGCTGTTTGTTGTGCAGCTCAACCCCGCGTTGGACCTGTGGCTGATCCCTGCGCCCGTCCTGAGTGTCAGGGGGCCTGATGGGTGCTTGTGCTTTCCCATCCCTGCCCCCGGCTGCCAGCACTTGGCTCCTGCACTGAGCACCTTATTCCTGGTCCAGGAACTGGGGATCTGTGGGGTTCTCCAATGCTCTGAGACCAGGGACTGGGGGGGGGTTTGGGCATCCTCAGCTGCACAGTGCACCATTGCCATGACAACTATGCTGGAGGCTGCCTGGATGCAGGCAGCACCATCTCTCCTGTATCTCCTTGGGTATCTCTGGGGATCTCGTATGGTGTGTAATGAGGGAGGGTTGTGAGGACAGTCCCTGTAATCTGACAGAGGCTGTGGCACAGTTGCAGCCCGATGCAGCTTGCAGTGCCCGTCCCAGCCTGGTACCCTGACTTTGTTTTTGAGGGCCTCTCACACCTTTAATTTCAGACCCTCTCACAGGGGCTGTGTCTCTGCTGCAGTGAGAGTTTCCCTGCCTGCTTCCTCCTGGACTTTCTGTGGTTCCAATCCTGCATCCTTGTGATCCATGAGGATGCTACCCCTGATGCTGGGCTGGCACTCGCTTTGGCAGCCAGGGCAGGATATCAGGCTCTGAACTTATAATAAAGGTCTAGAAAGTTAAATGGATATTGTTCCCAAGGAGAAGCAAGTTTTCAGGTGGCTCTTTGCTGGGATTTCCCAGTCTGAAGACACAGAGTCCCAAATCCCTTAGTTGCATCTCCAATTTACAGCAAACAGCAACGCTGAGCTGCTGGGTGGGCAGACAGGAATGAGAGAGAAGAAAATTAGAGGCCCAAATGTATGAGGCACCACAGGTGACTCTGGGCAAGGCTCTGTCTCTGCCCCCACACCCCCCGCACCCCAGACCTGTTTGCCTAAAACTTTTCATCCCCTTTAACATGCCAGGTGTTTTCTGGCCTCAGATGCATCAGAGGATGCTCCTTCCTGAGCGTGAGCCCATTGCCAGCCCACAGGAGCTGCTGGATGTCCTTCCAGTTCCCGATCCTTTCCTCCAAACGAAGGATGCCCAGCCCCCTGTCTGTGCTCTGTTGGGTTCCACTGCAGGACAGTTTCTGTCAGTCTTTACAGCCTAACCCCTCTCTTCCCTTTCTGTGCAGCTCTCTGTGAACAACAAGCCCCCCAACTCCGAGGGACATGGAGAAAAGAAGGACAATGCCACGGCTCCACCAGCTCCTCCAACCTATGAGGAGGCAACAGCCGGAGAAGGGATGAAGTCTGGTGCTTACCCTCCACCCCCGTCAGTCCCGCTCCACCCCAGTTGGGCTTACATCGACCCCAGTAAGTCCTGCTGTACCCAGGGTGATCCCTTTGTAGAGGAGGGGAGAGGGGTGCAGAGATTCCCCCAGACTTGTAAAGAGGGCAGCCAGGGATGTGGTGCCCAGTTTGGTCCATGACAGAGCTCACCCCGGAGCTATAAACCAAACAGGTCTGTATTGAGATGTAAAGAACATTTCACTCAACCTCTCCACCTCGCTGCCTTCCAGTGGTGGCACTAAACCCCATCACTCCCTCCCCACTCTGCTTCCCAGTACCAGGATGGGTGAAATTCCAGCTGGCTTCATTGGTGATGCCACATCACAGGGCTGGGGACAGTCCTGGTGCAATGCCCCCTGCTCTGCAGGCAGCATCCCCTCCCACCCAGCTCCTGCTCAAGCTCAGCTTTCAAAGGAGTTGCTGAACCTGCAAAATCAGTGTCACAGCAGCAGTGATGTTTGGCTGCTCTGAGCGGCTGTTGGGAGCCAGTGGAGGTTACAACGCTGCTGGCCTTGAAGGCTGAATTGTCCCAGCCTTGGGCTGTGTGACCGATCCCTCAGTAAACAAGCAGCTTTTCTTCCCTGGGTGCTTCATGCAGCTCCTGCTTGGTCATGACAAGAGGACAAAGGCTCCACTGTGCCCAACACAGGGGAACAACTGTGTAGCAGTGAGCTGGGATGGGTGCAGGATGCAGTGGCCAGCAAGTGAATCTGCTGGGGTGGGCAACTGCTCTGTCAGCATGGCTTGAGCTGGAGAGAGTGCTGGAGGGACTGGATTTAATGACTCCCAAGTCCTCTCTCTGCTCAGTCCTTTGCCTCTGATGTGTTTTGCTGACTGTTCCATCCAGCAGGGACAGTCACAGCCACAGGGATGGAGACATTTAGGGAGAGAACAAGCTAAACCCCTTGGAGATGCATGTGCTGCACCCTCCGATGTTTTCACAGATCTTCCCTTTCTTGTTCACCTTTGGGAATCAGAAACAGAGGGGATGAATAACCTCCCAGCTCGCTGCAACAACCATCTGTGTCTTTCTACTGTCACGATGAATTAGATGGGTGAAACCCGAATGGGTTTGGATGCTGGTATTCTGGGCATCCCAGGGGACCTGTTTAGGTGATGTGTCATCTCTCGTCCCCTCCCTGACAAGCCTGTCAGGATTTCCTTTCTGCAGCTTTCTCCTGCCCTCATCCCTGCTGGGGTTTTCCTCTGATTTCATGTTCTTCCTCCCTTTCCCAGCCCTCAGCCCTGCTGCAAGCTGTGGCTCCTGTACCCGTGTTGGGGGGCGGGACATGGACACGTGCCACAGGGCTGTGTCTGACAGCTTATGTGAGACTGGAAGTCACTGGAGGGAAGAGGCGTGTGCTTTGGGTTGTGTCCTTCCATGATGAGTTTGGGGAACATGCCCCTGCTGCTGGGCAAGCGGCCGCGGGTTGGGAGGTGAGGGATGCTGTGGGCAGCAGGCAGGGAGGAGGAAACCCCTTCCATTCCTCCGAGGCACTTAGGTGCCTAATTTGCTGTTTAGATGCCTGATTGCTTTGACGCAGGAGGCATTGAGGTGTCCTGGGGATATGGGCCTCAGGTGCTCTTGGCCAGCGTGGGCGATGACGCGCCTCGCAGGCACGCAGGGAGGACAGGGAGGATGTGCTGCAGGAGTTTCGTCTCCACTGGGGCCTAGAAGAAGGCACCAGAGATTTATTAGGCACAAGAAGAGCTTGAGGGATTTACTTCCTGCCAGGGGCATCTTTAGGATGAGGCTTCTGCAATAAGAACCAGCAACCTTTGGCTAGTGCAGCAGAAGAAATGCACGGCCAGAGCCTTGAGCTTGGTTTTCCTGGTGTCTGCAGCCCATCCTCAGAGTTGGAGAGGGTCTTTCCTCCATCTGCCTGAAGGCTCTGAGCATCTGTCCCCATTGTGGCAGGGGCAGAGTTAACTTTCTTTCTAGCAGCTGGTGTAGCGCTGTGTTTGGGAGTTAGGATGAGAGTAACAGTGATAACACCTGATGTTTTTAGCTGTTGCTAAGCAGTCAAGGACTTTTCAGCTGCTTGTGCTGGCCTGACAACAACAAGGGGGGGTGGGGTGCTTGAGAAGCTGGGAGAGGACATCACCAGAACAGGTGCCCAAAGGGATATCCCGGACCAGCTTTGTGCCCTGTCTGTGACTGGGGGTGGGCTGGGGGCTGGGTGCAGCAGCTGGAGGGTCTCGTGGAGCATTGACTCTGGGTGAAGTTGTGCTGTTCATCACTTGTTCTGTGTGTATATTATTAATCTCATTATCGTCCTTTTGTGTGTGTGTGTCCTATTAAACTGCTCTTATCCCAACCCATGTGTTCTCTCACTTTCACTCTTCCCATCCTCTCCCCCATCCCACCAGGGGAGGGAGAGTGAGCGAGTGGCTGCGTGGGGCATGGCTGTTGGCTGGGCCTGAGCCACGGCAGCATCACTGGGCTTGAGAAGCTTTGAGAAGGAGGGGAGGGATCTGCCAAACAGGCAGGGACAGGAGCGTGTGGCTGGTGTGATCACATAAGCCTTCGTTCCATGAGAAGCCCAGGCAGGGAGGCTGTCGGGGGGTTAGTCAGAAGGGGAATAGCACAGGGGAGCAATGCACCGTGACAGCTGAGGCTTCAGTATTTGCTTTATTTTCCTTGAGCAAGAGGTTCAGGAGATGGGAAAGGCCGCTTCTTACACCTGGCTTGTGCAGCTGATCTCAGCAGGGGGAAGCTGCTGCTTTGGGGTTCTCCTCACAGTGCCCTGATCTTCAATACCCTCACTGCTACCTTCATCCCTGGCTGCTGATAGCTGCCTTTGCAGCAGGAGGAGGTTTTCCTGAGGCTTCCTTCCACCTCCCCTCAGGCTGCAGAGTGAGCTGATGCTTTATGGTCCAGCCTTCTCCTTGCCCATCTGCAGACAATCTCCAGCTTGTATTGGAGCCCTTAGCAAAGCAGAGCTGTGTTGTAGGGTGCAGTGATTTTTGGGGAGGCACCGGGGGTGTCTCCCCTTGTTTAGGCTTGCTGCTAAACCATTCTCTGACTCCCTGCATGGAAATAGGATTCAGGGATGGGGCCTCATGGAAAAGCTGGCTGCAATGAGGTTCTGTCAGAGGAAAGGACACACTGTTGGTAGAAGGAATTATGCAGGCACAGTCTAAACTCAGGCAATTACAGAGCAGCGAGGGAATCCTCCTGCACCCGAGCTGCTGATGGGATGACTGAGGTGCTGAGTCACAGCTCCTCTGGGGGATGCTTTAATATTCAGTGAAAGGTGAGCTAGGATGCGATATGAGCCCTCTAATTGCCATTAGGAATACACTGTTACCACAGGCAGGAATTAACCCTGGTGTCCTTGTGGTGCTGGGGTTTGCAGAAGTGTTTTCCCCTCCCCGGTCTGTTCTTGGGGATGGTCCCAAGGAGAGGGAAGGGAGCAGAGTGCCTCCTTGCATGCCTGTTCTGCAGTGCAATAAGAAAACCTTGAAATTCAGGGCTCTGGAGCTGCAGTCAAGCACTGGGGTCAGCTTGGTGCAGCTGGGGAGGGAGCTGGGTGATGGGAGCTGATCTGTCTGGCCTCTGCTTCAGGCACGAGCCCGAGCTATGGCAGCGGCGGGTACCCAGGGGACACGGAGATGCTCACGTCCTTCAGCTGGGATGACAGTAACGTGCGCAGAGTCTTCATCAGGAAGGTAAGGGGCATGTCCCTCCAGGCTCAGCCTTCTCTTGTGAAGGCAGGAGAGCAGCTATGAGCCCTTGGGGCCAGGGGGACCTGTCTGCAGTGGCTCAATGGTGGGGGCCACAGAGAATGCGGGATGCCCATGGGCTACCTCTCGTTGCAGGTTTATGCCATCCTGATGGTCCAGCTCTTGGTCACTGTTGTTATTGTGGCTTTCTTCACCTTCTGGTAGGTCTCTTGAGTAGCAGTAATGCTTTGTCCTGGGTATGCCCCGCTCTTGAACCATCTGTTACTGGGGGTGCTTCAAGGGTTACCCCCCTTGAAGGAGCAGATACCCCCAGATACCAGCGGCTGTCCAGCTCGGATGACTGTTTCGTGCAGCTCACATTGCCTCCAGAATAAATAATGAATCATTGTCAGCCTGAGGATTTCAGTTCCTTAATCACCTCTCTGAGGAGGCTGCTCCCCAGCCAGCCCGGCCATACAGTGGGTAACAGCAGGGCTGCCTCTCACAGCTCCCATTTCTTTCCAGTTGGTCAGGCTGATGGGTGGTGTTGGGGTTTCCCCCCCTCCACCCACATACCCCATGCTGCATCGCCCCATACGTGGTCCCAGGTTTAATTTAGCAGCAGCCTGTGAAGCAATTGGCTTTTCTTCTCCTTTCCACTCAGTGATCTCTCTCCTGTCTGTCTTGCAGTGAGCCAGTCAAGGGGTACATCCAGACACATGCTGCCTGGTATTGGGCTTCCTAGTGAGTATCTCTTGCTTCTCCTATGGCCATGTACACTCCCAACAGCTCTGGATGTGGCTGTGGTGATGTGGAGACACCTCTCAAATGCTTTAGTATCTTGTGTGTGAGGAATTGCACTAATGTGTGTGGGGAAATTCACGGATATCATGAGGTGAGAAGATAACGTCTTGCCTAGGTGAGTCTGAGGCATGAGATGTGCTAGGTACTTCCAAAAAGAGCTTGCTGCTCTCCAAACCAGGGTCAGAATAAATACCTGAGTATTGCTGGCAGAGCAAACCAGGTAAAACTGGGGAACTTCCAGGAAAACAGCGCAGAAACCCAAATGTGAGACCTGAAAGGCTGCCTAGGATACCTTAGAGGCTTAATTTTGGGGTTGTACCATTGGAAGCCAGGAGATTGCCCAGATTTCCATCTTGTGCCTTGACATGTAACAGATGAAGCAGGGTGCAGGCAATGTTAAAGGAGGAATGCATGTTGGGAGGGATTAGGATGTCTGAGGGGCTGTCATGCCTGCACCTGCATCACGGAGCCACTCTGAGTGCCCAGAATTTGGGATGCTGCTCATTAGTTGAGCCTGGCCCTACAGATCAGCTCCGAGATCAGCTCTGAGGCAGCACAGGGTTGTGCTTCCCTGCACTAGAATATTTGCAGTTGTGCTGTTTTCCTGGATCCTGCTTGTGCTGGTGCTGCTAATGAGGCAGGCAGAATGTGCGATGCAGTTGTCGGTGAACAGGGCTCCCTGAACGTGACTTTAATTAGTTCACACCCAGCTCATGAAATGTGTCCAGACCCAGAGATGAGACACCAGCTTATATAACATGGGGAAAAAATAACACCCAAAATAGCAGTGATAGAAGGGAACTGGCCCCAGCGTGGCTCTTTGACCTTAAAAGAAAACAAGATGCTCCTCCTTGGCCAGTTGCTCAGCTGGAGAAGCAGCACTCACTGTCCTGGGAGGAGACAAGGCCAAGCTCAGGTCTGTGCTCTGACCCATGGGCTCATCTCCTGCAGCTTCCTGGCCAGTTAATGTTTACAGCTTTCAGTAGGAGCAAAGCTGTCAGCTGGAGGAGGCTCTGTATCTGGGGGAGGGGGTGCTTAAATGTCCCTGCTTCTCCCCAGCAAACCAGCCTTTCCCTCCATGCCAGCTGCTTGCCCTGATCTGGGTCTGGATCTCGTTAACTCCCAACTCTCTACCTCTACTACAGAAGTGGGTGCCTGAGGGTGTCTTCCTGCTGCTGGGGTGGTGGCTGGGAGGGAATAAAGCAGACGTGCAGCAGGGGATGTGAAGGAGCTGGGCAGCTGTGACGGCTCGTTGCTCCCTACGTGCTTGCTTCCCACCTGCTCAGCCACATCTGCTCCAGCTTTCCTGCTCTCCCTGTGGGAGAGCAGCGCTCAGGTTTATCTCTGGTGCCTTTATCATGGCCCGTGGGTTCTGCCGTCATGTTCATTTATTAGACTGAGGTGAGTGGCTATCAGGCAGCCATCGGCATGCTTGGAAGCTGCTTCCCCCCCCCCCCCGCCCCCCCCGCCCCCCGGGCTGGGTGAAAGCGGGTGAGCAGGTTCCCGCTGTGCTATACCCCATCAGCGCTGTGGAAAAACACCCGGCTGCGCGATGGCTGGAGCAGAGGGACACATCCCTCACCCCTTACATTTATTATTATTTTTTGCTTTGCTTTGCTGAAGGGTCAAGTCATGTGAGATAAGTAACTGCCTCTCCTGTGACCTGGGGATGGCTTGTGCAACAGCATAATTAGCCTTGGGTCCATGAGCTTCACCGACCCAGAGTGTTGAACTCTTCCTCGAGCGCTGGTGGAGTGAGATGGAACCAGGTCCCTTCTCCGACACGCACCTTCCCCTTGGCCTTAGGCAGGTCACTCTTCCCGGCCCTGTGAACCCTGGTTTATGTGCAGCCAAAATCCCAGCAGGATGCCTGGATCCCACCCTGATGAGAGGCAAAGTCTGGCTGCCTCAGTACGAGCAATAATTCATGTGCTGAGGCATCAACAGAGAGCATGTTTGGGTGCTCTGCTCATCCTGGACCTGAATTCTACCCTCCCTCTGCTCTAAAACCACCCGTGGGGTTTTTTGAGGAGGGTTTGCTGTCCCACCTTGGGGACTGGCATGGGCAAAGCAGGTAGTGGCTGCTCTGCATTTTAAACTTGTCAGCTGGAAACTTCTCCCCTATGTCAATACACCACACTTGTGTTTTCCTCCCTGAGCTGCCCCTTTGCTTCCCTTTGCAGTGCTGTTTTCTTTGTGACCTACTTGATTCTTGCTTGCTGCTCTGGACCCAGGTAAAAGATTCTATTTTTTGGATTTGGAATGTCCCTGTGAAATGGAAGTTGCTGGCACAGGCTGCCCAGAGAGGGGGTGGGTGCCCTGTCCCTGGGGGTGTTCAAGGCCAGGTTGGATGGGGCCCTGGGCAACCTTGTGTAGCTCCAGGCCTGGAGGTTGGTGGCCCTGCCTGTGGCAGGGGTTTGGAGCTCTGTGACCCTGGGGGTCCCTTCCAACCCAGACCAGTCTGGGATTCGATGATGGATTCAGTCTTCCTGTTTCAAGTGCACCCAGCGGCGTTGCAGGGTGGGAGGGGGTCGTGCTGACCCAGCGATGCCGGGCCTGAGGGACCAGCCATCCTTGCGGGCCTGATGCAGTCATGGGGTGCTGCAGCGCTGCAGTAAGACCTTGAATCAAATCACAACTGGGAAGGAAGCTGAGCTGGGGCCAAACGCTCCCTGTGGAATTCTGCAGAGGAGGCTCTCTGCTCTGTGTCACGGGCGCTGCCGGCTGCTTTGCTGGGATATCACAGGGCCGTTTGCCCTCCTGGTCTAGGAACACCCCAAGTGCACACTCATTCCCAAGAGGCTGACTGTCCCCTTGCACCACCCTTGCCCTTTACTGCCCAGGCCGTTAATCACCTGCCATAACTTAGGGAACCTGTTGTGTGGTGCTGCTAGCTACTTCTGCCCTCACACTGAAGAACTGACCAGCCCCTGTTTCTTCCCTTGCAGGAGGTATTTCCCATGGAATCTGATCCTGCTGAGCATCTTTGTAAGTAGCACATCTGGACAGTGTCTGCCCTGCCCCTGCAATGAGCTCTGGGTTTCAGGATGGCTCCAAGGAGGAGAGACATCTGGTCTGGAAACCTGCAGGAATTTCATCCTCTAATTGCTCTGCTCTTGGGCTAAGGAGCTGTAATCGAGCTAGGCTGTGATAAGCAGGAGAGAGGGGAATCTCTGGCTTTTAAAGAAATACTCGCTGCTGGTCAGTGGTGGGAGCTAGGTTAGGGTGCTGGAGTCCTGTGCAAGAAGGGTAGAGGGATGGAGAAGCTGGGACTGCTCTCGGGGCGGTGGCTTGCCCTCACTTTAACCTGCTCTGTGGATATTAATCACCAGAGGATTAGAAACTATGTAAAAATTGAGCATCTGTTTAAAAGGCTCCACTCCCTTTATCATCACCACTGTAACTGAAATGCTTTATGTGTCTCTCCCTGGGACGTGAATGCAGGAGTAATGTGGTTCTCTTTCCCTCCCAGACGCTCTCCATGGCTTATCTCACTGGGATGCTCTCCAGGTAGGTCAAGCATGAGGACTCTGGAGGTTCCCATGTTTTATGTCTCCCTGCAGAAAGCCTATCCCTGCCTCTGAAACGTGGGCAACAGCACACTCTGGTAGCGCCTGACTTTGCTAAAGTCAATAGAAGGGCCAGGGACAAGGCAGCACCGGCACGATGGGCTGTGTGGGACTAACATAGGCTGTCATCTCCCCTTCTCCACTAAACAGTACTCTAGCAGATGGGGCTGAAGTGAGACAAGGAGTTTTTTCCAGCAGTTTCGGGCGGGGGGGCGGGGGGGGGGGTGTATGGGGTGGGTGTTGTAAACTGCAAAACCCTGTAGCTCGCTTCTGGTTGGGTTTTTACTGTTGCAGCCTGCTCACAAGATCAGCCCTGGCTCACGTGGGTCCCTGGTGATGAGGTGGATGAGGCAGTGAGTGTTGGTGGATGCAGGCTGGGAACAAAGAAAGTCGCAGCTTCAGCAACCCAGGGAAAATACCAGTGATATCACTGCCCAGTCCAACCACAGGGGCGAGCGGGGACCGGCTCTTCTTAGAGCTGAGCCTGGTTCTGTGGCCAAAATCAGTAGTCACACATACACAGAGTTGTTACGGGTACCTGTGGTCTCCCCACCTGTTCAAATCCCTCCTTCCCTATGGTTTTCCAAGACCCATCCCCCCATCCTTCCCTTTTTACACTGGGAGGGACACTGATAATTTCGACACCCTTGTGCCCCTGGGCTGGGGTTTTCCCTGGTACCCTCTGTGAAGCTCCTGCTGGCCTCAGTCTCCTTCCACTGCTCCAGGCAGGAGATGCTGCTAAGGGGCTTTGCTGTTCATTTTGCAGTTACTACAACACCAAGTCAGTCCTTCTGTGCCTGGGGATCACAGCCCTGGTGTGTCTGTCTGTCACCATCTTCAGCTTCCAGACCAAGGTGAGTTTGTGCCGATTGGTCCCTCTGGGAGAGGCAGGTCCCGGGGGGACACATCGTGGTGAGGTGTGAGGGGCAGGTTCTGTGGGACTCTGGATACAGTAGCTACCTGAGGGATGCTGGCATGTCAAGGAGAGGTCCCAGGAAGGGCAGGTGCTGGGGCTGAGGGATGTGCTGGGGTATAGATGGGGCTGGAAGATGTTAATATATTGGGGGTAAGAGGAATTGGGGGTTTTGAGGATTAGGCTGTGGGGTACTGGCACGAACATGTATGATGGGCTTTTGGATGTCAGATGTGTGACGGGCACTGAGTTCTTGCCTGTGGCAATAAAGGGGATACAGTAAGTCTTGGCTCTGTGCCGTACAGATGGGTGGTGGGCAAGAGGTGTGTGCTGCTGGAGAGTCCCTCTCTGTGGGCATGGGGTGGTTTGGGTGCCCTTGCTGCCTCCTGTTCCAGCACTCTGCACTTGTAATGGGAGGTTCTTTCCCTCTGCAGTTTGACTTCACCTCCTACCAAGGCGTCCTCTTTGTGATGCTCATGGTTCTCTTCTTTGGTGGCATCATCCTGGCTGTGATACTGCCCTACCAATACGTGAGTAGTGACCTGCACCCCACCCCTCCTCCCTTGCCCCATGGCTCCAGTCCTGGTGCAGTGCTGAGCTCGGCTCAGGAGGGGTGTCTCCCTATTCTCCAAAGCCCTGCAGAAACACTGGCAGAAAGAAAAGGGGAGATCAGGTGGCTGCTGCCTGGGTGGTGTACAATCAGATACCAGGGCCTAGGACAGCACTGGCCTGGGGCTTGAGGAAGTTTGTTTCTGTTCCTGGATCTGTGTAGTGACCCAATGGCAGTCACATCACCTGTTCCTGCCTCAGTTTCCCCTCCAGTAAACCGAGGGTAGCGAGCCCATTAAAGTGCCAGCCTGCCCAGTACAGAACAGGGCTCCTTCCCCAAATTTGCAGCAGGACTTGGACTCTGGACAAGTGTGGTGGGGTGCCTGTCTGGCCAGACAGAAAACACTAGGCACCATCCTGCAGCACTTAAATCTTGAGACTCAAATTTCTCAGGAATAAGCACCCCTGGAGCGTGCTCCAGCCCCCAGGACAAGTCCTGATGATGAGTGCCCACCCTGTCACACCTCCAGCTGCTGCCAGCCCCTCTTGCATGGGTCCAGCCTCCTCCTTCGCTCTCGGTGGTCACAGCTGGCATTAGCTGTGCCCAGCTAATCCTGGAGCTGGCATTAGCTGTGCTAAATCCTGGAGCAGCCTGTGATCGCACCTGACGGAGGGTTTGGCGTCGTAGCATGGAGTGTCTGGTCCCCATCCAAAAGTGTCTCATTAGGTGAATTGTCTTTCAAGCAAGAGCCTGACAGACCCTGGAAGATGCTGATGAAAGAGAGGGAGGTGCGTGGGGCTGTGCAGCCACCATTAATCACCCCAAATTCCTGCTTGTGCTGGAGATGGAGGCACCCGGCTTTGATCTCCATAGCCTTTAAGTGACCTCCAAACCCTCTGAATCTTACTTGGTTTCTCTGGGGACCTGAGTCATCCTTTAAGGGCCAGACCTGCAGAAGACACTCCCACTGCTACTAAACCTTGAATTGGTCCGATGAACAAATACACAGGCTGGTGTTTCCAAAGCCAGGAGCTTGGGTTTGGGTGGTTGTTGCTTGGGATCCATCATTCCCCTGTGCAAACGTGAGGGTAAAGCAGCTCGCAGTGCCAAGCTGCTGCCATTAAACTGTTGAGACAACTGCTCTTTATCTTGCAGCCTGTCAAGATAAGCATAGCTTGAGGCAGCCTTGTAATGAGCTTGTCTATCTGGGGAGGCAGGCTTCCATCTCTGGGTTGAATCAGCTGTTCATGTGGGCACCTTCTCCTGGGACAGGGGCACCTCTCCCTTAGCACTGTGCAGTGCTGGAGGGTTGGTCTTAATGCCAGTGAATTTCCTGCTGTGAGTCCAGCAGATGAATGTGTTTGTTAGGCTTGTTAATTAAGCTGGGTATAGCTCTTGGAAGGGCTTGGTGTTTCTGCCAGTGGCATCAGCCTTGTCTGGGTAAAAAACCCACCCAGGGCTGCTGCAAAATATGTTTCCAGCAGGATGGTGCTAGATAATTCCACAGAGATCGTAACTGTGTTGAAGGAGGCTATGTGGAAACACAAATACCTGATCTAGAAGCTTATGAGCCCAATAGACACAATGGGTGCAGTGAGAGAGGAAATGGAGGCATGGCTACGTGGGTTTTTTTGCCATGAAAAGGTCAACCACAGGAACTGCGTTCGAGTGGGACGTGGTGCAAGTCTATCCCGGGCTATTAGAGAGCACTTTCCCTACCTCATATCCTCCACGTGAGAGCTGAGCCCTCTTCTGTGTCAAGTCCTAATTAAGCAGCTCTCTCCCAGGCACTGACTGCTGGATGTGTTTCCTTTAGGTCCCCTGGCTCCACGCGATCTACGCTTTGCTCGGTGCTCTCATCTTCACGATGGTGAGTGGCGCTGGTGGGGGAGAAATGGGCAAAGAAGTGAGGAATATAAGCCTTGCTTATACTTGAGATATGAGCTTTTAGCCTTGAAGGGTGCTTAGAGGAGGGAGAAGAGTGAGTCGAGGGATTGCAGAGAGCTCTGCATCCTGAAATACTTCATGTACAGCAATTACTGCGGTGACCTCAGCCTCCTCCCGAGGTGCTGGTGTACGTGACGGTGCTGGTGAGAGCCTGGTGTGATTGCGCAGAGGGCACGGGTTTGCCAATACTAGGTGTGAGCAGCAGGAAGTGTGGCAGGGACAGGGGAAAAGGCACCTCTGGAGTGGGAAAAGCAGAGATTACGCTTGGGCAGAGCAGTGGGAGCCGGACCACAGGGCTCAAAGGGAGCCTGGGATGAAGCGACACCATGGTCAAGGCAGGGCCGGTTGAGTGGGAGCGAAGCGAGAAGCAGGTGTGAGTCTGACAGGAACAGGGACAGAAAAACAGCGAGAGGCCGTGGATTGGGATTAAGGGGCATGAGGAAGGTATACTGCAGGCAGGAAAAGCCCTGAAGCCAGACAGCTCCTCCAAGGAAGGTTGAAAAGCCTGGATCCACTCCGACTGCTCCCCAGCCATCCCTCCCGCATGCCTCTTCCCGGAGCAAGTCCTGGCAGTGCCATGGACGTGTGGGAGTTGTCTGGGAAGATGCTTGGCGTTACCCTGAGGTGGGGGTCAGGAGGAGGGCTGCCTTGGGGCTCAAGGCGGTGCCCATTGGGCACGTTGTGAATAAGAACAGTTGAGCAATTTCATTTATTAGCTATAAAAGTCATTGCAAGTGAGCTCGGGTATTTCTTCTGTGATTCATGATTAAAGACTGCTCTGTAAAATACAAGTAGGCTAAACATCTTATAATTACCCCATAAACTTCAGTCAGAACCTCAGCTGGTGGAGCTTATTGTGCCAGCTTGTCAGCTCAGCCTGCCCATGTCTGGGGAGATCAGATGCTATTTATGACTGGGGAGGGCAGAGATGCCAGCTGACCCCCAGGCCATGGCAAAGATGCTCCAGCAGCCCTGAAGAGCTCCGTGCCAAGGTGTCAGTCGCAGGATAGGTTAACAGACAGAGTAAAGGTGAGATGGGAGAAGATATTGGGCTTGAAGTCAAGAGGGTGCAGGTTTTCTTGCAGCTGGGCTGCCAGCCTGCCCTGTAGCCCATATTTGGTCCTGTGAGTGCTGTGGCCCTGCAATGACAGTGGATTCCCAGTGCCGTGGCCTCACTGGTAACACAAGACCTGCACTTACTCGTGTTCGTAGCTCAGAAAGGTATGAGCTCCCCTCTCTGTCTGGCTATCTCTGCTAGCAGCTCTGCAGGCCTTGGTGCTGCCTCGACCTGGGGTTTCTTGCTCTTTATTGTTCTGGTGGTGCTGCTGCTGCAATGTTGCATTGGGTCCAGGTCACCTTGTTACCTGTCAGGTGTTTCTGAACTGGGAGAATTCTGGGAGTAACTACTCATAGGGATTGGCTGAGGAGGAAGAGGGAGAAGTGCTCCAGAGCTGATCCCAAGACATGTCTGGGATGGATGAGCATGAAGGAAGTAGGGGCCTGGAGGAAGAGTTGGGCTCAGGGTTTGATCCTCAAGAGTGAAATGGAAGGGGAAACCTGCAGCTATTTCTGAGCTTTTAATTTGCAGTTGCAGCTCAGAAATCGGCTGCATTTTTGTTCTGGTACAGTGAAGCAGTTGGGAGCACTTCTTGCCTCCCTGTGCCAGACCTCCATGTGACTGTCATTGGGTTTCCTCCTCTCTCCTCACAGTTCCTGGCATTTGACACCCAGCTGTTGATGGGGAATCGTCGGTACTCGCTGAGCCCAGAGGAATACATCTTCGGAGCCCTCAATATCTACCTGGACATCATTTACATCTTCTCTTTCTTCCTCCAGTTCTTTGGCTCCAGCCAGGAGTGAGCGCAGCAGGGCAGGATCTTCTCTTTGCTACCAAGATGCAAGTGTTTAAAAGAAAAAAAAAAAAAAAGGAGGAAAAGAGGGTTAAAACAAACAAAACCAAACCCACCCTTTTTTGGCCCACTAGCTGGCTCCATCCAATCAGCTGAGCAAATCCCTGGGTTCCTTATGCAGCCTGTATATATGCTGTTAGGCCTTTGTGACCCAGAAAGCAAAGCAGGGCTTAAGTGTTATGTCTCTTCTGCTCCCTCTGCTCCTACTGAAATCAAACCAGACCAGAGACTGGGAGGCTTGAGACCTGGATCATCTTTACTCTAGAGGCTGTCAGAGTTGCCTGTCTGAGTCTTGCATGTGGGATGCTGAAGTGCTGAGAACAGCGGAAAATGACATTAAGTGGGGGGGGGGGGGGAGTAAGGAATTCAGATAGGATCCTGGCAAGAGAACTAGCTAACAAAGGGAATGGCTAGGGACATCCTTGTGTCCCTGTTTCTCTCCTGCATTCGCTTGGAGCCTTGCAGCCTCTGCAGAAGTATGTTCCTGACAGTACCTGCTTTTAGAAACACAGAGTAGTCTGGATGTCCCAGCAGTCAGTCCTTCAGGCACAAGGGAAACTGTCATTCAGGACATGCCGCCTCTTTGAGGACATCCCTAAGGTCCCAGCAGGAAGAATTCATCTGTATCCTTTGCATCTGGCTGTGGGACTGAGTGTGTACTCTTTCCTTCCCAGAGTGGGACAGCAGGACCACCAACAGTGGACTCACCTCCCACCCTAGGGATCAGCTCTCTCCAGGGAGGGTTGTAACCCCACGTAAGGCTTATTGGCAGAGAAGAGATGAAAGAGGCCGAGTTTCAGGCAAAGCCAGGCATCTCCTGATGTGGGAAATGGTCATCAGGATCTGATGCCTTCACAAAGATTCTCCTGGTTGCTTGAGATTACTGGTCCTAAGTGGTTATTACCCAGGGACTGAGCCCAGGCTGAATGCCTGTTGCTCAGAACGGGCACCGCTTTGCAGTGAGCACCAGTGCAGCCTCTTGCTCTGGCACTTCCCAGTCTCGCTCCCCCAGACGGGGATGTCAGTGAGAGCACCAGACGCCTCAGTGTTCGGGTAACTTTCCATCTTCCCCCTGCTCACATTCCCCTGTTTGGGGATTAGCTGGCTAATTTCTAACTGTAAAGCTCCAGGTAGAGATAAGAGGCCTTTTGCTCTTATTTGAAAAGTGATCCTTCCTGCTGATAGAACCCCGTATCTTCCATCTCCCCGGGAATGGCAGGGCAAGTGCGTCACTGAGCTGCCTCTAGCAATCCCTGCGTGTTCCAGAGAGGCTATGCCCAAGCGCTCCGTACCACACATTCCTCCTCTGCTGCTGCCCCAGCTTTTACCCTTCACACGTCGTATCTTCTTACTACACGTGTTGGGTGCCCCGAGCTGGGTAGAGGAAAGTTACTGCTCAGAGTCAAAATGCTTCAGCCCCTCTGCAGCGGTGCTGACCTTGTCCGTGAGCACGAGGGATGCCTTCCACCCCACCTTCCTCTCCAACAGCCCCTCAAAACAACAACAGCAACAAAAAAACCCCAGCCAAAATATTCTTAGGGATGAAAGAGACTAATAAGCGATGGCAGCATGACGTTCATGACCCACTGGCTCCCACAGTGCTTTGCGGAGAAGAAAGAAGAGCTCTGGGTTGTTGAACAGGCAGAATTGGGGGGGGGGAGGGGGATGGTCATGAGAGGCACCCTAAAAGTTTATGAAATGGGAGTTTAAAGGAGTCTGGCTCAGACCCACGCAGGCACTTCTGAAGTATCTCAGCAGACTGGTTCTGAAGCCTCTTTTTTTTTTGCTCACAGCAAAAGGCCTTGTGGGTATTCCTGCTTTCCAGCTTTTAAGGAGGGAGTACGGAGTTACATGATGATTTCTGACTCTGAAGTAGTCCTAAACCTCCTCCTTGGGAGGACAATCTAGACCAGAGCTCTGCAGCCCTCCTTTCTGTGCTGGGACTCCTCCAAATGAGCCCGGCACTTCCTGGGATGGAGAACGCAGATCTGCAGCCCACTCTGGATCTCTTGCTCTTTTTTCTTTTCCTTCTGGTGTGGAGTAACTTTGCTGCTGCCTGAGCTGCTGCTACATCCTGGCTTTCTGCTCCTGTGTGGGAAAAGCTTGCATGCACCTTGCTCCATCCCCAGGCCACCTAAGTGGGGGTAGCTTGCTGCCCTCCCACGCCCCTCCACAGGGCTCCCTTCTTGCATGCATCCTGGTCCCTCCTCTGTGCTGACCCCGGGGCTTGCAGTCCATCCAAGCCAGAGTTACCAAAAGCACTGGGACTGAAGCAGTGAGTAATATGTACATGCTCAGAGAGGTGGAAGTCCTCATGAGGCTGAGTAACACAGGAATTAGGGGTGGGATATAGCTATAGGCATGTTCCTCCTGGGTTCCCTGACTGTCTGTGTAAGGGAGGTGCAGGGCTGCTGCTCTTCCTCTGTGTGGATTTCCTTTATTTGAGGTCTGTGTTGCCCAGACCCGGGCTCTGTATCCCCTTGCTCTGCCTGTCTGGCCATTCTTATGATTTCACTGTAAATAGGATTTTGTATTTTCTCCAAACATTGCAAATAAATTGTTGCGAAACTGTTGTTGCTGTGGTGAGGTCTCCTGGCTGAAGTACAGCTGAGGGAAGGTCTGGTTGCACGGCTGGTGCTGCATCCCCTTAAAACAGAAAGATATAAAGATGACTGCAGCATGGCCCAGAGTTTTAAGACAGACCAGGCTATGACAAAGGAACATGTTCTACACAAAGGAATAACTGACATGTGGCTCCAGCACAGGCATCGTGCATGACTGAGGTCATGCCACAGAATTAAAGATTAAATTATTAAGATGCCATAGAATTAAAAAAACGAGTGGGGCTAAGCAACTCACCTCCTCAGAGGGTGTTTCTGTAGCTCTGGAGACCAGCCTGATGTACTAAGCTTTCTCCAGAGTCAATGGGAAAAAGAAATGCCTCCAGAGAGCAATTCACCTGACCTAAATTAATGCCCACACTGGGCAGTGCAAACTCCTCTCTCTCTCCATCAGCTCTGAAAGGCTGCTGAGCTCAGGCTGCCAGAGTTCTGAGGAGAGGAATTCCCAAATGGAAGAGGATGGGCTCTCGATGTCAACTCTGCGCAGGCCTTGCAAAGGGGATCCCTACTGCGTGATCCCCGCTCCCTCCTTTGCAAGAACCAAGCAAGAAGGCCCTGGCTTCAGGCAAGAGTCATTCACCTGCATTACTGAGCTCCTGTCGCCCTCTGCTCTTCACGCTGTGATAAAATAAAAGAACATCAAATGAAACCCAGCTTCCCTTGTGTCAGCTTGAACCTCGAACCTTCCTCACGCCAACTCTTCCCCTCCTTTACCACAGGCTTTCATTTTCCCCTGATGTAAATCCTCCTGCTCTACTCTGCCCTGGTCAGACCCCAGCTGGAATATTGTGTCCAGTTCTGGGCTCCCTGGTATAAAAAAGCCAGGGATCTCCTGGAGAGAGTCCAGATGAGGCTGTGGAGATGGTTAAAGGCCTGAAGCATCTCCCCTAGGAAGAAAGGCTGAGTGAGCTGGGGCGGTTCAGTCTGAAGAAGCCTGAGAGGGAAACTGATCAATGTTTAACAGTGTCAGGGCCATGGGCAGCCTCTTCTCAGTGTCTGTGGGGACAGGACAAGGGGCGAGGGGCTCAAGCTGGAGCACAGGGAGTTCCCCACCAATCTGGGGAAGAACTTCTTCCCAGTGAGGGTGAGGGAGCCCTGGGACAGGCTGCCCAGGGGGGGTGGAGTCTCCTTCTCTGGAGAGATTCCAGCCCCGTCTGGAGACCGACCTCTGAGACCTGTCCTAGGGACCCTGCTTGGGCAGGGGGTTGGACCCCATGGGCTCTGGGCGTCCCTTCTGAGCCCTTACGATCCTGTGAGTCTGTGACTTTGTTAGCTGCCTGCCTGCAGGGCCTGGGCAACCCCAGGGCAGCCCCGTGTTTAAATGTGGTTTAAATAACGTTTATATGGGTGTTTTTTAACATTTTGGGATGTCTTTAAGGAATGTGTTCACAGAATTCTGCACCAGCCATGGCCAAGCTGCCCACCCGGGCTCGGGTGGTGTCACCGCCCGCGCTGAGCGGAGGGGCGATCCCTGACACCGGCTCCCAGACGCGGGTCGTTTCCCGAGGGGGGTGGCGTGTCCCGGGTGGGGGGCGAACCTCGAGACCCTCGCGCTGGGCCACAGCATCGCCACGGCAGAGCCAGGGAATCCCTTTGGAGTTGTTCTTTCGGCTCGAGGGGTCTAGAAGGGCTGGGGCGGGGGGCTGCGGGGCGGGGGGGCTCTGGCGCGGGGGGGGGGGGCTCTGGCGGGGAGGGGGGGGCACTGCTCTGCCGGCGCCGAGAGGTGGCGCTGTGCCCCGGCAGCGGGAGGCGCATGTGCAATCGCGCCTTCGCCCCGGAACCTTTCTGCCCCGGAACTCTTCTGCGGCCCCGGCTCGCTGGGGGATAAACAGCGGACAAGATGGCGGCGCCCAGGAGCCAGCAGCCTCCCACCTCGGAGCCCGGCGCTGCTCCCTACGGCAACTTCCCCAATTACTCCCGCTTCCACCCGCCCGAGGGGCGAGTCGGCCTCCTGCCCGGCGGGCTCCTGCGAAGTCTGTTCCCCGCGGAGGCCCGCCCGCTGCTGGGGCTCGATGTGGGGTGCAACTCGGGGGTAAGAGGGCGCCTCGCGGGCAGCGGGAGGGGCGGCCCGGGCTGAGGGAAGGGTCGAGGGGAGGCGCCGGGCCAGCGCTGGGGGAGCTGCGAGGAGGGGGGGGGAGCCTCGTTCCGTGGCGCTGGGGGCCGGGGCCGGGCTGTGAGGCGGGGGCCCGGGGCGCGGGGGGGGGGCGGTGTGGTGACGCCTCATCCGCTGCGTGTCCGCGGGCAGCTCCTCTGAAACCGTGAATGTGTTAAACTCGCTTTCCTTGTGTGTTGGGGATGCGGCTGTGAGCTCCTAGTGTGACTTCGTGCTTCTTTGCTACCGAAGAGTCTAGGGGCTTCCACAGAGAAGCCGCCGTGAATTGCTTGGGCCCCTGGCAGGACAGGGGGAGGCTCGACTGTCCCCACAGACCGGCTGCAAAGCTGGCCGAGGGCGGCCGAGGGAGCTGGGATTGTTTAGTCTGTAGGGTTTGGAAGACAAATCGTGTGGGGAGCCGCTGAGGGAGCTGGGATTGTTTAGTCTGGAGAATCCAGGAGACTGAGGAGAGGCATTGTCACTTTCTACAGCTACCCACAAGGTGGTGGCAGGGAGGTGGGGGTCGGGCCCTTCTCCCTGGTAGCTGCTGACAGGAGAAGGGGAAACGGCCTGAAGTTGCATCAGGGGGAGTTTAGGTTGGATATTAGGAAAAATTCTTCATTGAAAGGGCTGTCAGAGACTGGAATGGGCTACCCAGGGAGGTGGTTTGGTCTCCATTCCTGGGGGTGATTAAAAGAGGACTAGATGTTGTACTTGGTGACTTGGTGTACTGTTGGACCTAGTAGAGCTGGGTAGATGTTTGGGGCAAACTGTGAAGACTGGAAGGGGTAGTGATGCAAGGCAGAGAGGCAAATGGAGGACACTGGGGGAGATGAGAGCTTGGGGTGTTGAGGGAAGGTGTGCTAGGCTGGAGAAGCGGGGAGACACAGATCTGAAGTGTTGGGAACACTGGGGCAGAGTGTGGAAGCTAGGACAGTGAGTAATCTGGGGTGTTGGAAGAAGACTGGGAAGGTTGGGGAAGGGACTCCCATGGGATGTTGGGGAGGAATGGGACAGACTGAGCAGATTGGGAGCAGTGGGGGAACACTAACCTGGGAAGCCAGGGAGGAACGAAACAGCCAGGGTGAGGGTAGCAGCCTGGGACAGGTAAGAACCTGTGTGCAGTGGGAAGGCAGGACTTGGGTGCAGCGTGAGACCGGTGGTCATCAGTGTGTGGAAAGCCTCCTCAGCAGGTGCCCTGTGAAGGGAGGATGAAGGTTGGGATGAAGGCAGGGGTGTTGCTGAGGGTTGTGTTCGGGGGCTGTGGTGGTGGGTCTCTCCTCTTTCCCACTGAGGCCTAAGCCTGCAGAGCCCTGGGTTGCTGCATGTCCTGAGCACCAGAGAGCTGCTGTAGGGCCCCTAAGAGCAGGGGAGCATCTGGCCTGGGACTGGAAACCATTATTGTTGTGTACTGTGCAGTGTCAGATCGGCCATGAGACAGTGTGAACCTGAAATCCTGGTCACAGGCTGTGGATCTTGTGACAGAGGTCACAGAGTTCCCAGGTTTGAAAGTTCATTCTCTTTATTTACCTGGCTCTGCTTTTATTGTACAGCTTTTCCCCGGTGTGCAGCTCTGCAGTGTTGCAGTTCAGCAGTACTGGCACATCTCTGAGGCATGCTGGTGCAGTGTTTAACTGTGTTGAAAGGAGGGGAGGGGGGGGTTGTTTGGTTATTTTTTTCGGATGGAAACTTTCTCAGTGTATTAAGTTAGAAGAAATTATTCCCTGGGAATGAAACTGCATTCTGACTGGGGTCAAGAGTAGCTGCTGTTTCCGTGGCTGCTCTTCCCCCAGGCAGAAGGTTTGAAAGGCTGCCCGAGGCAGCATCTGCAGGACAATTCCAGATCCTGTTTCAGGTGAACCCGTCCAACAGGTCAAATTAACACGTTCGGTCGGGTTCCTTTGCGCTGCAGAGCCCTTCACCAGCAGAGGACACTGTCTGCCCGCTCGTGTGGGCTGCGTGCTCGCGGTGTCGTTCAGGAGCTTGGGAAAGATGGAGATGCCTTCTGCTTAGTGTCACTCTCTGAGAAGGGAAGCTGGAAGGAAGGCTCTGTGTTAACCGGCTTGTGAGACGATCTGTTGCTCGGGGAATGTCTTTAGCAGCAGTGTGTTACTCTAAATAAGGCATCAGAAATAGCTCTAAGCATCACTGGGGACTTCAGAGGCTCCTCCAGGGAAGCCAGTGGAGTCTTTCTGGCAGAGCTGCTGGGATGCTTTTGGCTAAGAAAGGAGGCTTGTTGGTGAGCTCATCCATCTGGACCTCGACAGGAAGCTTTGAGTTGGTGCTTGTACCCCGCTGCTGGAGTGTGCTTGGTGTTGAAGCAGCACAGGCCCTGTGAACCCTGTTGTTTTCCTTTCTGCAGGAGCTAAGTGTGGCTCTGTACAGGCACCTGCTTGGCCTTCAGGAGAGTGAAGGCAGCCTGGAACAGCCTGCAGCTGGAAAGGATCTGCACCTTCTGTGCTGTGACATTGATCCGGTGTTGATTGAGAGGGCTCAGCAGCTCAGCCCCTTCCCCGCCTCCATCTCCTTTGCCAGACTGGACATCATGGACTCCAGTGCCAGGGGGCCGCTCCTCGCCTCCTACCTGCGCCGCTTTGGCCGCTCGGCCTTCGACATCGCTTTCTGCATGTCCGTGACCATGTGGATCCACCTGAACCATGGAGACAGCGGCCTGATGGAGTTCCTGTCCTTCCTCTCCTCTCTGAGCAAGTACCTGCTGATCGAGCCTCAGCCCTGGAAGTGCTACCGGGCAGCCGCGCGCCGCCTGCGCCGGCTGGGCAGGGGGGACTTCGATCACTTCCGATCGCTTGCCATCAACGGGGACATGGTGGAGAGGATAACCCAGATCCTAACCAAGGACTGCGCCATGGAGCTGGTGTGTTGCTTTGGCAGCACCAGCTGGGACAGAAGCCTCTTGCTTTTTAAATCAGGTAGCTCAGATCACCAGGGCAGGGAGTCTGCGGAGCAGGAACAGCGACTGGGAAGTAGCCTCTCGTGTTCATGAATTCACAGCCAAGGAGGTGCTTGATGTTTGCAGGAGCAGATCTGGGAATTCTTAAATCTCTACTGGGACCAGACCTTGACCTCCCTGGGGAGTTTGAGGCAAGGAATGTGTGTGACTCCTTTTTATTCCCCCTTTTCACCTGCAAAATGTGGTGGCAATTTTAACCTACCCAGTGGGTTCTGAGAGTGCTGCTCCTAGAAACTGCTCTAGAAAGCCAAGTTGCCACATTTGTGCTTTCTATGTGTACCAAGACTGTTCCATGGAAGAAGAGAGACCTGCTGTCTTTATCCCTGGAGCTTTTCAAGGAAAAGGGGATGGTTCTGTTGACCAATGTGATGCACTGCTTGTCCTGCTTGTCATGTTTTCTGTGTAAAATGCTGTTGGAAAACTTAAAACCTGGTTTCCCAGCCATGAAGAAGTGACTTGGGACACAGCAGAGCGTGTCTGGTTGACAGGTTGTCCCAGGAAGTTGCAGATCCCATCCCTGGAAACACTCAAGGTCAGGTTGGACAGAGCTCAGAGCAGTCTGATGTAGGTGAAGATGTGCCTGCTTGTTGCTGGAGGTTGGACTAGGTGATCTCTAAAGGTCCATTCCAGCCCCACTTGTGATGCCATGGTGTCGCTCCGGCTGTGATCAACATGCCTTTGTGGATGGAGCTGGCCTGTGAGCGTGCTGTGGAGCTTTCTGTGGGCTCTGGGATGTCGACAGTAGGGCCTGTGTTCATTTCTCTGTGTAACAGAGTGAGTGCTCCTCTGTTATCATAACCTTGCAATAAAATAACTTAATTCTATTGTAAATCCTGTGCTGGGGTCTTTAATCTCTTTCTGTTCATATTTTCAACACTTAAGTGGTCCCAGGTAACTGAGTTTGTCCTTTTCTTGTGCTTTGACTCAGATGAGCCTTTAGTGAGCTTGAAGCTATGTGTGGCTAAGGTTGTATTTAGTTCTTCAGTAAAATCTAGGAAGAAAGAAAACTTGAGCAAAATGTCTGATTTAAAGTTCGTTGTTATTAACAGCCCTACTAGCTATTGCCCCAGTTCACACATCATGGTTTTCTTAGCCCTGGGTAGGAGTCACACTTTCACAGCGTTGTCTAAACAGATTAAACCCCTCAGCTGAGCAGACTGTGACACACAGAAATAGATACCTGATGACTCGCAGGGATTTCTAGGTGCTGCTGCTTCCCTACCGCAGGGAGAGGGATCCCCGGGTGTGTGCAGTGTAAGGTAAGCGCTGTGGGAGCCGAGCACCAGAGGACAGGAGAGGAGGCTGCTTCCTCTAGGAGGAGCTCTTGGCTAGCAGTTCTGCCCAGGAAGCTGTGCAGGGCAGAGAGAAACCTGGCGTTTTACTTGGTCCTTACTGGGAGTTGCTCATCACTTCATCATGCAGCAATAAGGGAGGGAGGAAAGGAAATAAAAGGGAAAAAAGCAAAGCTTTGATTTCCTCTGCAACGAGCTCGTGTGAGTGTGTGAGCTGGCTGCAGCCTTCTGGATGAAAAGCTGCTGGGCTCCATGGTCAGGCTTGTGGAAAAGCTCTGTGTGTGTACATGGGCTTAAAGGGACTGAGTGAGGTCAGGGAAAGGCTTTGAGGGCCTCTCACAGTGTTCTGCTGGGTAGGGAATATTCAGGAGCTCCCCAGAGCTCCTCTGCCTCCTCGGCTGCAGACAAGCTGCCTTCCCTGGTAGTGGTGGTTGATTTTCCTGAAGAGGAGTTCTGTGTCTAGGCTGACTTTACTGTCCCTGTGGGACTGAAGGGAGAACCAATTCCTCGTGTATTTTCCTCGGGGGTCACTCCTGATCTGTTTCACGGCTCATGAATATGTGGCACTTATCACTTTGGTGATTAAACACCACATCTGAGGTCAGTTCCGATCACTGGGCAAGCTCCACTGACTTAAGGGGTGTTGGCTCTCCCAGCCCTGCCAGGCAGCTCAGTCTCCCCTTGTGCTTAGTTGCTGTTTCCGCTGGTGCGCTGCTGGTGGCACTGGAGTATTGTCCAACCCACAGCCTTGCCCTTTGGGATGTTTCTCTTGGGTTGTGTCAATATTAGCTGCTGTTTTCTTTGAACACTGAAATATTTATAAAACAATCCTGGCCTTATCTGTTCAGTGCACAAGATAATTTATTGTTGCCATAAATACACCTCAGAGTAATGTCAGCACAAATCCCTGGTTCTTGGGGTACTGAGGAGCTCAAAACTGAGTCGGTCCTTTAGCAGGCAGGAAAAAATATATAAACCTTTCCTTTTCTTCTTAGCTTGCTGCTTCAGCTTTCCAGGAAGCTGTTGGGAGACGAGGCAGGTGGGAACCCAGCTCAGGGTGGGAACAGCGATACAGGAGAGCTTCTGGATCTCAACTGAAGGCTTACGTAAGGCTCTGCAGAGTTGTTTTGCTTTACTTGGGTTTGTTTTTTTAAATACTCTCTTTCTCTGCATTTTGTAGTGTGTCTGGAATGTGTTTCCAGGTCTCCTGATGGCAAGGCAGGAGGAAAAAGTAAAGATGAGGGTTAAAAGCAACTTGTCTGCTCCCTATGGCTGAGAGCTCTTTGCAAAGTTGGTTGCTGATTGTTCATCCTACAGCTGGTGAAATGGGGATGCCCCTTGCTGGGGTGAGTCCTGGAGGTGGTTACCCTTGTAGAGCTCGGGGTACCTGGGCTAAGGGAAGGTGCAGAGGCCTCTCTGCCAGAGTACTGCTTGCTCACCTCCTTCGTGATCCGGGGATGGGCCCAACCTGGTGGTGGTTGCTGCTGCTAAGACCAGGGAGACAGGATTTCCTTGTGTAGAGGAAGAGCTGTGCTGATGTGTGGGTCCCACAGCTGTCCTGCCACCTTATATTTGTGTGTGTGCACGTGTACCTGTGCACTGGGGGGTTAGTGAAGAGACTCTCCTTGCTCTTTCCTACCCTCAAAGCTCCAACAGTCTGGTTGCTCACAGTTGCTGCTAAATTCAACCCCTGCACAGAAAACAGAGCTGACCCAAACCAGGGCAGAGCTCTGCGATGGGGCTGCCGAGCTGCTGCCTGTTCCGTGCCAGCAGCAGGCCAGGAGTTCCCCTGCTCTGTGCCCTGTGACTGGCACCAGGCTCCTCCAGACCTTCCCTCAGGTTCTCCAGCCAGGAAATGCCCTTGATAACCACCCACCATGGTGGAGATTTCTGATGTGGAATCTGGGCTGCATGTTTGCACAGCACTTCTGAGCCTGAAGAATACTGATGAGCTGAGCTGGATCATCAGCTGTGAGCTATGCCATTGTTCATAATAATCACTGCAGCCACTTCAGATATTAATTAGGTACCATACCTTCAAAGTGTTCTGACTAATTAAATCTCACGCCACTGCTGTGTAGCAAGTCACAGCAGTGACTATGGCTAGCATAAGCTAGCATCAAAGTTGGGGCCAAGAACTTGGAGGTTCCAGTTTCTGGATGGTTCTGCTGTTGCTTTCAGCCTTTGCAGGAGTTAAGATTTAGATGGAGCCAAGGAGAAGTCCTTTATTTTTTGTTTTTCTTATCTTTAGCTTATGCTAAGAGACCATTCACTGTTTCCCACATTCTTGTGTTGGATGAGTACAAGGGATGCACTCAGTGGGGAAAAAAACTCAGTGTGTCAGTATTGTGCAGCAGCAGTAATTGTATCAGTTTAACGTTGACAGCTGCCAGAGCTGATGACTGTTGTGGGCACCTCTCCCTGCTGTCTGCTTCCCTTCTCACACATGTACATACTGACAGCCTCGCAGACGCTGCTCATCAGCGTTTCTGAACACTGACATAGTTTAAAAATGGTTTAATTCAACTTGCCACATGATGTGTGACCAGCCCAAGAGTGGAGGGATCAAGTTTAGGATCTGAGAGCTGGCAGCGATGTGTCTGCTTCCCATAAGCAGCTTCCTCTAGCTGGAAACCCAGCAGCTTGTCCCTGCAGGCTTGGACGCAGAGGCTGCAGATTTTCGGATTTCCTTCGCTCAGCTGAGGGCAAGTTCCTTCTTGTGCTTCTGGCACTTTGCTGCCCGGGAATTAAAGGAGAAAAGGGAGAGGTGTCAAGTCATTGAAACATGGACATCTGTGTCTGGCAGGCTGGAAACCTGGGAAAGAGCAGTCACAAACCAGGCACACAATGTCTTCTCTCTACCAGTGAGCTGGTTTCCTTGCACAGCTCTAGATTGGCTTGGTGAGCTGGTTGTGAGGAAGCAGAGCCCTTTTGGCCGGGGTGGGGGGGAGCTTGGTGGGAAAAGCAACCCTAAATCCGAGGTGTGAGTTGTGAGGTTCACTCTGGATGTGCTGAAGGCTGGTCCTGTTGGGCTCTGGTGCAAATGAGGAGCCATCCCCTGACTGACCAAGTGACAAGATCAGCTGTTCACTTCCTCATGTGGCTTTGCCATGCGCACTTAAATGTGACACCCAAGTGAAAGTGGTCTCTTCGAGCCCCCAAGGCTTAGATGCAGTCTCTCTGGACCTCGTGGAGAAGTTGACAGATGGAGAAGTGGTATGTGGGGAGCTGGTCCTGCCATCAAGCTCCTCCTTTAGTCTTCAGGGTTTTGTTGCAAGCACCCCAGTTTCCTCATTAGATTCGCTCTTGTTACCATAGGCCAGAGGTTTGGTTTCCCACAGGACTCTGCACAAAAATCCCTTGGAGCATTTTGGGCAGAAGCCTCACCACTAATACTCTTATCAGCTCAAGCCTGAGTGTCTTGGATTTAATTATGTGGGAGTGGTGTTACCTGAGAGCTCGGTCACTCACTGGGTTTGGACTCTGAAGGGGTCTTGAGTTTGAAGAAGGCTTGGGGTCGTGGGCTGGGGTTGGGATATGCTTATAATGCTCTGATAAGAACTGAAGGTGCTCGGGTCTAAAAGACCTTCTCTCCAGCCTGTCATCAGCTGGCTGCAGAACCTGGGGAGCTGCTGCTTTCCTTGGAACACTGATCTCCCACCCTTTACTTAACTGGGACATACACTCTGACGTCTGGTGTGATAAGCTCCTGAGTGAATACCAAATGCTCTGCAGACCTGATCTGTTTTGACCAGACAAGCTGAGTTCAATCAGCTGTAGATCAGGTTATAAAACACTTATCAGTTGTCTGGATTTCCATCCTGACTTGCAACAAAGCTGCTCCATCCCTGGATCCGTCACAGAGATGCTGAACTGAGCAGAAGATTGTATTTGGGGTGATGTTTTCAGATTAGTAGACCTTTCTAAACTCCTTCACTGTAGTGTGGGGACCTTGCTGTGTAGCCGGGAAGGTAATGAGGGATCTTACTCGTGTTTCAGTTGCAGAATGCAGTTTAGATAAGGGCCTCTGTAGGTGATAACACCCCCCCACCCCCCCATCTAAGTTGTATATGATAGGCCAAAGATTAGACGTGGCACTGCAGATCCTCTGCTCTGTTTCCTGCTTTGAGTGCTTCATGATTCCATAATAATTAATTCTGTTTTATTGTTGCATTAGCAGTTCAATGGAATTCTCTGTGAGTGACAAGGATTTAGTTAAGAGCTGAGTCTGAGGGTGGTGTCCCTCCTTGGTCTTCTCAGCTCCCCGCCACCCCTGGGGTCAACCCAGAGACTCTCAAGTCTGTGAAACTCCCAGAAGCTGCTGAAATGCAGCTTTGTTACCCCAGCAGCTGAAATCCAGGAGCAGTCATGCTGCAACAGGTCTGCACTCCTGCGAGAGAACAGGCTGCAGGGTGACACATCAAAAGAGAAGGGCAGCTCCATGGTGTTCTCTCTGGAGATCAAAAGGGAGCAAGCAGGGCGGCTTCTCTCCTGGCTGGCCCTTGATGCTGCTCATCTCTCTCTTCATGTCCCTTTAATCTCAGTTACCTCGAGAAGATCACTCTTTCAAGCATGTCAGATGGTGGTGGGAAAAGCTCATCTGTGAAGTGACTGGTATGAGGGAAGAGATCCTTGGTTGGTGTTGGGGGAGGATTCCCTTACCCCCGTGCCAGAAGCATATAGGAGAGCAAAAGTTTTGATGTACCCTGGTAATACAACCAGCATGTCATGTCCCATCAGAGCAGGTGGCACAGCACGATCATGAATAGGCACAGGGGAACTGGAGACACCATGTGTGGGGTCTGGAGTCCTCCTCTGCCTAGGGACTGTCAGTCCCCTTCTGCAGTTGCAGGGTCCTGACGGTACCAGGGCAGAGGTCTCCTCTGTAGGGCTGCTGTAGGACAGCAGCAGGGGTTAGACCTTGCTGCTGCCAGTGTGTGGAGGGAAGGGAATTAGTAGGGCAGTGTTTGAAAGCTGTGAGGAATGTGTCTGGTGGTTATTTGGATCTCCTGGGACTGATTTGCTGGAGTAACCACTGCATTCTCTGGACATTCCCAGTCTGACCAGCACTGACTCCTGTTGTCCAGGCAGGGTGGCTAAGTAGGGCAGATACTGAATTATTTATTGTCCTGCAGCCCCTAGAGCAGGACCTGCAGTGCATTCCTTACTGACTCGGGTTGAGCTTTAACCCCACATCTTTACCATTACTTAAACAGATTGCTTAGTCTTTTCCTCAGACTATTCACAGTTTCACCCAGCTCAGTGAAAGGGAACCAGAACCTCAAGGGGTGGTGAGCCTTGGAGCTGCTTTGGAGAGGAGAGGGGAAGAAGAGGAGAGCTAAGTGTGCAAACCAAACTGGAAAATCAAACCAGATGTCCCTGAGGTAGTTCTTGGCCCTTGTGTTTATGAGCTCTTTTCTCCTGAGGATTGTACCATTGATCCTGAAAGGAGGAATGTCATCTGACTTTGAATAACATCAGTGCAACACTGATTTGGGGGGGATTCCCAAGGCTGAGGGAGGTGTTTACCTGAGTTGGAGGTTGAAGAGTAATGCAGAGGAAGATACAGGCCTGTGCTGAGCCTTTCTGCCCTGGGCACGAGCTTCCCAGGTGACTGGTTAGTGTCCCAAACACTGATCTTTGCCTTTGGGGGAGGCGGAGAGCAGGGAGCTGCTCTGCTTCTCTCTGTTCTCTCTTGATCTGCGTTTCTAGCTGGTGCTGTCACCAGCAGATTTGCTCTGCTCTCTGCCAAGGCTGCAGGTCCTGGCTGGTAGCTGTTCCTTGCGCTGTGTGTCTGCCTTGTTTCTGAAGACCAGCTTCAGCTGGTTTGTGTGAAGTGCTGACTGCAGGCAACGTGCAGAGCATGACTCAGAAGGGTAGTGGTTTAGGGGAAAGGGAGGAAAGTCTTTATAAGGAGTTGTAAGCTATAAACTAGAGTGAACCGTGCTGGTAGAGGTGGCCTGGTTCTCCTCCAGGTTCAAAAGGAGGAGTGTTAAGGATTTACAAAGACCTGGCAAAGTGGCCAGGCAAAAGAGAATGCTTTATGGAGTGTGTAAAGGCTTGTAAAGCCACTAGTAAACCTGAGAATGTTGTGTATGTGCAGGTGTGCATGTAGAGGGGGGTGTACCAAGAAGGTACGCTGAGGTTTCCAGAGGACTTGATGTTCCCTGTAGAAGTAGGTTGACGACAGTCATCACTGCAATCAGAGCAACACAGAACCTGGGTCCCCTCAACTCCCTCCTCCAGTCTCAGGGCTGGGGGCAGGTGGGCTCACCGCATTCATCAGTTCCTACTGCAGCACCCTGTGTGACACTGAGGGGTGTCATAAAACCTTTAGTCTCTTGCAGAGCATCACAAAGGGGCCATGGGATCTCTTGGAGCTCACCCTGGCTCCCCTCTCTGTGTCTGTGGATCCCGTGTAACAGAGACACAAATTTGGTTGTGTGATATGGATGCATGGGGAGAAGGGCCTGTTTCCCCTCTCACAGGAGCTGCTTTGCATGTCCACCTGCTGTGGGGCAGAGGCACCTGCGCTCTGGTTGCACACTGGCAGAACAGGAACAGGGGGCTGGGGGAAAGGAAAGGGGTGGTAGGTGAGGTGATCCTGAAAATAATGCAGAAGGTTGGGCACCTCTGCAGATGAGAAGACACCCCCCCAGTCCCCTTACACTGGCATTTCTTTGACAAGACACCAGGGAAAAGCACTTGCCAGACAATGTGCTGATGTGGAGGTTTCGAAGCCCACAGGATTTGCCTTCTGTGCAAAACCCAGTGCAAGTAGATGGGAGCTGCCTGCCCTGGTTACAAGCAGTTCCCTCCCCAGGGCGATGGACGCCGTGAGATCAGAGCTCAGCACAAAGAAGCGCCAGGTGGGGCGGACAGCCCTGCTCCCTGCTGCAAACAATGCTGACAAAGCCCTCCGGGGCTGGGTGGCCCAGCCTCTCAATTCTCCTTTCCCAGCCAGGTGGAAAAAGAAGCCTGAGCTGGCTGCGTCTCTTGAGGTTCCTCAGCCCAAGGGCCGTCTGCCTGGCCTGATGGCTCTCCTGACTTCAGAGCAGAATTTGCATGGGCTGGGGGACACCAGTGTTTGTGTCGGGAGGCTACCAGCATACCTAGCTACACCTTTTCTTGCCCTGTTAGGAGCACCAAAGTCACTCCTGGCCTTTCTGTCCTTCCCTGGCATGTTCACGGGGTGAAATTGCTTTAGGGCTGCTTTGGGGTTGTGGCAGTGCAAGGCCTGTGGCTCTGGGGGTGAGCTCTGGGTCTGAAGACATGCTGAATTTTGCGGGTTTTGGGATTCTGGTGGAGTGCCTGGAAAAGTGTGTTAGGGGAATAAAGGCAGTTGTGAAATGTCCATCCATCTCAGAAATGGGATCTGGATCTCACTGCAGACTTAAACATGGTTCTACAAGGCTCCTTAGGCGATGAACACTGAGAACAGGGGCGGTCGTGTACGTGTGCCTTGGATGTCCCGGTTCTGCTTTGCAAGAAGCAGGAGTTTGCTGTGAGAATGTAGAAGGGATTTGATCTCTTTTCCTTACAGGGTAGGAGCTGCTATGCTGAGGATCTGCTTGAGTGAAGTGAGTGATATACAAAGGATTAGCTGAACCCATCAGGGATCGAATACATCTGGTCAGCACGGATTCTGTATGTGTTAGGGTTTGGGTTTTTTGGCCAGGGGGGATGCTTTTGTCCCTTCTGCTTAGCAGCCGAAGAAAATTCACTCCAGGCTAAAAAAAGGGCCTTTCTGTCTCTCCAACAGCCAGGGTCTGTCTCAAGCGTTCACCTTTTCTTGCTGGCAGGCCAGATCTCTCCTCAGATTTCCAGCGAAGTGGTGGCATTGCTTGGAGTTGAGCTTCCCAGCCCATGCAGACCAGCAGTGGAGCTCAGAGATGCTTCTGCACCCGTCTGTGCTGATGTGTTGGTGCCCACATGAGTGGATGCAGGTGTAGCCTCAGATACACGTGTGGATCATGCCTGGCCCCAATGGCCGTGTGTATCCACACCGGTCTGCACACTGTTTGCTCCCTGTTGTCTGTTTTCTCTTAAATTACACTATCTGAATTGCACTCTGCTTGATATTGAGAAACAAGAGCACATCAAGAGCATTAAAAGGTGAGCAAGGAGGGAGCTGGGTGGGATCTGTAAGTGATCCAGGACTCCATGTCAAAACATCCCCACCCCATTCCTTGCATGGTTGGGATGGTTTGCACAAAACTCAGGCTTCTCAGTAAATTGCAGAGAAATTGGCACAGAAGTAACTCTGAGAGGCACCCAGTCCAGCTGCCCTGAGATCTGCAGGGGGTCAAGTCCCACTGCCCTGCTGCACCCCAGCTCTGCTTGTTCCGCTTGGGTTTAAGCTGGCAGAGAAGGGGCAGCTGCTGATGATCCTTATTAGCAGCATAAATGAGGAGTGAGGTGGGTGTTGAGGGCACTCAGGTTGAAGTTAGTCTTTATTTGCCAGCTCTGCTGCTTGTGGATAGTAGCATCCTCGATCCAATTGTAAGCTGGTCCCAGCAGCTCTGTCCTCGTCCTTGCTGCAGGTATTAATTTGGGGTTAATCACTACTACGACAGCAGGATTTTAGGAGGTTCAGGAGCAACATCAGTTGTTTGGTGCTGACACTGTCTCTTCCTTGCGCAGCTGGAGGACCTGACTGGACAAGCATATCCAGGCTGTTGTGGGTTGTTAATGAGTGAAGAATTGGGGGTCTTTCCTGGTTGGGGTGGCAATAGGATTGGAATGGATCTGCTTGCTTTAGGAAGGGGAGATTGAAATGCTGACCCTTCCCAGAACGGGGCAGTGAGAAGCTGATGCAGCCAAGGGGCTATTTCTAGTGGTGAGCCAGGCTCTTACCCAGCACAGAGGGCTGGAGTGTTGCTGCAGCCAAGGGCTGGCTTATACATTCAAAGATGTGTCCCCAAGTTGTTTCTTACTCTTCTTGAAGAATTGGCAAGGACTGAGAAGTAGTTTCCACCAAGGTGGAAGTACGTATTTCTGGCTTCCAAACAGACATTTTGTCTTGAAATTCAATCCTGTCAACTACTAAGTCCTCTGCTTCAGTCTAACTGGTATTCCCCAGGCCCTTGCAAAGTCAGGGGCTTCTCCCTGGCTCCACTTGTCCCTGTTGCCCTAGATAAGGTGTGTTGTATAATCTGCAGAGCACGTTCCAGATACATACGTGGGTGAATCCTCCGGGCAGAACTGAATTCAGTGCTCAGGTTGGAACATGTCCCGTGGGTGTTTGTTGCCATCAGTATGAGCTGGCTGTCCGGGAAGCTGCCAGTGGAGCACGTATGGATGGAGACCTCCTTGGTGCACCCGAAGCTGGGCTGGAGAAAGCTCTGATGTGGAGGCTGAAGAGCAATCTCCTTGTGAGAGCAGGGGACTTGCCTGATGCTAGCTCAGGTCTGGCTCTTAAGAGGGGTCAACATGTTGCATGCTGCCAAGTTTCAGGTTTCCCCCAGGGAAGTCCCAGGCTAAATGAACCTCAGTATTTGTGTAGCGCCTTGTGGTCCGTTGCTTTAAGAGAAAAAGCTGTTTGGAGTTCTTCCCCCTTGTCTAGTTGGTGAGGCTTTTGGGGTTCCAGATTTTTGAGTGTTTTCTGTTGTTGGTAAGGCTAAAGCTTTAGTCTGAACCAGAAAAGCAACTTCTTCCATGTTGCCCTGACTTGAGGAACTGGGACATAAAACACTGGGAGAGCTGGCACTGGGGCATAAACTAGTGCGGCATCACCGACCTCAGTGCAGTTACACGGACTGAGGTCAGTGGGACACGTGGGTGTAAATCCGGAGTGGGTTTAGCTATGGATCTGAGTTGGTGTTGCTTTACTCCTTGTCTGGTATTTCTAACCCCTGTAAACTATACAAAAGGCTTCAAATCAGCATTTTTAGCCCTCCTGCACTTAGGCTGGCTACATGAGATGTCTCTGGAAGAGTCAGGAACCAAGCTCCAGGTGCTTTATGTTCCTTTTCTTGAGCGTGAACTTTATTCCTCTGCCTGTGTTGGTGGGGCAGCTCAAAGGGGCCAACACTTGTTGGGTGGCAGACATCGCTGGCCAGGGAAGGTCTTGGTGCTGTGCTGGGGCGTCACCAGCCTGGGAAATGTTGGAGGCAAAGCAGACTTTAGGACTCGTTGCATTGATCGCTGTGCCATGGAGGGGGGTAAAGCTGGGCACATGGGTGGGTATTAAGGAGCTGGGAAACGTGCAGGCCAGGTTTGTAATGCTAAAAGCAGTCAGTCCCATTTCCAGGAGCAAAAGCTGGGCCCTAATGACACCAGCCCCCTTTGCACAAGGAGACAGGGTGCTGGGTGAGGCTCGTGGAGGGTTCCTTTGCGCAGAAGGGGCTGCCTTACCTGGCAGGATCCCCTTGCAGGCCCACAGCCAGCCTGCCCTGCCCCTCTCCCAGTTCCCAGCCCCAGCTTCCTGCGTCAGAGCCCCCGCTGCCCGCCCCGCAGTGAGTCAGGCTGGGATTCCTCAGCTCTGAAGTGGTTCCTTCTCTCCCTCCTCCCCAGGTGCTGAGCTCTTTTTCCAAAGCCCTGAATTGAAGGGTGTGCCTATGAAATCTTGCAAACACGCGCAGGCCCGAGCAGGAATGGGTGAGCACCGTTCCCATTATGTTATGAATACCTGGCCGGCTGCCACGGGGATCCTGCCAGGCCCAGCAGCCAATCTCCAGCGCCCAGACCTGCTGAGCTCTGGGGTTTTGCTCCTCTCGCTAAGTCATTGCTTTGCAGAGATGGGCAGTTTTAATCTCCTCTCAGCAACAGCCATGTTTTCGTACTTGCTTGGCCTGCTGCGATATCCCAATTCCCACGGTTAGCAGCTTCCCAGGGTACTGTGCTGGTAGGGGTGGAGAGTTGAGCAGGCAGCTGTGGTAGCTGGACGGCCCATCCTTGCGTGTGACTCACTCGCCCAACCTGCGATCTCAAATATTTTCTCTTGCCCTGCCCTACAGCCTGGGCACTGCCCCAGCAAACCCAAGACCCTCCATGGGTCTTGACTCAACGCTCTGAGTTTGGAGACCACATGGTGTGATGGAGAAGTGTGTCGGGCTGGAGGGAGCGTGGATGGGTGGTCTGTGCCTGAACCATCTCCGTTGCCAAAGGGTGGACATGTGCTGTGTGTTGGGCTTCTTCCACCTCCTCAGAAGCAGCCTGAGTGCTTAGTTCCTGGTGGGGATGTTGAGGGGTGGTTAACTAGTTGTGCTTGAAGCTAGCAGAGAGGATGCAGTAGCTGCGACTTCAGCACAACTTCTCAACTAGACAGGAAACTGAACCCCATTCAGTCACGAGCTTTGGTTGCTACAGAGGCCTAAAGGAGCCGGTCTTCTGTGCTAGCAGTGCCTGTAGCAAGGTGAAGCCAGCAGTGCAGGCCTGCGGTCTGTGCCGTGATGTTGGGTCCCACAGGTGAAGGCTCTCTGTCTCAGTTGGTGTCTGTGCAGAGCAGAGGAGATGGGTGTGAGGTTGTCAGTGTCTCGGTACCATGCTGAGCTTGGAGCCTGTAGAACCTGGTGCAGACAGACCCTGACTGGAGATGCGAAGTCTCGGTCCTGATCACTAGTGGTAGTTTCACCTGACCTTGACTCCGTTTTTCTCTGCTCAGCACAACAGACACCAGCTCCCACACTGTCCTTGGCATGGTGTCTGCTCTCTGGACAGGCTGGCCTTTCCCAGCCCCAGAGAACTTTCCATGGAGGAGCACCCATCTCTGCTGAGACCTGAGGAGGGTCAACACGGGCCACGATCCACACAGCCCTCCTGCCAGGGCTGCTGCTATTCCCAGAGCCCCTTTTGCTGCTTGGCCTGGTTTCCAAAGACTCCCACTGCTTCTGGGGGATGTTGCTCCGTAGCACAAGTGTAGGGTGGAGAGTAGGTCAGGAGGTGCTAGGAAATACTGTTTTGATTCATGCCTTCCAGGGAACCCAACGCTCCTCTCCTACACACACCGGTCCCCACCCTTTTTGCCCCCCACGCTGGAGCTCTGTCCTCCTGGAGGGTTGTGCAGGATTGAATATGTGCGAACATCAAATGGCCAACGTTATTGCCACCTTGTTTGAGTGGAGGCTTCCTCCAGGCCTGCGACTGCCTTGTGGATATGCAGGAATTTGGGCTGGGTGGGGAGTGTGTTGAGGCAGCAGCTGCTGCTGCCTGGCTTGGCGCTGAGGCCCTGGCATGCCTGGAGGCGGAGGTGTGGGACCTGTGGGCACTCCCACCCTGTAAGCCCAGGGGACACAAGCTGACACAACTCCCCTGGAATCTGTCCCGCTCTAACCAGGGCTGTTGGCAGGCGGGTACCGAATCTTGGCAGCACAACAAGGGAGCGCTGGTTTCTCTGAAATTCTCGGGCTGGTTGGGTCAGGGTGCTGACATGCGGCGTCACGGCAGCGCTGGCACACGTAGCGCTGTGGCAGAGGTGGCGGTAAGGCCTGGAGACAGGACGGGGTGAGGGGAGCTGGCAGTGCAGGGGCTCCCCTGTGTCCCTCCTGGCTGGTAGCAGCTCTGCCCTGGTTATTCCTCTCACTAGTCTGGGGGCACCAAGTGACAGGAAAATGCTGTCCTCCATTCCTCCTCCCACCCTGGGCTGAGGTGATGTTGTGCTCGGGCTGGGATGCCCTTAGAAGGCTGCCAGCCCAGTTGCGTACTGGTTTTGGTGCTGCTGGGAGTCCCAGCCATACAGGGGGATTCATCAGCCCCCTCCTTGTGATCCAGTTGCCCTGAACCAAAACCTGGCTGAGGACATCTCAGAGGTGAAGCTCCCTTAGCAGGTCTGTGCAGGCTGCCCCCCCGCCCCCGGGCACTGTCAGGGAGGTAGAGACCCCAGGGGCTGCCCTGAGCCAGCCAGTCTCAGGTGGAGCTGGAAACTAAGCACCAGAGATGGCTGCAGGACAGAAGAGGAGGCGTTTCACACATCTGGGATGGTGAATAACTAGAGAGAGTTGAAAGAAAGGGGCAACCCAGCCTTGCAGCAGACCCCCTGAGCTCAGCGTGGGGGCTCGGAAGGGCTGCGGGAGACAAAAGCCCCCTTGGCCGCTGTCCCCAGGGATGAATTCACTCAGGGCAGAATTCCCCCCCCCTGTTTTGTGCCAGGTGTGGAGTGGGCTGCACAGAGGCGGCTTCCCCTGCCCTGCCCTGCCCTCCCCTCCCCTGCTGCAGGTAGGGCTCTGCACACCTGGAGAGGAGGAGGCAGGGTGTGGGCAGGGGAGGATGGGCCCTGGCAACTGGGCAAGGCTCAGGTGTTCACATTCCTCTCCGGATTGGCCACGGAGAGCAAAACCTGGCCTTATATGGTCAGAAAAGCCAGTGCCCACTGCTCCTCCCCGGGAGGGATGGGATGGCAGCCTGGGGAGGTGTGGATGGGCTGATGGGGTCCAGCGTGCTTCTCCCCACCCTTCCCTGTTCTCCCCTCCCTTCTCCAGGTGTACTGGAGACATCTGCATTGTTTGCTTTGCAGCCCGTGTGGCTGTCTGAGGCTCACAAAGTGTCTGGTTCCCCCCAACGAGTGTGGCTGGTTCTGTGTCCCCCAAGAGCCGGGGAGGTGATGGGTGGGCAGCCAGGGGAGCCCCTTGGGGAGCTGGAGAGCTCTTCAAGCTCAGGTGGATGGTAGGAACAGTACAGATCTCTGCCTGCCTGATGGCTAAGCCTCTTTCCAGCTAGCCAAGCCCCCTTCTCCCTGGCCTGGGCTTGAGTATTTGCTTAGAAAAACTGAATTATACCCCCCACACACACACATCTCGACTTGATTCTGACTGAGGCTGTGGGCAAATCCCATTAGGAGTAACTGGCACAGTTTTGTCCAAGATCATGCAGGGGAAAGAAATGAAACTCTTCTCCTTGCCCAGGATGGGGGGAGCTCTTTTCCCAATGGCTGATTTTTTGGGATGAGCTGCTTGAATCCCTGGAAACAGCTGTGCCAGGCAGCAGGCCTGGGAGATGAGCCTGGAGCAGCAGTCTTTCTCTTGTGCCCCGTCTCTTAGGAGTCACTCCAGACTTGAGATGGAACTAAGGGGAGCAGCTGTGGGTGAACTTGGACTGACAGATTAAACTGGGTTGGAAATTGGAGTGGGCTTGAGGGTATTTTTGGAAGATTTCATCTGCATTCACTGGAACTAGGTGTAGTGGAAAGTCTCTAGAGCTCTAGGCTATCCTTTCTCCACCCCAGGAACACATTTCCATCTCTCTTCCCACACATTTGACAACATGGAACTTGTGGAGTGATTTTTTAAAATTATTATGATTTTTCTCCCCCTCTGATATGGAGCATGAACTCAGCCTGTGCCAGGTTCCCCCAGTCTAACTTTACTTGTCTCTGTGAGCCAGGCTGCTCAGTGCCCTGGGCAGGACTAGAAGATTCGCTGGCTGCTTCGAGGCCAGGTCTGTACTGCACATCTGGGGGGGAAAGGAGGGTTAGGAGGAGAACCATAATGCTCCTTCGTGCACCTGGGAATCTGTTTCCTGGAGAGCAGATGGGCTGAAGGCTGAGTTTCCAAAGGAAAATGTAGCTCAGTTCTTGATAAGGTTGTTTTTAGTGATGTGGTTTTTGCATGATTTACCCCTAAAATGACTTTCTCAGAGTGGTGTAGGCAGCACAGTCCCTGGCCAGAGCTTTGGGTGTCAGTCACCAAAGGCACCAACGAGGAGAAGGGGATGGATTCAGTCCCTGGACTGGTGGGATTGGGTTGAGGGAGGTGTTTCTCACTCTCGGGAACTGCTGGGAACTGATTTCCCTTCCCCAAGCAGATCCCCAGGCTGATTGGGAAGTGTGTGTGGGCTACGAAGGAATGAGATCTCAGTCTGAGTGCAGGGAGATGAGTTTAGGCCAGACAGGCCAGGTTACAGGCACAATTTTCACCAGGATGTGAGTTCTTGGTGGATGAGGAGCTTGCTTTGGGATCAGGCACACATCTGCCTTCACCCTTGGCAGCCACTGCTGTACCCTCTGGAAGCATCCAGGGCAAGATCTCCACCGTGCTTTGGTGTCCTCTTTCTCACTACCTGGGAGCGGTGCTCCCCTTCTCCTGGGAGGCTGGGCGGGCTGTTTGGGATATGGCAGCTCTCGGGATCCAGCGCCTCCTCCTGCAGTGGTGCCACCTGCCCAGGAGAGGGAGCCTGGAGCTCACACTTGGTGCTCCCCGCCCCGGGGAGTGCGGTGCCAGAGATGTGGTCTGGAGCTGAGACTCTCCACGCTCAGAGACAGAGGAGGAGCCCTGCTGCTTCCCTCTGTCTGCTTTGGCTTGTCTTCTGGACTCCAGCCCAACTGCTGTTGTGCAGACGTTGACTCTTTCCCTGGTGATCTTCCCTGCCAGACTCTGCCCCACCAAAATCAGCTCTGCCCCTGCTTTCAGCATGTGGATTTATCTGTCCCTGGGGTTTGCCCCTGGGCTTTGTCTCGCAACTGGGCTGTGTCCTGGACATCTGATGTCTCCTTTCCCCACACTTGGGCAGATGCTTCAATCTCTGGCTCCAGACGGAGTTTGAGATCAGCTCTGGGAAGCCTGTTGCAGTTGAAGCTGATGCAGCTTTACCTGGAGATGGCTGTGCTTTGGGTTGCCTAGATGTTGTTTGACAGATAACACAGGAGAACTTGCCTTTACTCACTGATCCCCTTGACAACAGTGAAATCTGTTGGCCGCTGCATTGGTTACTCTGCTGGCTCAGCATCCTTGCTCTTGTAGGATTGCCCCCAGCATCCCAGAAGGGATGCTGAGTTGATGGTACTGCCTCATGCTTCTCAAGGGGACAAGGGACAAAGAAAAATGATACAGAGCTCCCCCGGTGAATTTAGCAGCTGGGTTCAGGGCTGGCTGTTTCTCTGGTGTAAGAACAGCTACAGAAATTCGCCCTGAGGAAGAGGCTGGGCTGTCAGATGAAGTCAGTGCTTAAAGGGTAGTATGGTGGAGGGGGAAGGATGGGTGCACGGGCACATATGGGTGTCCCAAAGCAATGCAGCTGTCTTGGGCATAGCCCAGCTCCCAGCATTGGAATGCAGGAATTATTCTGCTACACAAATTCATTGCCCTGGTACAATGTGGATTGATAGACACTTTCTGATTGTCAGTGGAGAAGATGAGGCACTGAGCAGTGAAGTGACTTGAGATGGTGAAATGGTGAGTTGGATCTTCTCTCCTGGGTCCTAGAGCAGTGAACTAAGTCCAGCTTCCTCATCCCCAGCTCTGGCCTTAGGGCTTATTCCCAGTCCCTGGGGTGCTGAACATTCAGAAGCAGCAAAAAAAACCCCAAAACTCAACCCCTAAAGCCCATATGTCAGGGAGGGAGAACAGCTGGGAACGCTGTTCTCGCTGCACTCTGCAGCCTGGCCATGAGCACACCGCTGACAGCCGTGCCCTCCCGCTCCGCCAGGCTGGATGTTTGGGGCTGCTACGCTGCCCCTTTCCCTGCAGGCTTCATGCTGCTCCTGCTTCCCCCTTGCCCGCAGAGCCTCAGGCCCAGCCCACCTCCCAGAGACGCCCGTTGGGAGCCGCCAGTCCTCTTCTGGGCCCCACAGCCCGTGGGCGTTGTGCAGCCTCACACAGACCCAGCCTTGTTTCCCTGGCAAAGGCCTTTCCTCACAGGCCTTTGCCCGCTCCTGCCTCCAGGGGAGGCTCTGTGCCATCTCCTGAGCTGGGAGCAGCTGGTACCACTGGGCCCTCAGCCTTTCCCCATCCCCACCAGTTTGAGAAAACGGATTTAAGAGCTGGGCTCTTTCTGCTGGCCTGGAGCATCCCCCTGCCCCTGCACCCCTTGAGCTGACTCTCTAAGTGCAGCGTGGCTCTCAAGTGGGCAGCAAGCAGCAGAGCAGGGATACTCCCTGTCTCAGGACCTCTGGGGGCCTTGCTTGGTTTGGACCTCCCAGATAAGGCCCTTGAGGAAGGTGTTTCTGAGCAAGGGGTGCCAAGAAAGGCCCTGTGCTCTGCATCACAGAATCACAAGGTTGGAAAAGATCTTTAAGATCACAGAGCCAACCATTCCTGTCCTGTGCTGACCCATATCTCTGGTTGGGCACCTCTGAAACGAGGGGCTGCGTGGAAGTGTGGTTCCCAGGATGGACCCGGGTCGCAGGTGCACAGTTGGTCCCCTTTGCAGAGGTACAGGAGGAATTTAGCAGAGAGAAGCATGGTGGCCCAGGCAGTAACCCTTCACACTGTGCTGCTCTGGGAGTCAAGGCTGGTGGCAGAGCAGCAGTGAGCTCCCCAGAGTGTTGGCTGCTCCTCCAGCCCGGTGTATTTCTCCCTGGGGGTATGACCCAGGCAGATTACCTGGGAAAGCAACTGCAGCTTCATTTGGCTGCCTGAGTTCAGCCAGAGTCCTCAGCTGGGACCTGCTGGCAGCTGGGAAAGAAGCTTTCAGGTGGGCTGTGGTAAGAAATACAGGAAAGAAACACCCCAAACACCATCTCAGTGCTTTCCATGTAACACTCAACACTTTATTACAACAGCCATAACCCTGGAGAGCAGGTGGTGTGGGTACACAGATGCGAAGGTGGGTGTCTGTCCTACAGAGACGTGGAAATACAGCCACGAGCTCGATGAAAATGAGCAGAGACTGTTAACAGCTCCTCCTGGGAACTTGAACTCTAGGAACTCCAGCGGGGCTGTGTGGCTGAGGCCAGAGCCTGGTCTGGAGGGCACTGTCTAGGTTGGTTTGTGCGTGAGGCCAGAGCATTTCCCCCCCACACCCTGCTCCGAGGGACATGGCACCTATGGAGCTGGCTCTAGTAGCTTTGGTGTGACGTGGGTTGTGTAGCAAGGTAAAAAGCTGCTGTGTAGGGTCAATAAATACAAAGACAAGTCCTGCTCGTTGTGGTTAAACAGGGAGTGGTGGGTATCCTGTTTCTAGGCCCCGGCACTGCTGCGTGTGGAGTCTGGAGTGACTTTAGGTGAGGTGGGTGGAGAAGCCTGCTGCTGGAGAGATGGCTTAGGACATAAAAGTTATAAGGAGCTTTAGGTTTGGTGGCATAGGAAGGAATGAGGGGACACCCAAAAAGGCTGTGAAACTCTAGTTAAACGCTCTGAAGTGGGTGAGGATCCCCGAATACAGCCAGTATGCCTGTCACCAGGAATGCAGATCCTCCTGGCTCAGGTTGGTTACCTGCATCTCCCCGCCAGCTGAGTTTAGAAAGCTATCTGCTGCCTTCCTCTAAAAGCCTGAGCCCCCCTGACAGGCACCGAGCAGGGCTGGGATGTTGTAATACTGGTGAAAAGGCTGGGCTGGTGGCTTCTGGCTGCTGTGATAAAAGCTTGTGTGATAGTACTGTCCCCTCCTGCCAAGTTTCCTAGAGGCAGATCTCAAAGGCTGTGAATGCAGATCCCCTGGGGAGACAGAGCTCTGGAGGAAGGTGTTGGTGTGGGGTTCTGAGTGGGAGAGCCTCTCAAACCCTGGCTTGGAATCTGCTTCTAATGGGTGACAGAGGCGTTCACTGGGGTGTTGTGAAGACAAACAGAGAGACCCTGGTCTGGATCCTTATCCTTTGGCCCTCAGACGTTAGCTTGAGTTCAGGAGAAAGTGCCTTGGCCTCGTTTGGCTGCAGATGCCAGCAGATCTGGTGTTGATGCTGTGGGGCTCCCTTTCTCCTAGGAGCATTGCTCGGTGGGCAGGGAGCTGAGCTTTGGTCGGGCACCGCTGACAGGGGTATCTGCTCCGGGTGTCACCCAGTTGTCACTCTGGCTTCTATTGGGCAGCACCTTTGTGGTGCTTCCATTTGGTTTCATCTCCCCATTGGCGCTGCCTGTTCCCCTTGCGAATAGCTTGGAGTTCTTCAAGGTGCTGGCAGAAACTGCAGGGATCGGGAAAAGTGAAAGTGGGAAGATCAAAACCGATCCGGGCACCTTCTGCTTCACTGAACTGTACAAATAAAACCACTTACGGTGCTTTGGCCTGGAGTGGACGGTGCTGATGATTGTAGGTATTGGCTGCTCCATGCTGTGAATGCAAGGACAGAGAGTGAGGATGTGTATTAATCCCTGCTGTGCCAGAAAGATGGAGGGATGGATTTTGGGCCATGTGAGCTGTGCTACATGGGTAGAGCCGAGTGCCTAGTTCAGTCACAAAGGCTCAATCAAGAGGATCTGGGCAAAGCATCATCTAGAGAAGTGCTGGAACCCTCCAGTCTGGGGAGCCTGAGGAAAATCTGAGTGCAAGAAACAGGACCCAACTGACTGGGGACTGCTGGAATCTGTTCTTTGATTAAACCTGCAATACCAGACTCAAAGCCTGAGATGACTGCTTTCTCCCTAGGTGTTTGGGTGCATCCCTTCCCCTCTTCAGGCACACAGAAGCCCAGCTTACCTGCTCTCCTCCCCTTCCATCAGTTTTCTGTAAGTGAGGATCTCTACATCCAGTGCCAGCTTGATGTTCATCAGCTCCTGATACTCTTTTACCAGGTGAGCCATGTCCTCCTTGCTCTTCTGCAGGGCTTCTTCTAGCTTGACTAGTTTGGCTTTAGCATCCTTGAGGGCCATCTCACCATGCTCCCCTGCTTCTTTGATATGTTCCTCCAAGTACAGGCACTGGCATTGCAAAAGGAAAAGGGTGGTGGAGGTGTTAGGTGTGTGGTAGGTTCAGACTCGTCAGTCAGAGCTTTGTCACCCACCCCAGGACAGACCTGGCTCTTCTGGGACACGATGCAGGACCTCAGCTTCTGGATCTGTATGTTCAGGTCTGCGATCTCCCGTCGGCTGTCGAGGAGGTGACCCCCATAGGTGCCTGACTGGGTGCTGCCTTCACTCAGCTGCAGGGGAGATGGAAGAGTGGGTTACCTGTGCACCTCCTCTGCTGTAGCAAAGGAACCTGTGAGGATTCCCATTGCCCTTGAGGAGAAACACCTAACTGGGGAAAAAACAGTGGGTGTGTGGAAGGATTTAGGGCTTATTCTCATAATCCCCTTCTGGCTGAAGCTGTCAGGTGTAGAGCACGCTGCCTCTTGGTTCATCACCTTTGCTCTTCCTCTGCTTGAAGGAGTACCAGTGGAAGGTCATTTGCATTTTAGGTGGTCAAGCTGCCACCTTGCCCTTCTCCACTGATGGAGAGCCTAGAGCAGTGGAACTCCTCATTTACACACCTGAGTGAGGAGGAGCTGATCCAGGTTAGCACCCTGTCCCTCCCTCCATTCCCAGGTCTAGTCTGTCCTTCCACATCTTGCTGATTCCTCTACTCTCTAGGCTGATCTCTCTCCCTCTTGTTCCCTGCCTCTCCCCAGTACCAATCAGATAAGGAGACAAATACCTTTCTCCTGGTAAGTGCTTCAGCCTCTTCCCAGCTCCGAAGAGCCAGGGCTTCATACTGGGCCCTCACTTCTTCCACAATCCTGCTCAGATCCAGTTTGCATGCACTGTCAATCCCCAGGACAACAGAAACGTCCTTAATTTCTGTCAGCAGCTCCTCGATTTCCTGAACAGCAAAGAGATAACAGGGCTGAAATACAAAGCAGTCAGCAAAGGTACAAGCCAGGAGCAAGCTGAACCCTGGCAGATCTGCTCTGCTTAGCTAGGCAGAGCGTCCTAGGCTTCCAGTTTGGAAGCTGGTATTATTTTCTCCTTAAAATCCAGACTCAGGCTGAGGTATCAGTGTGGAACAGTTGGATACAATCTGTTGAGAGCCAGACATGATGGTGTGTTTGTACTGCATCAAGAGCAGGCTAACTGGAGTGATGGTCGTGCTTCAGTCTCTCTCAGTATCCAGGTGGTGGGCATCCATCTCTTGGGCAAGAGCAATAGGGCAGCGCAAATCATTCTGCAGGCTGGGGGTGCTAGAAATGCTTCTGTTGTGATAGTCTGGTGTCTGGGAAAAGAAGGGGGGAGCAGGACCTTTTTCTGAACACATCCATCACCAGCAGACCTGTTCTGCTCTGCAGAGCTGCTCTCCTATGCTGGGGGAACTCCAGCCAGCGCAGGGGGAGCAGGAACAGGCACACACAGGCTGTGGGATCACTGCCTGGGATGTTTGCTGACCGGGTCAGGGCTTTAGGAGAAGGAGCCAAACAGTGATGAATGCAGAGTCCCCTCAGTGAACCTAAAAAGGACCCTTGATCCCTGCCTGTAAACTGCGCTCCTGGGTGGTTTGTGTCCAGGCAAGACGTGACTTGATGCTGCACACACATTCCCTTGGCAGCCCCCCCAGCCTCACAACTGCTGCAGGGCTGTTGCTCCTTTCCCTATCTCTGCACTTGCTTCTGATCTACAAGGCTGTTTCAAGAGAGCAACGTGCTTTCTCCCCACCTCTTACCTTTCATCTTGATCTTTTTGTTCTTCCCTTTTGTGCTGAGGGCTCTAATCTCTTTAGAGAAGCATTTGTATCCCGTGTTTGCCTTCCCCTGAGTGGGGAAACAGAGCACCCTGACATGGTGATTCCTGAGGAGCAGAAAATACCTCACTGCTCTTCCAAAGAGCAGGATACTCAGTGTATTCCTTCCTCAGGGGTGTTGAATCCTTGAGCTGAGCCTTTTCGTTAATCTTTGAGCAGGTTAAGAGCTATGTGAGAAAATGCCTGTTTATTGGAAATACTTGACCATCTTCTGGGGGGGGACGGGACAGAGCAGACCAACAAAAGAACCTGGTGGTTCATTAATGAGGATTGAGGCTGAGGTCTGATTCATACCAACGTGCTGTGAGCAAAGCTGGCAAGCAGAGCTTTCCTCATTTGCCCTTCCACTGGGTACATGTTGTCTGTGTGTTGATGTCAGTCCCATCAACGGGTACAGGCGAGGAAGAGACTAAGCTGAAAACAAGCTATTGAGGAGAGAAGAGGACAGAGAGGGGGGTGGAGGGAGCCTTCTGCCAGGACAGCAGTGTGGGACCTGAAGGAAGTCATCCTCATGCAAGATCTGCTTTCCAGCTACCAGCATGAGCTGCTTTACACCAGAAAGAATCTTGTGATTCTAGAGCAAGTAAGGCTTCGTGGTTAGTTGCAGGCAGGGTATGGGTTCTAGTGCAGTTCTGATATTCTGCAGGTCCTTCTGTTTCTCTGTGCCTCAGTTTCCCCACAAGGAACACTAACATTCCTCTGTCAAGCATTTTAATTGCTTGGATTGGTAGAATCCTGACAAATCATTAGTATTCCCAAAACACTGCTGAGCCTGCTTGGTAACATTGTACAGGCTCTGAGTAAGTGGCTGTAATCGTTTCAGCCTCTGTGAGTAGATACAGGCATGCTACAGCCCCTGGGTCTGTCTGAAGGGCTGCAGACTCCGTGTCCTTCCCCCCTCAGCGCAGTCATCCCTCACTCCACAGCTCTTGTTTAAGTGGAAATACGTTGGGTTGTGTTCAGGAGCATCCAGCACCTCACCCAGGTCCCCGGGACTCGTCCTGTTCTGTGCTGAGCCCTTCCTCTGAGCAGTGCTCAGCTCGCTCCTGGCCTGGGCACTGGGTGTCAGTGGGGTTGGGGGCCAAGCTCAAAACCCTGGGACACAATGTCGAAGCCGGGGAGCTCGATGGGGCTTTCCAGCTGCTGGGGCAGCCTCCCTGCAGCAGGAACATGCTGATGGGATTTAAAATGCAGCTACTTTAGCTAAGGAGAGGGGACTAGCTTGTAAGCCCCTGCCTGAAGCCATTCATAGTTGTCTGCCACGCACCTGCCCCGGCCAAGCTCTGATTTTGGTGTAAATTCGGAACAAAGCCCCCTCTGTACTGGAAGTGATCACAGAAATGCCTTTCTCTTTTTGCATAGCAGCTTGTGTGTGTGCCAGGGCCGCTCTACTGAAGGCGTTCTTACCTGCTCATAGATGGTTTTCTTCAAATCCATCAGCTCTTGGAGCCCGTTGAGTTTTACCTGCAGCTCGGTTCTGTGCAAGAAGCTCACATCTAAATCCTGCAGCAGTAGGAAAGTGTATTAATAGCTCATCAAGAAGTCTTTCCCACTGCCCCCTCTCCCCCAGCAAGTGTCCTGGCAGGTGCTTTTGAAACTGCTCTACAAGTAGGGAGATTCCTTTGTGGAGCTCTTTCCTCTGTAAGTTTGGGATTGCTTTGGTGGCAGCCAGAGAGGAGGCAGGGTGGAGGAGGAAACGGCCGGGGCTGGTCCATGCCCACTCATCTTTTGTTCACCACAAAAAGCACAGGTTATTGAAAACTCTGATGCCATTCACAGAAGTCACTAGAACTGCCCTTGCTGGCTGATGAGCGTGTCAGGGAAAACATGCAATTAGCCCTAATGATCGTTTGTGGAGAATGCTTCCTCTGCCTAATGACACCCTGCGTCCCTGCAGCCGGGATTTGTGCACAAAGCCTCCCATTTCAGCCCATGTTCAAACGCAGCCACTTCTGGGCCGGGATGTTTGAGCAGGGTGTGGCCCTGCAGCAGGAAACAAAAGCAAACACGTTTATCAATATCCAGCCCCTGCCAAGGTCTGATGTCATTCTGAGAGGAAGCGAGCCAGGGAGGAGCGGTGCTGCCTCTGAGGGCGCCGGGCTGCAGACCCAGCTGGGCCAGGCCTGGCCAGGGCCGTCACCGCAGTGGGGTTGGGTGCTGGTGAGGTCTGACCCCCCAAGGCCCTTCCACCAACAGCCATGGGGCTTTTCTCTAACCACGAGTGGCCCAGACTCACTTCTGGGTTGAAATGGTGACTGTGTTCCTGTTCTGCTGCCCTGCTCAAGGCCTCCCTACCCCACAAGGCAGCTGTGGTACAAGGACTCGGTACAGACTTTGCCCCTGGCTGCCTGTCTTAGCTGAGCCTGGACCATCTTGCCTCTCCAGGCTCTTCTGTGACCATGCAGAGCTGGTGTAAAGCCCACCCAGGTGAAGAGCTGCTCTTGTCACTGACCTTTTTGAGCTCCATGAAGGTGTATTCCATGCCACTGCAGAGGCGAATTTCATCCTCATATCTGGGGAGAGTGGAGAGAGTAAGCAATTGCATGTGGAGAAAGCCTCAGGGGTGCTCATGGTTGCTGCCCCCAAACAGTGTTGGTATCAAAGCTTTCAGCTTTTACTGTGGTGTCCCACCTGCCTGTCATGCTGCTGTGCACCAAGGAAAGATACCTCCTAGGTGTGGGCATCTTGGACAAGAGAGAGGATAACAAGCTGCTGCATGCCAACCGCTCTGTAGTAACATCATGAGCACTTCAAGTCTGAAGAGCCCCAGAGTAGAGAGGAGGTAGCTTTAATTCTAATTTAATTTGAGGGCTAAGCAACCTCAGGTTACCTCACGTTTGCCACAGAAAGAGAGTAGGCATGGAGCAGTGGGGTGTGGTGAGCGAAACCCAGTTGCTCACCCAAAACCTCCCAAATTTTCACCCTCAGCCTTCCTTTTCTATTTCTTTCTGGTGTCCTCAGCATTTAATTTCCAGAGTCTGAGAGTCTTCTCATGGGAGAAGACTTTGGCTTGTGAAAATTCTGAGAATACTGAACCAGTGCCATAACTTACCCTAAACGTAGCACAAATTGTGAAGGACCGTGGGACCTGGCAAAGCAATTTGTGGAGAAAATGCCCACAGAGCAGAAGGTAACAAAAACCAGGCAGGATAGGGAGGAGTCCCAAGGGCTAAATATCCAGGGAGGAACCAACCCCACAGGGATTTTAAAAGAGGCTTGATAAAGCAGGACCAGGATAGCAAAGACTTAGTCCAGGGGCAAATGCATTTCTTGATGGCCAGCAGCAGACATGAGAGGGTAGCCTGGGGGATATCCCAGCCCTTGCTGGCTCTTGAGAGCATGTGGCTGGCCTGGGTGTTGCTAGAAGCAGGTACCTGGCCAGGAAGCCACAGGGTCTCTTTTATGCCTCGTGCTTGGTTCGTTTGCCACACAGGAACAGTGTGATGGGTGTTTGGGAGCTCCCACTGTGCTGCTGGACACGCTCTGGGAGCTGAGACTGGAGCAGGTTGTGCCCAGGGAGGTCGTACCTTCCCTGCTTTTCCATGATACCTCAGGCTGCTCTTACCCTAACACACACATTAGGTGGTGAATTAAACCTTGCAGTGCTGCTATAGATATCGTCAAACTGATATGGGGAAGGCTGAGACCTTGGGGACTGAGGTAAAATAGCAGCTCCTAAGAGAGTGATGGTGATAAAATGGGGAACGATGGTGATACCCTGTTGTTTGCTGGTGTTCTGCATCACTCCAGGTTCCCTCAAGAGCCTTCCCTGCTCTTATACAGACCTTTAGGAGAAAGAAGAGCTATGCCTAGGAGGTGGTGTTGGGAATGCAGCACGGGGGATTGTGTGGCAGGGCGAGGGGGGGTAAGTCGTGCTCAGGACCTGAAATACCAAAACCAGCTCCCTGGAGCTGTTGCTCCCTTGACAGAGTGGACAGTGAGACAAGGAGGGGTCTGACAGTCACAGCCTCTCCAGTTAGGCACTTCTAAGGCTCCTTTTGAGTACCCCCATGGTGTTAAGCTCACCCTCTCCTTACCTGCCTTTATAAGGCCAGGGATTGTGGCTAACGAGATTTACCTGTCTGGTTTCTTTGCTCTGTAGCTGGAATGTTAGCCATGCTGCCAGCAGCTGTGTGCTGAGCTTAATTACAGCCTGCCACTCTTCCTTCATCCTCATTGCATCTCAGCCCAATCCCAGGCTGTCCCAGCCTGCCGAAGCAGCGTCGCACATTGCCGGGCGCTGACATAATCCTGCCTGTTGAACAAACAAGGCTCCTGACTGAAAGGGAGCAGGCCCAGCCAGCCAAGGCTCCTGACTGGAAGGGAGCAGGCCCAGCCAGCCAGACGTGCTCACTGCATGGCTCCGGAGGGGCCCCGCAGCCGGGAGATGATTCACATGGGGATGGAGCATTCCACAAACACATTACAGCATTTATCTCCTCAGAGATAATCCTCAAGCAGTCAGGCATTAAGGTGTAAATCCATCCCAGCTCGATTCATGCACTTAAGACACACTTGAGACAGGCGTCTGGTTGCCTTGGGCTCCTTCCATAGGCAACAAAGCAAAATGAGAGGTGAACCAAATCTCAGGCAGGCTATGGTCCACCCTGGATGTGCCTTCAAGACTACTGTAGGGTTTAGGTATAGTGCTGGGATGGATCCGAGCCTGGTGGCATGGAATTAAGTCAGTCTTACTCTTACGGAGCAAAGAAACGGGGCAGGAAGGAGCTGAAAGCCAGCTGCAGAGGCTGAAGGTAGAGGGGTGTTGGCTGGCTGGTCTTCAGGGGGCAAGATCTGACCAACACTGTCCCTGCGTCATGGAAACGGATCCTCTGAAGGCTTTATCCCTCATTTTCCTGCAGTATCTCCCCAGTGCCACACCAGAGTAGGTCAGCACATGCAAAAATTCCCTGCCTACTCATTCAAATGGGTCTTTGTGTGTGCAAATCACACCTGTGGGGAGCAGAAGCAAACACTCTGGTGCAGATGTGCACCTCTGGGCAGTCATCCCTGCTATGCTTTGGTCTTTGATTATATTTTTTTTTTATCTTCCTAAAGCCCCCTGTGTTTGAAATCCTGTGCCAGCCTCCAGCCTGCATCCCTGGACAGGAAGACAGGTGAATTAGGACCTTTTAGCAGGGTGCTGACAGGCGGGTTTCACATCTGAAGTGGTGTGTTGGGCAGCAGCCTGCTTGGTGGTCACTGTGTGCGTGGCATGTGACCTCGAGCGCTCCAATTCCACTACTGGAATTGGCCAGTGAAGTTATTGGCTTTTCTTCCCCCCAAAAAAAGTTTCCCTTGGGAAAAGAAACCTCCAGGTGAGCTGGAAGCCTGCAAAACTTGCCTGGTTTAGGCAGACTATTGGCTCCAGAAAAACAAGCAGGCTGAGGCAGCACGCAGGACTCAGCGGAGCGGCTGTGGGTTAGGACGGGGTTGGATTGCTGCCTGGAGAAGGCTCAGCAGGAGCAGCACTTCTCTCCCCCATGAATCACTAACAGCTGGGAACAGCACAGGGGATTGTCACCGTCACAGAAATCCACCTGTGCTGGTTCCAGCGTCACCAGCACCCAATGACAGGGTGGGTTTTGGCTGTTGGCTGCTTTGGTCAGCCCTGGCAGGGCTTGTGCCTTGCAGCTCACAAGTGGGAGAAAGTGGAAGGCTCCACAAATGAAGGAGGAATGCTTTGAGGAGCAGTGTCACTTCTGAAGGCTGTTTTCCCATGACTGCTTAGTCCCACAAAGCGGGAACTCTTCCCAAGACCCACAGCTGGGCCAGGCACAAGCTAGTACCCACTGTGGGTTCTCTGCTGTCTAATAGTGCACCCCTCGACGGGGCAGCAGGGTGGGTCCCCCTTCTCTAGGCAGCCACTTTTCTTAATTTCAAGGGCTGTAGCATCCCCATCATGTCTATCCTGTAGTCCCATTAGGTAGTAACCGTCCAAGAGGATGGAAAGGCAGGGGGGAGCTCACAGCCAGCCTGTTTGTGTGAGCACCTTTATCCTTCAGAAATCAGGCTGGGAAAATACAGAGTGCCAGGCATAGGCAATTAATGAGGCAATTACTGAGTACGAATAGGAGTGCTAGCAGTGAGAGCAGATATGGGTGACTGGTCTGACATTTCTTCACCAGCCCAACCATTTTCTTATCTGGGTTTTCCTGCCTGTCAGGGAATAACTCAAGAAGTATCTTTTATAACTGCGGGACCACGGAGCAGATACTTCCTCAGGGAAGTGCAAGGAGGACCAAGTGCTCCAGAGATGCATGACAGGCCAGATCTTAGCACAGGGATACATGGCACAATCCCTAGTGGCCCCAAGCTCAGGGCTGCTACCTGACAGCACAGGAAGCATCAGGGAGCCTGAGTATTATAGTGAAGCCAACACGCAGGTAAAGCCCAGACAGACACATTTGAGGAGGAATTCAGGGATTTCTCAGCACCTTGCTAGTGGTGTGTCACTTCTTGGAGTATGCTGAGCATAATGATTTCAGCATAAGTCAAGAAACAAATTCCTGGCTCCTATTCCTGCTCCCCCCTCACTCTGTTCCACCTTGTACATTGGGAACAGGTTCGGGACACTACTACAGTGATGTCTGTCAGTGCCAGCAGAGAGGGAGTCTCTCAGCAGCACCGTTCTGTTTGGACGGTGCCCATACCTGGGTCTCTGCTACAAACCAGCTTGGAAGACTCCAGAGATCTTGTGTAGGCAGATGGGTGTAACTGTAGGGGAAGGTAATTGTGGATTCATCTGTGGTATGCAAATGACACCGATAATAAGAAAAGGATAATAAGAAAAGCATTGTCTTCTTGAATGAGCCATGGCACATCTCAAATGCTCTTATCTGAGGATCTCAAAGCTCTTGGCAAAAGGAGCCGTAAGCACGTGGCAGCTGGTCCTCCCTTAAACTTTGAGCTGCCTCAATATTTTCCATTCAGGGGTTTTCTGTGTAAAAGTCCAAGCTTTTGGTCTAAGCAAAGCTTTGCATTAAATGTCATGGGGTGAAGGGGGAAAGGAAGGGGGTGTTAACACTAAGCAGCCTAGATCTGTAAAAGGGGTTGAGAAGAAAGTTCTTGCTTGTGATAATAGTGTGGAGAAGGAATATTTCTCTGGTTTAGCAGCTCTCACTCCTGACAGAACTGTTCCCCAGAGCTGTTGTGTGGCCTGAGGCGTTTCACAGATGCCCTGCACCATGTGGTATTCCACTTTTTACAGCTTTTCTTTCCTCTCTAGTTAATTGGGAAGAGGCTGGGATGCATATCAACCTGGGGACATGTTCCTGGGCATAACAGGCTACTCTGTGTGTGAAGCTGAATGGATACCTTGTGAACACCCCCACATGTAACACCCAACTGGGTGGACACCTACTTGCTCCGAAAGTTGTCCATGGTGCTCAGGACCCTTGTCAGCTCCGATTCCAGGTTTTCCTGCTCATAGTTGAGCTCCTTCATCTCTTGATTCATTTTGCTCATGTACTGATCGTAGATGGCCTTGATGTCAGATTCTGAGTGGGAATTGTCTTGATCCTTAAGGAAGTTCCACCTTGTCGTCAGGATCTTGTTCTGTTGCTCTAAGCACTGGACCTGCAGGAGAAGATCCAGAGGTGTTAGTGACACCGACAGCCAAAAGCAAAGCAGAGAATCAGCAGAGATCTCCGGGTAAGAACAAGAAACCCCCTGAAGGTCAGGATTGAGGAGGGGAGGGTTTTGGGGACTTTTTCTTGTGCATTGCCTGCTTATTAATTTCTTGGTAGAACACATTTGCATAAAAACAAACATCCCTTAAGTCACTGAAAGATAAGGAGTGTTGAGGCTGGTCCCCTTCACCTCCCAACATCCTGAAGTGAAGGCTGAAAATCCACCACAGATCACCCATGTATGCACAGGGAAGTCTGATTTACCACCTCAAATCTGTAGGATTACACCACGGTGAAGTTTAAGTAGTGAATCAGAGTCCTGGTTTGTATTGCAAAGCAACACAGACAAGGCCTATGGGAACTCTGGAGAATAAGCAGAATAATTACAGACTCCACATGAGGTCTGTGTGTGTGTGTGCCTGTCTGCTTGCAAGGGATGCACTGTGTTTCCATCCACCCACCGTCTGATGCAGCTGGCACTCTTCTTTCCTAATATTCACAGTCTTAACAGTAACCCTCAGTGTTTAACAGTTTTCATCTTCAAAGCTCTTGGCTAACTTCAATTAATTATCTAATTGCTACCTCTCTCTCTTGCTGCTCTGTGAACAAAACCAAAGTGCTTCAGTCACGTTTTGGCTGGTGAGGTGTGAGCTGCCTCCAACAATGCCCTCTGCTCTGCCACTGCCCTACTGAGGTGCGAGCAGTGGGGTGCAGATGCTGTCAGGCCCTGGCCTTCTGCTTGGCCTTCAGCTTTGATTTTTCCTTTCTGTGGCCTCAAGCAGCCTCAGCGCGTTGCAGAGGTCGAGCGTCCAGCTGCTGAGCACCACACCATGCACACTAAAGGCAGCATCTTTTTGGGAGAGAACCAGGAACAAGAGAGCAGCCAAGCAAAGCAAAATCACTTAGATGTTCAGAGTTTTCAGCAGGAGGGATGCAGTTTTGGGATCCTCCAGGTCTCACTGTTAGAGACCTAATCCTTTCTTGCTGGTATCTGAACACACTGGCTGTAGGTACCCCATCAGTAACCCAGTCTGCTGACTGGCTTCTTCACCCTGGCACAAAGTGTCCATCTTAGCAGGAATTCTTCCTTGCAAAGTCTCTTTACATGAATTAGGCAGCAGAAGGGTCAACCAGGTCTGGCTGCATTTCCTGGAGAATCATGCCTGGACACAGCAGTAGGGACCAAAAGCTTGGTCCTTGGAGGCCTCTGCTCTGTGCTGCTCAGGCTAAAGGTCGAGCTTCAGCCAGGGGCTCCATCACTTGGCTATTCCCTGTCTTCACCTGGACAGATCTGGATGGAGAGTAAAGACTAGCAGATCTGGAACAACCTGCAGGAAAGCCATCAGCAGCGAGCTCCTACAGTTAGTGTGGTCAATTATCCGAGGCATTTAGCCGCTCAGGCTTGAGACCATCTGAATTCCTGATTAAAAAGACCAAATTCTCTTTGACAAGGAAGTGTCATTACTTTTCTCTGGAATGAGGGCCGGAGGCAGATAGCTGAAGCTTCCCACTTGTTCCACTTGAAGCTACGGCCTTCAAAGCTACACACAGGAGCTCCAAGCACTCAAGTCAGAGCCACCCAGCTGAGGTGGGGTGTTGGTATCTTCTGTCCATCAGGCCCCGTAACTCACACTTATCAGCAGGCCATCAGATGGGTTTTATCAGGAAGCCTGGAGGCTCTCTCACTTCTTCCATCCCTGTTTGCATGGAACAGGCTGGTGCATGTGGCCTGGCTCACAAATCCACTGTCACTGCATGGGCTGTCCCAGATCCCCAACCTCCATCCTTTCTGCTGAGGTCTGGTTTCTGCACAGGGCTGAGATCCGCACTGCCCCTGTCCTCTCGCTTTGAGTAGTCACAGGACTAGTCCTGAAGCACAACCCACCTGGGTGATTTCTAAACCAAGGCTTCTCCAAACTGACACTGCCAGGATCTGTGCTTGGGCACACAGAGCCATGGAGGCTGCCGTGCCCCTCCATCCACGCTTAGCCCCCTTGGACCGGGCTGTGGCTGCTTCACAACTATTCACTTTGGATAGGTGCTATAGGGGATGGTTCCCCTGTCCTTCTCCTTCCCAGCATGAATTCATGTCCTCAGAGAGGTAGAGTTAAAACAAGAAGAAGAAAAAAAACCAAAGCCATCGCAGCTTGGCATGGAGTGTCTGAATTGTAGACTGCAGTGAAGCAATCCTCCTGGGAGATTACCATCTGTTTACAGAGCACCAGGGCTTTGCAGAAACCTGCCTCGGCTGGATGAGTTGTTTTCCTTTGAGAAAACCTTCTGCCTTCTCATGGATCTTAAAGAGATGAAAGCGACACTTTTTTGGCTGAGCACAACACCAGCCCCCCCACCCCCACCCCCCCCGCAATAAAAACTACAGAGCGGGGAGGTGGGTGGGAGGTCTCCCTTGCCCACCACGTTGCTATGGAGGTGAATTTCCAACCCTCTTCGGCAGCTGGAGAAGAATTTGAGCTGCTGCCTTAATCAGCGTCAGTGCCCATGGCTGTCTGTCCACTGTGGGAGCCAAGGCCTGCTCTGCCCGGCACCACACCACCCTGGACCTGCCTTTGCAGCTGGGGCAGGGTCCCCGAGGGCAGAGCTGCCCTTCCAGGGACCCCGGCTGACTGGCACAGCAGAGGAGATGCTCAGGCTGCCTGATGCCACTGACCACAGATGCGGCCCAGCTTCTCCCAGAGGTGATGCTAGCCCTTGTTAAAACAGATAGCACTGAAGGAATAACTAATTGGGTAATTAGGCTAATATTCAGAGCCTGACAAGGGTTAGCTGAGGGCCTTGATAAGCCTCCTGAGAGATTGGTTAGTGTTTGCTTCCCCTCCACCATGCTTGTCCCTGTGCTGCACCATGGTCCTCAGTAACTCAACCTTACCTTCTCAATCAGGGTCACAAACTGGTTGTTGAGCAACTTGATGTCTTCTTTCTCCTGCTGTCTCATGGCTTGGAAGTCGGTATCAATATCAAGGTGCACAGGGGCCAGGAGTCTCCCATCAATGGAGAAGGAGGGATAAGAGGAACATCGGTATCCGCTGTCTCCGTGGAGGCTGAGAGCGTCGTGGCCATTGCTGGCCACCCCACTGGGACTGCAGCGGCCCAGGCAATCCGGGGATGTGCTGGTTGCTTTTCCTCTGCTCATCGTCCCTGACACCTCCCAGGAGGAGAGGGAACCACTGGTGAAGGCTTCGCAAGGGTTAGTCATGCTCGGCTTGTTGCTCTGCAGCTCGAGGGGAAGGGAGGGAAAGGGGGAAGGAGAAGAGGAAGAAGAAAAGGACAAAGTTTTCTTGCTGCTGCTGCCTCAAAGGGAAGGAGAGTAGTGGCACACTGAGGAGTTTGGTCGGCTTAATTCCTGTCTCCTCAGCTCGTGGGTTGGCTAATGAATTACAAGCACCTGTTCTCCTATGTTCATTAAACGGAGGAGGGTGTAACCGTTGATGTAATCCAGATCAACCTGTTGGCTTTTTATTTTTTCTTTCCCTCCCTCCTCTCTCTCTGTACCCTCCTTTCTTCAGGAGCTTGTTTGTGTGGTGAGGGCATAGGCACTCACAGCAAAAACAAATCACTCACAGGTAATTCGCCGGGCCCCGAGCGGCTGCTTTCCTCATCCTTAAATGGTGAAGAGAGGTGCTGGGCTGGGGAGGGCGGCTCTGGGCACGGCTGCTGCACGAGCACTTGGCGCAGGGAGCCTGGGTTCAGCCCCTGGCTGCCTTCCAGCCAAAATCTGCAGGAAGGGATGGGGATTTTTGTTGCTTTTGTTTGGTTTTGTTGCTGGTTTTTGTTGTTGCTGTTGTGGGGGAGTGTTTAAAATCATAATGAGTCTGAATTGGCCATGGGTAAGAGTTTGGAAATGCATCTCAAGCTCATGGTGATTAAAGGGGCTCATGGTCTTCCTTTGACTGCACGGGCATGGCGCGGAAGCTTCAGGTGCTCTGAGGGTTTTAGGGATGATAGGTCTGGTCTTGGGACCCCTGGGTGTGGAGATCAAGAGTCCTGAGGTGATTCACTCATCTGGTCTGGCAGCACGGAGACCTTCAAAACCACGAGTCCCCACATTGGATCTCCAAAGCGCCCAGGTCCATCTCTGACTGCCACGCTCCTGCTCCTTGAAAGCCCTTTGAAAGGCAGCACTGGGGACACCAAACCCCACCACCTGTCAATGAACTCTGGGCTGGTGAGGTGGCACAGAGAGCTTCTGTTTTGAGGGAAAGGTGCTGGTTTAGGCTGGTTCTGCCCCAGAAGACAAGCTGGGACTCTCCCTACCAAAGAAAGAACGTTTGGATCTCTCACAGACCTGCTTCAACAATAAACATCTGATGATGTCATAGTTTCTGTCTTAAGAAGGACTTCAGAAGGAAGGTGACCCCTTTCTGGTAGGCTTAGCCTATTTTTTCAAACATAGCTTCAATATTTTGCCAAACTCAGCATGCTTTCACATGGCATGCCCACCCTCTCCAGGGAAAATGTCCCCCTGGGTACGATCCCTTGGAATACTGAGTCCCTCACATGATGCATCATTATCAGGTTAATCCTGACAGTTTATTTTAAGGATTAAACCAACATTTATGGCTGGGAGATGACAAAGCCCATGGCTTTTGCAAGGTGAGATGAGATTATCTGTCTCATCGTGGGCTGCTCGTTTGTGGCTTTGTGGTTGCAGGCACATCAGTGTACCTGATTAGCATCAGGTCATGGGGTCACCTGGCAGGTTTTTGCTTCATCTGGTACCCAGGGCAGTTGGGATGTCTCCCTGGGCAATGGCTCTGGGGGAAGGAGATAGAGGTGAAATTAGGCTAGTTCAGCTTGGTAGCGGCTGGGAGAACAGAGTATGGTGGGACATGGAATGATTGGGTTTTGCAAGATCCCAGGAAGCCCCGCTGCAGGGGAAGGAAGCCCCGCTGCAGGGGAAGCCCTGATGGCCAGCACATGGCAACCGCAGCTGGCTGGGCACCCATGCCTGCTCCTTTCTCCTCTACCAATTCTTTCTCTCCCTGTCACCCTCCTGTTCCCTCCTGCCTTTTTTTTTCCATGAAATGAAACTACTGACACTGGATCTGGCCTGTGAGGATACCCAGTTTGGCATCTCCCAGTGCAGAATGGCACAAACCCCTTTCTTGGTGATGAGATCAAATTGTAAATGTTGCTTGGTGCCTTTTGAACCCTGGTTCGTGTACAATATCCCACATCTTGGGTGCTGGAGGCAAGGGCAGGATCGTTCTGACAAAGGAGGATGCGGAACGATGATGGCTCAGGGTTAAAGCTGCCTGTAATGCTTGGGAACAGCAGGGTGGAAAGCTGCTTTTCAGGGGGAGCTTTGGGACCACTCTACATGGGGATGAGCAGGGCTTCCCAAAACCCTGCCCCCCTTCCAGAAGGATGGGTATAATTTGCAATAACCCTCTGAGGAAGGTGTTTGCAAGTGGTCATCTCTGCTGGCAGGGGATGTCAGGACACATGGGAAGAGCTTGCAGAGAGAAAGAGAGGATTAACTTGCTTTTTTAACCTCTTCTTTCCAGATGCCAAGGCTGAGGGGCAAAGTGGGAGATCCAAGCTTGCCCATGAGCTCGCTGCTTGTGCTGCTGGGTCCTACGGATACCCTAACTTCAGTCTAGCCAGGGCACTGCTCCGTGGTGATGCCCAACGGCCTGGTGCTGACATGATGCTGCTCTTTGGTATCGCGGGTGCTGAAACCTGTCCCCCCATGCTGCCTCTGTGAGGATGGAGAAGGGAGGGCTGCTTTACACCGTGGCAGCCAAAGCCTTGCTACATGTTTCTCTCCCTTGCTGTCTTCCCTGCCCTGTGGGAGAGGCAGTGCTGAGTCAGGGTGTTTCTTCCCTTCCTGCTGATGTTCTGGATGCTCCGCCTTGGCAAGGTATTTGGTTCAGTTTGGAATGGGCTGCTCTCCAAAACCGGGCTTTAAGATTTGGCACCAGCCTTCTTGGCTGTCCAGCAAAACCAGGCTAAAAAAGGATGGGGGCAAGAGGAAGATGGTAACAAGGTGAAGAAGGGTCTGGAGGATGCGATGAAGGGTCCTGTCACCTTCTGCTGTGTCCTCCTGCTCCCTTGGTGTTGCTGCCTGTATCCTTGCAGCCTGCTCTAGCTTGTCTCTGGATCCACTTGGAGGGAGTGGTCACCATCCAAAGATGCTCCCTCTCTGGATATATCTGGAGCAAGGCAGCGTGTTGCTTTGATTCTCCACTGTGGATGTTTGGTAGGTTGTGGGTTGGGGGTGGGAATGGGGTGGCTTAAATCATCACGGGGTGGCTTGGGGTGCTTAAACTTTTGCTAAGGAAACCTGGAGTGTTTTGTCACCCTTCCCTTGATACACAGAGATTTATCCCACCTTTTAGGGTTACTGGCTCAATACTATAGGTACAGCAGGATCATTTATTTATCAACGTTCCATAAGTAATTGCTGTTTATTAAGTGTGGGTAACATATGAAGCATAAACAGCGAATCAGCATTTGCCCCAAGGGATCCAAATGATTAAGGTTAAGCAAGACTGAGACAGGACTGAGGGATGCAGAGAGCCACGGAGGTAATGAGTGGGTCAGCAAGACTTAGTTAAGTCTCATCAGGCACGCGAGGAGCGTCTGGAGTGGGAGCTGGGCATGTGAAGCCGGGTGACGCATGGCGGGGGAATGGCTGATACTGTGGCCCCAGGTAGGATGAGGCAGAGGAGCTGCAGGTCCTGGTTCCAGAGAACCAGGGTCAGTCCACTGAGCTCACCTCGGTTTAAAAACATAAATGGAGGTCTGTGTTGTTAGGTGCTTGGTTTGCTTCTGATCAGTTCGGCTGCTGGCCCTCATCCTGGGACACGAGAGGCATCTGCTGGCTCTGGGGCACAGGCTGGAGATAGGTTGATGATAGGGACTGCCCAGAGCTGGTTTGTGGTGAGGGGCTTGGATGGCAGACGCCGTCGTTCAGCTCTTTCCCAGCCCGGCGGACGAGGAGGGGGCTGGGCTGGGCTGGAGACATGCCCAGGCAGTGCTGAGGCAGGACAGCCAGGGACACGCCACTGACCACGGACGGGCTGCATGCTGATCTGACCACGTGTGTGGTTTGCCGTTGTTCTCCTTGTCTGACCCTTCCCAGCCCTGGGGGATGGAGGACAGGCGCCCAGGGAAGTGCTGCAGCTGTGCTGGGGTTGGGTCAGGGTGGCTGGGGACAAGAGAGTTTCAACCCAGACTCGGGGGCTCTGTGGACCACGGTTTGAGGGGTGGTTGGGAGATAGTTCTGCAGCCTTCCCTAGCTCCACTCCACCCCGCTCTTATTCCTTCTTTCCATGCTCATCCACCCTTGTAGTGCCACATTCCCATTCTCACCTCCTCCTTTCATTCCTTTACCTGCCTGCCCAGAGCCATCCACATCCCCTTCCTCCCACCCAGCCCCCTTCCCTCCTCCTTTCTCATTTCAGGGTGAAATGGCAAGTACCTAAAATTCTGCCTTCCCCCAGAACAGACGTCACTTGCAAAGAATTTATAGAAGAGCTTGGAAGGCAGGATGGGACGTGCCCACGTCTGCTTCATGCTCAGGAAGGTTCCCAGCCTTCTGCTGTGCTTTTGTTCCTGTAGTTTCCATGAGATTTCAGGTATTGGGGAGAAGAAAAAAAAAATAGAGCTAAGTAAGTGGTGACATCACTTGTTTCTGCTGGGGTGCTGCAGGCTCACCCCTTCTTGCTGTATGAGGAGATTCAAGGGCTGGGGAAAGCAGCTGCTGGGTGCTAGACCTCCCCCAGGCAGCAGCATTGTATCATTTCCCAAGTAAAGGGACCGTGCTTCAGCCTAGGAACCGCTGCTTGTTCTTCTCAGCTGAAGGCTGTCCCACAGCCTGTGCGTGTCCCCGTCATCTTGGCTGTCACCTGCCCTTCCCTGTCCCTTGTCCCTGTGTCGAGCACTCTGACCCCTCTCTTCTGAGTGACTCTGGGAGCATGAAGGGACCCAGTTCCCTTTCAATAACCTGTCCTGTTACTGTGGCAAATGGCTTCTCTTTTCTCACTATCCTGCTTGTAAAAATCACAGAATCATAGAATCCCAGACTGGGCTGGGTTGGGAGCGACCCCAGGGGTCACAGAGCTCCAACCCCCTGCCACAGGCAGGGACACCAACCTCCAGGCCTGGAGCTACACAAGGTTGCCCAGGGCCCCAGCTAACCTGGCCTTGAACACCCCCAGGGATGGGGCACCCACCCCCTCTCTGGGCAGCCCCTTCCAGCCCCTCACCACTCTCTCTGGAAAGAACTTCCCCCCCAATCTCTCCTCTTCCCCTTCCCTCCTCCAGCTTCACTCCATCCCCCTCGTCCTGCCAGTCTCTGCCCTTTAACAAGCCCATTCCCCTCCTGTTCCTCTGCTCCCTTCAGGGACGGGGAGGCTGCAGTGAGGTCCCCCCACAGCCTTCTCTTCTCCAGGCTGAACCAGCCCAGCTCCCTCAGCCTCTATCCATAGGGAAACTGCTGCAGCCCTTGGACCATCCTCTTGGCCTCCTCTGAACATAGGAAGATGAGATGCACAACCTGAGGATTTACTGCTGAGTTTCTCAACCCACACTTGGGCAAATGACTTCATTGCTTTCAGACAGCACCCGGTATCCACGGCTCCGATTGCAATCTGGCTCTGTGTTCTTGTGTCACTTTTAATTAGGCATCTTGTTTCTGCATTGTGTGTCATTCTCACATGGTTTGCAGCATAAATAATGGTGTATTGTGTTTCAGTGGGCACAGCCAACCTTCAGCTCTTAGTGAGGTTGCATGGGTATTTATGAGGCCATCTACCTGTTTTGCAACGTGCAGGTTCTGAGGTTGAAACACACCAGGATCTCTCCTTGTTTGGAGGGAGAAAAGACCCAAGACACGGAAGGGATGGGTAGAAGGTGGACGTTTCCATGGGGGAGTTGCAGGATGTTCTGCCCCGAGGTGGGGTTTGGCAGCTGATCAGAGAAATCCCACCCTGCTGTGGCTTCGCTCCTCAAATCTGGAGCAGGAGTGAGCAGGAGATGTAAGGGATGGTGCAGGAGGTGAGAGGTCTTTAGGGGCGTTCTGTTCCCTATGATGGGATTTGGGATCCCTTTGCCATCGGGGTAGGGTGGGCAGCCACAAGCTGGGAGCGAGGCGAGGGTGGGGGTGGGAGAAGGCGGCGTGTGCCCAAATCATCAGGCAAAAGGTCTGAGTTTATTTTTTTGTGAGTTGATTCCCAAGCTTCCACCTTTCACCCTGTGCCTCCAGCACCCCTCTGGAATAGAGGCACAGCGGGTGCTGGCCGTGCCTGGCCCTCACCTGCTCCTCTCCTGGGGCAGTTGGCCATGCTGCATGCTTCCCAAATGATGCATCCCGCCTCTGCAGCAGAGAGGTGCAGGACTCAGCCCGCTCTGCCCCTGGTCAGTGCTTGAATTGCTGCAGAGGGGCAGTTGCTGTGTGTGTGGTTTGGGTGCCGAGTTGCCCGGGGAGGGGGGGTGGGGCCGTTAACTCCCAGAGCCTCTCTCAGCGGTGCCGCACGCAGCCGGGAGCCGCGTCGCTGTCCCGACCTGTCTGGAAGGGAAGTTCTGGCACAAAACAGTGTGCCCTGTAGCGTAGCTGAGCGGGGTTGCAGCGTGCGCGCACGGCAGGCACGGGCCCAAGTCAGCACCTTGAGGTAGAGGGAGGAATCGCTCGGCCGTGGCTTTGCGAGTTGCTGGTGATGCAGCGTGGCCGTTGCGCCGCCCGTGCAGCCCCACGTGTGTGCGTGTGTCAGGCTAAACCCAGCAGCCGGTCTATAATCCCTCTTAAATCTGGTACCGGATCTGATTCATCCCGATTTTTAACTCCTGGGGTCAAACCCTGTGCAGCAGGTTCACGCCTGGTGCGCGTGGGGAGACGGGCAGCTCGAGGGCCCTCGCGCCTTCTATCACACCGGGTAAGCTCTTCCCCCACACCGAGGAGCCGGTGGAAGGAAGCATCCTCAGCATCACAGAGCTCTTCTCGCTCTTGGCACTGCTCTTCCTCTCCTCCGTTTCCTGCCAAGTCTCTCTCTCTCCTCCCACGCTGTCCTCAAGGAACGTGGAAACCTGCCACGAGTGGAGCTGGTGGCTGGAGGTGCTTTGGGGTGCTTTGGGGTGCTGGAGGGTGTCAGGAGGAGGCAGGTGGATGCTGGGGCTGGAGGAGGTTTCTCAGAGCACCACTGCCCCAGCTCCACGCAGTGCTGGACCCATCTTCCCTCCCTTGGTGGTGTCACAGGCAACGTGGGCAGACACAAGATAATTATAATTACAATTATTATTGTCATTGTTGAGTGTATTGATTATGATGGTGCCTGACACAGACTCGCCACACCCTCTGCTGCCATCAGCACCCAGGGCTGGGCTCCCATCAGGTCCAAGGCTGCAATCTCGCCCTTTGCTCACACTGTAAAACCTGATACCAAGTCCCAGGCTGGGAGAAGACGGGAAGAGGGGGAGAGCAGGGGGGTGGTTGCACCTTCCTTTCGGCTTTCATTAGGAAGCTTCCAGCTCTGCTGTATTTGGATTAAAAGCTGGGTGCTTGGGCAGCGTGTCTTGCTGGCTGAGCTAAAATACCTGGCTGGAGTGACAGCAGAGTGGTGGGAGTTGCTGAATCCTGGATCTTGGGGAAGCAATTCCCCTTCTGTCTGTTTTTCCTGTGTTTGCAACTGTAGGAAAAAACCCTCCTGTCTTTGGGAGACAAATTGTCCCCTCTGAGCAGAGATAACCATCTCAGCATGGGAATTACAGCTGTAATAAAATACTCATAGCAAATTAATCATCTGAGGATTTTATGCCCTTCTCCTCTTCTGACAGTGACTCACCAGGAGGAGATCCTGCCTGGCTTCGGCTCTGCCCCTCTGCCTTTGCTTATCTGCTTCCCTGGCCTTTCACAAACTTGTGTGGTCCTGGGTTGAGCTGTGTTGGGAAGATCCTGCAAAGCCCCATCTTTTGGGGAGCCCTTGTTGAATTCCTGCAGTTGCACGTGGGAAAATCCCCACGGTGATTGATGCTTGTCCAGGAGAAACCATCTCTGGGACCCTGGGCTGGGACAGACCACCCTGTGGAGCAGGAGGACAGGTGACACTGAACCTGGTGGAGTTTTTGCCATCCAACAGCCTGAAGGTTCCAATAAGCTCATGCATCCCCATGTTGGTGACGTGTCAGTCGGTGTGTAGGGGTGCAAGGAGGTGTCATGGGTTTTACTCTGGCCTCTCCCAGGTGCTTCCTGATGGCAGGACAGGTAATCCCTGAAGTACCACATACGGTTCTGGGTCTGTCTTCAGTGTTTTTCCTCCTCCAGAGCATTTATTTTCTGGGCAAGAGATCTGTGTGGAAGCTTTGATTTTGCAAAAGGTCTTGGAATTTGGAATTGGGGCCGAGGTTGCGGAGCAGCTTTGTTCCCATAGAGTCAGCAGGGTGAAGATGTTACTTGTGCTGTGGGAGCTCTTAAGAAACCAGTTGTTGTCCACAATTACCTTGTGCCAAGGGCTGTACAAACCTGGGTGAATTAGGATGACTGTCGTGTTGGATGCCTGTATTTGGGTGGAAGTGAGACCTTAATCCTTCCTGGGAGACGGAGGATCGGTTGGTAAAGTGGCATCGTGCCATTGACTCTACCCAAGCTGCGTCAGATGGGACAGAAGCCTGATAAGAGTGTTTCTCATCAATGACCCTGCCAGATCTTTCTCTCTGTGGCTCCATTCACTCGAAGCATCATGCTTTAACCTTGGTGTGAATCACAAAGCAAACTCAAGCAGTAACACTGCCAACTGCTGTGCTGGTTTTATTTCAGCCCCTGTAAACCGGCGGCCCCTTCGCTGCAGTGAAACTACCTCATGGTTTCCATCTGCTCTGAGGAGGGCACATTTGTTTACAATGGAGTTAATTAAATCAGAAACATGGGGAGATCTTCTTACACCATGTGCAGTCTTGTTGCCACGGGCTGTGGTGAGCAGGGATGGGTTTAACCAGGGAGTGGACCGATGATGGGGTGAGATGACCGATGCAGGAGCTAAACGTGCCGGTCAGGATGCAACCTCCAGCTTGGGACAGGTTAAACAACTGATGGCTGGAGAAACGTGGCCAGAGGAAGGATGGTTTTATAATTGCCCTGTGTTCTGGGGCTGGCCAGTGTGTATCACTGGCTCGAGACAGATGGCCTCTGATCCGACCCAGCCTGCCTGCTGCGTGTATCTGCAGAGGCCAAATCACATCAGCTGGTGGGAACTCGAACAGATGGACACATTCAACAGGCTGGGCTCAAAAGTCACCTGAGATGTTTTTTGTGGGGACAGAATGTGGATTTTCCTTCCAATCTCTTCCCAGACATCCCATTGCCAGGAAAGCTGAGCCGGCCGTCGCCAGGGCTGCCGGTCTCACCTCCGCTCTGGAGAGCTGCAGAGCTTTAATTTGTTTGTTTGTTTGTTTTTTCCTTTGGGCTTTGGCCGTGGGAGTGACTCTCAACTTTCATGTAAAAGTGATCCGTGTAATTATGATTATACATAATTATAACTATATTTATAGTTATTTCTTCATGTAATCATATGATCTTGTAGTTCGGAGGAGAGGGGAAAGAAAACAGCTTTAGGTGCTTATAAAATAGGCTGCGGGAGGGGAAAGTCCATAGCTTGGATGCTTCCACTGTGTGTCAGGTAGAGAGAAGAGGTTTTGTGGAGAGCTGGTGGCCTGCCACATGGAGTGGCCCTGGGAAGGAGCTCGCAGCCCATCCACATGGACTGGGTTTGCTTGTTTGCCCAGGAGCTCGTGGCACTGAGCAGAGGTTCCCACTGCAGCGCCTGGTGTCAACGCTCCTTCTGTGAGCAGGGCAGGAGGCAGCGGGGCTCAGTCCCCAGGGCAGGGAGCTACGGAGCTGGACCAAGCACTTGGACTAAAGGGGGGAGACTCCAGTGGCAGCAACTCATTTTGGAGTCCTAAATTGCTCCTGGAGGTGCTGGCGAGTGGCTTTGTGCTGCTACTTGAACACCTCTGGGTTTCCACTGATGCTTTTTCAGTCTGGTTTCAGCTAACAGGATGAGTGTGGCCAATTCAGAGCTCAGGGAGGTGTTTCCAGCGGTGGATCACACAGCGAGCAGCAGGCAGCTTCCCAGCAGCAGCCACGCAGCAAGGAGCCGAGCCAAGGTCTTCCCGGCTTCCAGCGGAGTGAGCAGACCGAGGAGGAAAGGTGAGACCAGCTCCTGGGGGGACAGGAGCTCGCTGGAAGCCTTGTTGTTAACGCGGGGCTGGCTCTGGTTGAGGGCAGCCGGCTGTGTCACCTGGGATGAGCTGCCTCCAGCGATTCCTGCATGATCCCCCCTGTTAATGCCGAGGCTTCTCTGCTGCCTTGCAAGGAGAGGTGCAGCTGGAAGACACGGTGCGGTTTAGGTGAGACCCATCCTAACCAGCCATGAGCACAGCTCAGGACCCCAGGTACAGCTGTGGGGCTGTGGGAACAGAGAGCAGAATGCAGATTCTGCGTGTAAAGCTGCAGTGTGAACAATACTGATCCATGTGCCAAGGGCGCTGGAGCAGAGAGAGGCCACGGAAGTGATTCCAAAGCCACTTGAGTATGAAATACGTGAGGGTTTCAGCCCATTCAGTTTATGCAATGTAAGACTAGGAGGGTGGTGACTTAACATTGCTAGGGGCAGTCACACCAGGTTCCAGAGAAACAGTTTAAGTGCTTCAGAATCAGGCTCTGGCAGAAAACTCCAGACACTGAGTTAACAGGTTCAGATGAGATGGAAGCTCCGTATTAGCTGTTGCACAGCAATGACCTGTAGCGAGTCCCCAACCTTTGGAACAGAGGAAACCTTCAGATCAGTCAGACATTGCCTTGCTAGAAAGGCCACTTTCCTGTTGTTGAGACGCTAGACTGAAGAGCTGTGTCATTATATGGAGCTTTATAGCCTGACACAGGAAGCAGGTTTACAAAAATTGATAAGAGCTGATGATAAAGAGTCACCTCATCCTAATGCGGTTCGTTTGCCTATCGGGTTCTTGACGTACGGTGCCTGCGTTTGGGACAGTTAAAAGAGCGAGTTTCCTGTGGAGCCATCTCTGCCTTGAGCAGCATTGTTGATAAGTGGGATATTTTGATTAACGAGTCTATACAGATCCTGAAGAGAGGAGCTGGGATCTCAGCATGGGGGGAGTCTGCAGCAGGGCGGTCATAGGGTGGAAGAGCCGTTGTGTTGCCATTGCTTTTGGGTGGTCTTAGCGGGAGCAGCATCCTGACGTGTCCTTCTGACAGCCCCGTGAGTGCCCCGACAGGCTCTTGTCATACCCCAACCACGAGACCACCAGAACACTGCTTGTCATTAGACACTAATTAATTTATGACTTGCTGCTGAAGTACTTTGGAGCAGTAATCACAAACCAGGACTGCGCTGTGCAAACACAAATCCTAAGGGTGCTCCTTGATCCAGAGAGGTTTCAATGCCAGCACTGCATTCTAAACACACAGCAAGAGAGAGAGATAGAGATAGTCCATGGGATATTGATGGGAGATGTGGCAACAGCAGTCCAACATTGAGCAGTGTAAATAACATGTTTTTAATGCACAATTTTGCTCCCCTTCCATTAGGATGTGTCTGCATTTGATTTTTCCTCCACCTCCTGCCCTCGCTTTCTGGGCTGGGATTAAGAGCTTGCTTCATTTTCCCAAAGTTTCGTAGAGGAATTTATCATTTATAGCTCTTTCATCAGCTTCCTGAGCATGTCCCTGGGTGTGCAGGGACTGGGCTGTCTTGTTGTGACACCGAGGGTCACGCTGTCAAAGCATTCTCCTCCCCAGGAGGGTGTTTAACCAGTCCGTATGGTGTCTTCTGTGTTAACAAACCTGGATCTCTGAGGGTCATTCACATGGGCTTGGAAGTATTTACCGGTCGGTGCGGTTGTAAAGCTATGTGGTGTTGCCATGGCACCCCAACAACACAAGCAAACCCCTGTTCGTGACATCGCCAGATCCTGTGGTGACTTAACCTGACTTGAAACCGGATTTAAATGGGGAATGTTCACTCTGTGGGATGGGTTGTAGTACAGTGTGAGGAGGCAAAGCTGGGAGTGTGCAGCAGCGAGGTGAAGGAAACCGTCCTGTGTCTCTGCTGCATCAGCTGGGTTGCTGATGGTACAGAAAAGAACCTTGAGCGGAAGACAGGCTCATCCTTACCAAAAATTGGTGGCAATTAAGATTAGAGAATTGCTTTTCATTGATCTGGTCCTTCGTAGTACAGAGCAGCGTGACGTTCAGTCCTCGTACTGCTGAACTGGTGTTTCTGCTAAGGCTGCAGAGCACAGCTTTGCCTGCATGACAGTTTATCTGCCACAGCTTGTATTTTACCAGGCTGGATTGCTTTATGGTTTTATCTAGTGTTGTGCAAAATATCCGTCTGCAAAGAGCCTGAGGCTGGATTGTGCCTGATAAGGTCCAGCAGCCAGGACTTACTTTGGCAGAAGTTATTCTTGCCTGACTGTAGGACCCCATCCCACTTTCAGATTCAACCTCTGTCTTCACCCCAAGACACCCTCAGGACACCCCGGCGCTGTTGCCAGAGACCAGTTTGTCTCTCTGTGGACCTGGAAGGAGCTGGAGCTACATAAAGCAGCTGGAGGCTTCACGTAACACAGGAGTTTGCTTTACACCCAGTGGATTTTAGTTTGGTTTTACTGGTGGAAGCTGAGGCAGCTTGCAAAGCAGGGAGGAATCTTGGCTCCAATGTCTCTGGCCTAATCTCCCTCTTTCCCTTCTTGAGAAGGAGAATTTCCTTGTAGCTGGGATCTCTGGCCACCTCATGTCCTTCCTGCAAAGGAGGAAGGACGGAGTTGGAAAAGGCTGGGGCTGCCCTGACGAGGGCAAGAGCTGACGGGTGACACGTTCAGGCCAGACTTTGAAATACCATGGAGAGTTTACGACCCGATAGTAAAGGGAGCTGTCCCTTCAAGGCTATTTGAAAGTGTAGAAAGTCCATAAAACTCTGCCTCTGTCTCTGCCTCTTTGCCATGGGAGCCCAGAATTTTAAGCAGAAACCTGTCCTGTCCCCTCCTGGATGGTTGCATGTGCAGGGTGCTGCCTGCCTGGACCATCCTTATTTTAGTGTTGACAGAAGTGAGAAGGCAAACCCACGGTGTCCAGGGGCAGCTGGAGCACCCCTCATCTGTCGCCCCCGTTCCCCTGCGTGGTGCAGGCGGTCTGGGTGCTGCTGGCAGGGTACAGTGTGTGTTTCCAGGGCTGCAGCTGGCGTTGGTTTATATTAAACTAGGCTGGACCTGGCACTAAGCTGAGGCCCCTTATCTCCTTTCTGCTGTTGCACAGGGGAGCTACCTGCTTTGCAATCGAGTTAAGGATCAATGTATATTCCCCCTTTTCTCATTTCAGGATCTCTTTAGCAGCAGAGGAGCTCTGAGGAAATGGGGAACAGACCTGTCCTGTTATAACTCCTCTGCCAGGGGAGTCCAGAATAGCCCATGGTTCATGTCCCTCAGGGGCACATGTGGCAGAGGCAAAGGGAGGTGCAGAACAAAGCCAAGTCTGAGCGTGGGGACAAGGCGCCAGGTGTGTCTTGTCCCTTCCCTGGCCCTTCCCTTCACCGGCTCAAATTCAGCAGGTTGGGAGGGTGGGAAGCCAGCCAGGCACACCCAGCTCTCCAGGCAGTAAAATGATCGCTTGCCCTTGGGCCAAGCCCAGCTTTTCTAACGGATAAAAGGGAAGCAGGCAGGAGAACTCGCTCACTTTCCTGGTCTCCAGCACAGCTTCCCTGAGCTTTTGAAGGGTGGGGGATACTGAAGACGCCCTCAGAGCAGCCATGTCCCGGTCTGTGAGTTTCAGCTCTCGCTCTGCAGCCGTCCCAGGTATCAGCCAAGTGCGGGTCAGCACTGTCTCCTCGACCCGTGGACTAGGAGGGGGTGCCAGCTTAGGCAGGGCAGGTGGATTCGGCAGCTCCAGCCTCTACAACCTTGGCTCCAGCAGCAAGCGGATCTCCCTTGGAGGCAGCAGCATCCGCTCAGGATACGGCTATGGAGGCATGGGATTCAGCGGGCCGCTCAGCCCCGGGGGCATCCAGGAGATCTCCATCAACCAGAGCCTCCTGACACCCCTGAATCTGGAGATCGACCCCAACATCCAGCGGGTGCGCAAGGAGGAGAAGGAGCAGATCAAGACACTCAACAATAGATTCGCCTCCTTCATCGACAAGGTGAGGTGCTGGGAAGACTCTGTGGATACTGATTAAAGTCAGATCTGAGCTAAAGCTTGCTTAACCCACTGGGGGCTTCACATGTGGGTTTAGGATCAGGCCCCTAAGAGCATATTGTGATTTGCTTACTGCAATCCAGTAACTCTTTATTAATAAAACCCTGCTTAGGCTGTCTGTCTACCCCCTGTGTTTAGCTGGTATTGCCCACAATGTGGGTGCAGGCTTTAAAGAGCAGATCATGGAATGGTTGGGGTTGGAAAGGACCTTAAATTCCAACGCCCACACCCCGGCACAGCAAATTCAGGGAGGAGGGGACCTCTTGGAGTCGTTCTGATAGAACAGATCTTGATGTAAGTCAGACCTTGCTGCAGTGTTTGCTCTGTATCTCTGTGGCTTTACTGTCTTGCATTGACTGATCCTGTGTAAACTTCAGCTCTGGCATCCTCAGAATGCAAGGAATCCTGACCTGGAGTTGGAGTAATTGGCTGACTCTGAGGTCTGTGGATGGCTTCTGTCCCAGTGTCAGGCAAGCAGAATCCGCTTATCTTTAAATCAGACATAGTGTTAAAGCCATGAGCCAAGCCCCAGAGCAGCAGTGTTCCCTCATGGTCTTTATCACTGTCCAGAGTTAGGTGCTTTTTATGAGCAATATAAATTCTTCAGATACCGTCCGCAGCCCGTCTTTCCCCACATCCAGGCTCTGTCACACCAGCTCCCCCTTCCTCCTGCTTTCACAAATGACCCCTTGGTTGTTTCCCAGGTCCGGTTCCTGGAGCAGCAAAACAAGATGCTGGAGACCAAATGGAGCCTCCTCCAGGACCAGAAGACCGCCCGGAGTAACATCGCCCCCATGTTTGAGGCGTACATCACCAACCTTCGCCGTCAGCTGGACGGGCTGCTGAATGACAAGGGCCGTTTGGAGGGTGAACTGAAGAACATGCAGGATCTTGTGGAGGATTTCAAGACCAAGTAATGTATAATGTTCCCATCCAACACTGTAGTTGAGCTGGCAGGTTGGTCAGCAGCTTGGCAGAGATGTCCCCAGCTTTTCTGCCAGGGAGGGAGATTTTGCCATGAGTTGGGTGTCTAGTCCAGGGCAGCTGCCTGGATCGCTCGTTGTTGGTGGTTCTGTCCTCTTTGGCTTTGTTTTGGGGCCTCCTCAGGCATTAGAGGTGCCAGTTCAGGTCTGTAGGTGGCCATGGGAGCTCAGCAGCTTGGCAGGTTTTTTGGGTAGGTAGCGGAGCAGGTGACCCATAATTCTAAAGCGACTTTTCAGTCCAAATCCTGTCACCTGGGAGGGGTCCCATAAAGAAAGTAGCCTTTGTCCCAGGCTGTGCCCAACCCTGCTTAACAGGAGAATGCCTTTAATTAAAAAAGGAAAGAAAGGAAAGAGGGAGCTGGCAAACTTGATCAAGCAGGAACTGAAAGCAAACAGATCTGATAATCCCCAGGGTGTGTTTAGGGAAAGTCAATACTCGGTCCTTCCCAAGGAGGTGCTTAGGAATGGTGTTTCCCCTGACCCTCCTTGGTTATTTCTGCTCTGTGCTCATCCACGGATGTGCTTTGCATCTCTCAGGCAGCAGCAAGGAGCTGTTGTGCACCCAGAGGAATCCCAGCCCTCATTTTAGCTGCATGTCACGTGGATGCATGGTGTGCAGGTGCATATTTATTCCCCCAGCTCATGGGTCTGTGTGAAACCAAACCCTGTATGTGGTAAGGGAGAAGGGAACTAGGAGCTAGTGCAGCAGAGGCAGTGAGGCTGCAGGAACTGGGGTTCAGAACCTCCATTTCTATGGAGAAAATCTCATTTTCAAAGTGGAACACCTAGAGCACGACCAGCAATTTGTGGGTCTCTTGCCTCTTTTCCATATGTCCCCTTTACGCAGCAGTTCTCGGTTTACACCTGGGGTAGGGGAGGAGATTGATGTGCATGAGGCTCCCGGGGATGAGGTTCAATAGGCCCTTGTTCAGCAAGTGCATCGACTAAGGGTGTGGTTCAGAGTCAAGGGAAGGAGCAGAGTGTTTGCGCTGTGCACGTAGCTGGGAGTGGGCACACCAGGCTGTGGCGGTGCCCTGCGCTTCCCGAGGCGCCCTGCGACTGGCTCGGAGAGGACTGAATGACCCATCACCTGGCTGCCCAGCTTGGTGGAGCTTCACCAGGAAACGAGGGATTTGATAAACTCATGTAGAATAATTCAGTCTTTTTCACCTGTCTCTGTAGGCTGTGGTCATCCAGGTCATCTATTGCTCTGCAATAGCAACAGGACCACAATAGGGACAACAGCCATCTGTGCCCATGTGGATGGGCAAGTTTCCAGTGCAGAGCAGAAGGGGAGGTACATGGCAGCTGTTGAAAGCAAAGCAGCTCATGCTTTGGAAGGCAAATTACAGCGCTAGCCATGCTGGAACTGTGTAAACAGAGAGAGCAGTGTTCCAACTGTGGCAACAGCAGCTGTGAAACAGCCTGAGAAGGTGGTTCCTGCACTGGTCCTTGGGTAACTTTCAGGATTCATAGAGCAGGTCCTTGCTCTTTGCTCCAGGCTTAGAATGGTGTAAAGCTCTGAGATGCAGGCTTGCAGGCAGTACAGATCAGTGAATTGTACCAATTCCTTATCCACCAAACAGTCTGCTCATCAAATCCATCTCTCTCTGGTTTAGAGAGAAGGATGTTGTGGGGGACAGTGTCAGAGGCCTTACAGATTTCAGAGTGTGGGAAAGCATGGGTGAGAAGTGCTTCCCAGGGTGGTGTGAACCAGAGCAGCTTCCAGGCATCATTCACACAATACCCTGGAAACCGCAGCGCGCACCCAGGTGCACAGGGCTACAGCCAACCTCTGCCCATGGCTGGCTTGGTTGGGGAGTCGTTGGCATCACAAGGAGAAATGGAAGGAGGGGGAAGGGACTCAGGTGACTCTTCACTGACATCTCTCCCTTGTATCTAGACTCTAACTCCACACCCATCCCTTTTGTCCTGGCAGGTACGAAGATGAGATCAACAAGCGCACGGCAGCAGAGAATGAGTTTGTGGTGCTCAAGAAGGTGAGTACCATGGGTGTTAGCTGGGACTGCTCATATGTGTTTGGCAGCCCCTCTCCCCTTTTGCCCCTGTGCTCTCTTTGCTCCAGCTGCACCTGGAGACCAGCAGGTGCAGGTGTACAGCTCCCATTCTGGGCTAAAGGCTCTTAAGAAGCTGGGGAGGAGTGCCAGATCCCATGGATATCATAGATTATGGCTAGATCTTTCTTTGGGACAACTCCTAAGGCCTCCATGACTGTCCAGCCTGAAGTGGACTTGCAAACACAGGTCCAGGGCACCATACAGAACATACAGGGTCCTGCACACAGCAGTTTTTAGTACACTGGGAGATAATGTTCCAGAGAAGAGTCACTGGGCACAGAGAGCAGACAGCTCAGGGGACTCAATGGGCTCGTGGCTGCTTCTCAAGCCATCAAAGGCTGGGTGGATGCTCTAGCAATCCAATGGATTATCACTTTTTTAGGATGTGGATGCTGCCTACATGAACAAAGTGGAGCTGGAGGCCAAGGTGGATGCACTGACCGATGAGATTAACTTCCTGAGGTCTCTCTATGAAGCGGTAAGGTCCTTTCTGCTGCACTGACACTGGCAGGACAAGGGGGCTGGAGTGAAGCTGGAGGAAAGAAGGGTGAGATGAGATATTGGGGGGAAGCTCTTTCCAGAGAGAGTGGTGAGGGGCTGGAAGGGGCTGCCCAGAGAGGGGGTGGGTGCCCCATCCCTGAGGGTGTTCAAGGCCAGGTTGGATGGGGCCCTGGGCAACCTTGTGTAGCTCCAGGCCTGGAGGTTGGTGTCCCTGCCTGTGGCAGGGGGTTGGAGCTCTGTGATCCTTGGGGTCCCTTCTGATGCAGACCCGACTAGGATTCCATGATAAAACCAGTGCATGGTATCCAGTGCTGCAGTGCTGGTGTGTGCTTGTGTGCTGTGTGGGCAAGAGAAAGAGAAAGTTCCTTGTCCCAGATGCCTTTATCTTACCCATTATTTGCAAGATAAGAGTTTAATTGAACTGGACATGCTGCATCCTTGGACTGGTATTTCATACTGGGTTCTTATCTTGGGAGTGGAGTCAACTAACCTTGCTGTCAAAACGTGGGTGATAAGGAGTGGGTCCATTTCTGCCATTGTTTGTTACTTTGTGCTCTGCAAGGTCGATGTGATTCAGTTGTGTTCCCTATAATTAATGAATGTTTTGATTAAATTCTTCTTGTCTGCCTCCCTTTCCCTTTTCTTCTCAGATTCTCTCTTTAATTGGCTTCCAAAAGGGAGTCAGTGATTAATGGTGTCGTTTTTAATGCAACCGGCAGGAAATTCAGGAGCTGCAGGCCCAGATCTCTGACACCTCTGTGGTCCTGTCCATGGACAACAACCGCAACCTGGACCTGGACAGCATCATTGCCGAGGTCAAAGCTCAGTACGAGGAGATCGCCAACCGCAGCCGGGCGGAGGCCGAGTCCTGGTACCAGAGCAAGGTGAGTTATGGGACAGAGAAAGGCAGCTCCTGCCAGTACACGTATCCCAAGTGTCAGGAGCAGGAGTGGTGTTTGAGCCGGTGCATTGAGTGCCTGACCCCATCCTCCTCTCTTGGTTCCGCCGCAGTATGAGGCGCTGCAGGTCACGGCTGGCAAACACGGCGACGACCTGCGCAACACCAAGAACGAGATCTCGGAGATCAACCGCATGATCCAGCGGCTGCAGAGCGAGATCGAAAATGCAAAGGCCCAGGTGAGGAGCTGCTCTTGTTCTGCTGCCGCAGAGCAGCGGATCCGGCAGCCGCCAGTGTGCCGGGGGTTTGGGTGCCACGCTCACCTCAAAAGGGGTGAGCTCTGCTGGGGGGAGAGACTGTGCTATGAGCAACGGGATGCTGAGAGGCAGCTGGTCTATGGGTGAGACCAGGTCTGAGCTGGGGCTGAGAACAAATCTACCAGCCACCTGGGAGCACAGGAGGGGAGTGATGCAGAACTGTTTCCAAAGGGCAAGGCTGTGTGTGGGCTCCCTCCCTCCCATCCACAGCGTTCCTCATACCCTCTTGCTCCTAGGATCTCTGTCCACTCCCTTTTGTAGCAGGGAACACCATGTTTGGGCACATAAAGGGATTTTTCAGCCGGTTCTGTTTGCTTTCTCCAGAGGCTTTCAATCGCTTTATCAAACGGCTGGTGAAAGCCAGAGCAGTGAGTGGTTCAGCCCATGTTGGGGCTGAAAACTGGCTGTGAATAACCAGAGTGCACAAAGCTGGAGATAAGCCATTGTGATTCATCCCTTTGTGTTTATTTGGTTTCAGGGCAGGGAGGCTTCAGCACACACTTACAAGCAAAGAGCTGACCGGGTGCAGCTCCTGTCAATAATGAATGAGAGTGTTAAGTACAGGGGTTGGTTTGTGAGCCCTTCCTGCCAAACATGGGGCTTTAGTGGAGGTGCAGGGGCACAGCTGAGAGTCCCTACGCTGCCAGTTTGCTGTGGCCCCACAGGGATGCTTTTGGGGTAGGTCTGCGTAGCTTGTTAACTGCAGGTCTGCTCCAGTCCATGCTTGCCTCACATCAAGGCTTGCAGGAGACCAGCTGGGTCTGAACAAGCTCTGGGGCATAACAGGAGAGAAGAACAGAGCTTGCAGTAACCCCAAGTATTATGCTGTTCTGTGTGGTGTGGGTGGGCTGGGAATGAGGATCACCTGAAGAAAGTCTTCTGAAAATGTACCAGAGAGAAGTAGTGTCTGCCTTCTGGAAGAACGTATCTTGGGATGAGATGAGTTTCCATTGCAGGCTGATCTCCTTCCAGTGCCCCCAAAAATGTGTAGGCATGAACTTCTAGGGATCTAAGCTGAGTAGATACACAGACAGGGTCTGGTCAGTAGATGTCAGAAGTTCCCAGGCAGTAGTGCCCTCCACCAAGGAGATGAGACGCCCACTGATGTACCCTGCCCTGTCCCCACAGCGTGCCAAGCTGGAGGCAGCTATTGCTGAAGCTGAGGAACGTGGCGAGTTGGCTGTCAAAGATGCCAAGGCAAAGCTGGAGGAGCTGGAGGCTGCCCTGCAGAAAGCCAAAGCTGACATGGCCCGGCAGCTCCGCGAGTACCAGGAGCTCATGAACGTCAAGCTGGCCCTGGACATCGAGATCGCGACCTACAGGAAGCTGCTGGAGGGAGAGGAGAGCAGGTGGGTGCAGCTCAGGGTTCCCTTTGCTTGGGGATGTGGCCAGGGCCCAATTCCAACTTCTTCAAGGAAATACAGAAGAGAAAACCCCAGTTCTGGGGAAACTGGTGGTTTTGGTGGAAACATGCAGGGAAAAATGTTCTTCCCATCATCTTTTGTGGCAGAAAATTTCCAAGTGGCTCAAATCCCCGAGGAATTGGGCCAGAGCTTTCACCCCCCAAGGTGATAAAGGAGCTTGTAAATGTAGGGCCAGAACAAAGCGCAGGATGGCACGCTTATCTTGTCTGAATTATTTACAGCAACTGTAATAACTCACTGACATTGTCTTCACCCTCAGCACTGGGGCCCTCGGGGAGCACTGAGTAATGCGAGCCTAACCCGGCCTCTTCCCTTTCCCCTTTGTGTTCTCCTCCAACAGGTTGGCTGGTGATGGAGTTGGCAACGTCAACATCTGTGAGTTGATTTTATAATTTATACTAGTTGTGCTTAGCTGTGTGCCTGTAGAAAAGGTGGGGACCAGCGGGGTCTGTGCACAGGAGCCTCAGGGTGCCCTGCCTCCTGCAACCCAGTTAGCCCCCTTCTTAAATGGGAGCCCCCCCGCCCCAGACAAGAGTCGGTAGTACTGTTGGCTCCATGGCCATCTCTGTAAAGTTTAATTTGGGGGAATATTGCTCTTTCTAATGAGAAGAGGCCTTGCCTGGATGGGAAGTTAGTGCAAAGGTGACATTAGAAGGTGTCTATCCAGCTGGAGGCATCAAGTATTCACCTTGTCTGGACGCTGGACAGATGCCGCTGCCCCGGAGATGCTGTCTGCAGCTCCAATCCAGTGGCTTTACTTCTCATCCTTAACTGCCACCTGTAGTTGGTGAGGCACATGCCCACGGCCTCTTCAGTACACCAAGAAATGAGCTGGATGTGCTTGGTACGAGGTTCTCCATGCTGCAGGATGCCAGAGCCAGTTTGAGTGATGGAGGAGGAGATGGGCTGCTCAGCCCTCACGTGCTCCTGGCTTAGCACAGAGAACAGATGCTTGGGCCACAACACAACAAGGGATTAGTGTCCTGGGGCCCCCATATTTTGCAAGAGAGCAGAGAGAGGAAAAATACACTTTTAGTGAGGGTGCCAAGCTGGATGCCAAGTTCCCTGGTGCTCATGTGGGGTTTGTTTCTCTCTGTGCCACAGCCGTGGTCAGCTCCAGCGGTGGAAGTGGCTATGCTGGTTCCAGTGGATTTCTGGGAGGAGGCCTGAGCCTGGGAGCAGGCATGGGCAGCGGAGCGCTGGGCTTCTCCTCTGGGGGCGGTGCCAGGTCCTACAGCGTCACCACAACCTCATCCAGCAGGAGAAGCTTCCGGAAGTAACGGCAGGAGCGGAGATCAGCCGTACCTGCTGCACGGGAGGAGGGAAACCCTAGGAAGAAAAGTTCTGTTGCCTTTTATAGGACAAATGGGCTGCAAAATTTCTGCAGTGAGGAATGAATTGGAATAAAACAGACCAGAGTACCTGACCCCGCTGCATCTCGCCCAAGGCTTGACCCTGCACTGTTGAACTTGGTGGGAACCTTTCCACTGAGGGCAGGTTCAAGCCCATAGGGTGAAATTCATCCTGGGAAGCAGAGAGTACATCGCTTTTGTTACCTGGTACCCCCTGCGCAGGGCTGGATTTCACCCTTTGAAGGGCAAACCAGTCATTTGAGTGTCAAGCTGTTCCACTTTTTTGCTGTGGCTTTGTAGAAGAGACCAGAAGATTATCTCCCTCTTTGTGTGACTTGGAAGACTTTATCCCCTTAGACTTCTCAGAAAATGCCAACCCTTGTTAAGAATAACAAACAGCCTGGGTTTGTTTTCTTAAAGTATAGAAGAAGAAAACAGTGAAACTGGTTTGAGTTTCTCCTTATTTTCTTTGGAAGTGAGCTCAGGAATGGGATTGGTAGTTCTGACTGGAGCTGATTCCTTACTGAAAGCAACACAGACAGATTTACTTTCAGCTTCTTCATACCAAAGCAACTCATAAAAAAGCTCCCCCACCCCTTCCCTCTCCTTAAAAGAAGCCCAAAGGGTAAGGGCTGCAAAGTTCTGGGGATGACAGGTAGCGCACTAAACTGGGAGATAGCATTCCCCTTCCCAGGGTGTCGCTTGTTGGCCACCCTGCATTTCAGTGTATCTCCCAATACCCTTTACTACAGCTCTGCAAACAGTGGGTTCGTTGACGCCTCGTTACAGTAACTACTTGTTCCTGCCAAGATGTGTCTTTGACTTCAATGTGCCAGGGGAAACAGTTGGGTCATTACAACAGTAGGAAAAATTGGTAGAAAAAAATAACTGCGAAGTAACTGCAGGGAATCGCTGTCTTGCATGCTCAGCCCTGTCCTGGCACTGTGGGTTTGGTTGACATTTTATGCCTTTGTGGTCTCGGAACTCATTGTGAGGCCGTTAATAAAGTTTCCCTATTGCGTGCTGCTTCAATCCCAGCTGCGTTCTTTGTGCCGCCCTGGAGCTCCGGGCACCATCCAGCATTCCCACCTTCTGCCTCTCCAGAGCCTGCTGCTGGCCGTGTCCCCTGGAGCAGCGCCACGCTGGGGGCAGGGCCCAGAGCCGGGGGCTTCCATCCCTGGGTGAATTTCACCTCTCTGGGCAGTGGGATGATGATGGGGCTGGTTTTGTTCAAGCACTTGGCTTCAGCCCAGCCCTGATCAGGAGTGAAACCAAGACCAGTCCCTTTCCCAGCACCGTCTTCCTCCACGGAGCCGAAAGGAGCTAAATGGAGGGGATACATCCCGCTCAGCTGGCCAGAGCCTGGAGAGGTGGGTCTGGGCCTTGCTGTGACGAGGACAGCTCATTCCTGCTCCTTTTTGGGGATAAGAAGAGCTCAGCCCAGGGTGATTTGTGCTTGTGCTGCCTGTTGTAGATGCAGAAGGCATCACCCCAGCGGGGATGGGGCTGGACGGGGCGTTTTGTCGTCACTGAGATAAGCTCTTTCCTCTTCCCTTCCTTTGGGGTGTCAGGCTTGCAGCACTGACCAGGGACACACAATCTGCTGTGTCCACAGAACAACCTTGGCTGTGGGGGGTGCTGGGGAAAAGGGCCCCTGCCTACGCTGGGAGCAGCATGAGGAACCTCTGGGAGGTGGATGCGCTCCTGGCGTTGCTCTTCAGCTTTGCACATGTGGGTTGAGGGAAAGACAAATGCTGGAACATGAGCTAACGGAGCCAAGGCCACAGACAGCATGGTCTGTCCACAGATGTCTGAGGGTTTTATGGTGGAGGGAAGTACTGTAGTTTATAGGGACACTGAGGCAGGGGAAGAGTGAGGACTCAAGTGCCAGCAGGTCTGGGAAGAAGGCTGCAGATACTTGGAGCTTTCTTTAGTCCCCCAGTGCTTCTGTTTCGGTTTCCATGAGTTTTTCAGTAACTGCCAAGGCCGAAACTCTGCTGTGAGGTTGGTTGAGATTTTCATCTCATGTTTAGAAGGAATTAAATGGTACAAAACCAGTATGGGCCGAGCTGACTCCCCAGCTCCCACTGGGCAGGGAGGAGCAAAATGAGGAGATGACTCCTGTCCTGGGAAGACTTCCACCTGGGAAGCCTAATTAGCTTGATGGGGTTATAAAGGGCAATACACCATGCAGTAGAGGGGAGCAGAGGTCTTCCAACCTGGTGGGATTGTGTGCTTCTGTGCTGGAGTGGTGCAGCCTGGGAAGAGGTCTGTAGCAGGGCTGGAAGCTGGCTGTGCTTTGCTTGGGGGGCTGCTGCAGTGAGCTGAGTGGGACCTGGCCTGGTGTCAGGGTGAGAGGAAGGATAAAGGGGTATAAAACCCTGGTGGTAGCTGGCTTTGAGGGGTTCCCAGGCAATGGGAGGCAGTCAGCCATGGCTTGAAGGGCATTTAGCAATCAATGGTAGTAATAAAGTTTCAGTTAGCTTCATGCAAATTGCTAGAGGATCTTTGCTTAGTCAGGGCCTTCTAAATGTTTCTGTTTGTTTGGTTTTCCTGGAGGGGAAATAATTTGGGGCTCCACCCTGTCCTAATGAAGACATCCAGCCTGGGCAGCACCTGTGCCCAGGCCTTGCCGGCAGCTGGCTGGGCCACAGCCACTCCAGTCAGTTGGGATGGCTCCAGCTCCTCATGCTCAGGCCAGAGGAAGGAGAGGGCTGTGCCTTCCACACAATATAATCACTCTGGAAAGGGATTACAGCCCATCCCCTTACTCAGCTGCGTGGAGAATAGGTGTGATGGGGGTTATGGGAGGCCACTGAAGTGCTGTGTGTGGGGTGGGAAGGGAGAGCTTGGCCTCTGGTTTAGACCCCTGCCAGCTTTGGCATATGCAGCCCCTGGAGCAGGCACGTGTTAACCCACCTTTCCCCAAATGAAGGTGTTGAGAGAAGGTAACAGAGCTGCTGGGTCAGTTTATTGGAGATGCAAGGCTAAAGCTACCCTGAGGGTAAAGCAACGAAGCGTGGCTCTCCGGATGGCGCTGAAAGGCGGCGCTGGCAGCAGGAGCTCGGCCTCTTCTGCTCTGGGTGAACTGGGTGCTGCTGCGACTTAACTCCAGTAGCTCTTCTTGGTGGTGCTTTTTGACACAAACCTCGTGCTGGAGCTGCTTCCCCCACCAGAGCCGAAGCCCCCGTCCAGGCAGCTCCCGCCACTGGAGCCGGCACCGCTCCCCCCCACGCCGAGCCTGTTGCTGAAGCCTGAGCCCAGCCCCAGCGAGTTCCCAGCTCTGTAGCTGCTCCCTGATGAGACCATGGCTGCGATGGGAAACCGTGGGCAGGAGGTTAGTTGGCTTGGAATAGTACAAAGGAATTTCAACCTTTAGTTTCACAGGTTCATGGCTTTTCTTGGACAGTCTACCACTGCCTGTATTTCACACATCTTCCTCCCTGGCTTTTATTCCTATCCTGTTGCTGATCTGGCCTTAGACATCTGAGTCTCCTAGGGACAGGCTCAGTGAACCTCTCAGGTTCAGAGCTGGCCAGAGAAAAGATGTACTTGGCTCTCTGGCTCCCCCAGACCACTGCAAAACCCTGATTTATTCCAGTTTTGTGCTGGTCACTACTAGCTGCATAGCAGTAAATGAACACTCAAATCCACTGCCTGAGAGCCAGATTACTTACAAATATTCACTGCACCGACGCCTTCTCCAGACAGCCTGGAAGTAGAAGGACAGAGAAGGAAGGGTTTGTTATTAAGGATGATTTCAAGAAACAGTTTGGCAGCAGGGACATTGGCTTAACAGAATGGTCTGGGGTGTTAAGGGTCTGATGATGGGTCTGGGAGGAACTGAGATAACACCTAGGACTGCACAAGACGGGGTGTGCTTTCCCTGCAAGTTTCTGTGGCCCTTCCCTCTCATTGCCAGGTGAATGTGAAAACATCTGTGGGTTTGGACGTTATTTGGCTTGCAGGAGGAGCCACCCACCTGCTCTCCTCTCCCTCCAGCAGCTTCCTGTAGGTTGCAATCTCGATGTCCAGGGCCAGCTTGACATTCATGAGCTCCTGGTACTCGCGGAGCTGCCGGGCCAGGTCAGCCTTGGCTTTCTGCAGAGCATCTTCCAGCACAGACAGTTTGGCCTTGGCATCCTTGAGGGCCAGCTCCCCACGCTGCTCAGCGTCTGCGATGGCTGTCTGCAAGCCAGCACACTGCAAGCAGTAGAAATAAGTCTGGTGACTGCTCAGTGGATTTGGACCCCAATTCCCAGACATCCTTATAAAGATACAGCAAGACAGTGAAGATGGAGGTGCCCCCTGCGTTGGGAGGGATCCTGTGGCCCGTACCTGTTTCTTTACACTATCAATTTCTGAGTGGAGCCGTTGGACCATGCGGTTCATCTCTGAGATCTCCATCTTGGTGTTGTGGAGGTCGTCCCCGTGCCGGCCAGCTGTGAGCTGCAGCTCCTCATACTGAGATGGGCAGGGAGATGAAGCACCAGGGCACAGTCAGATCTGTGCATAGGAGCTTCATCTCCTTGGTAGAGATTAACCCTGCTCTGATCACCTCTTGACCAGTCCTTATGTCTCTCTCTGTACTCAATCCAACCTCTTTCTCATGAGCTTCAGCATGTTTCCTTCCTCTGTCTCCTTATGCCCTTCAATCTTTCATTGTCCAAGAAATTAAATTAAATCCTCCCAAATCGACTTGATTTTCAACCCTGCCCCCCGCCCTTTCTCCTTGCCCTGTCCCATATAAAATAGCCTTTGGGAAAAGCTTTTTGTAGCTCACCTGGTTGATTTTTATCTCCTCACCTTGCTCTGGTACCAGGACTCGGCCTCCGCCCGGCTGCGGTTGGCGATCTCCTCGTACTGAGCTTTGACCTCGGCGATGATGCTGTTCAGGTCCAGGCTGCGGTTGTTGTCCATGGACAGGACCACAGAGGTGTCAGAGATCTGAGACTGCATCTGAGACAGCTCCTGTAAGTCAAATTGCTTCTCAGTCCCAAACACTCACCCTTGTGCTTGTCTTTGAGGGGGTATGTGGTGGAAGGGTAGGAACGGAGGGAAGCTGCAGCTCCAGCCACCCCTCTCAGGCTGGTTCAGTCCTGTTGGTACCAGGAAAATGGGGAAATAGCTGAACTGGGAAATCTGGGAGATCCTTACTGCTTCGTAAAGGGCTTTCAGGAAGGTAATCTCCTCTGTCAGCGCATCCACCTTGGTCCCCAGGTCCACCTTGTTCGTGTAGGCAGCATCGGCATCCTGGAACCGTGACAAAAAGAGATAGTGAACCAACCCTTGCTTGTCTGCACCCTTGTACAAAGACCAGTTGTCATTTAATGTGAGCCTTTGGAGACAAACAGAGCCAAGAGTGAACATGCTTCCTTCCTCCATCTTTTTTTTTGGGGGGGTGGGGTGATGTCCATTGATTTTAACCAATTTTTGATGTATCAGAATCCACTGAATTTCCTTTTTTTCTTTTTTTTGCCAGTGCACAGACTGACATTTTGGATAGAGCTGGAAACAATGGACATTTCTCATCGTGTCTCTCGCAGTTGGGAGCTGAGGAGGGTGGAAATGAATCCAGAAGGGCTGCGGGAGTGGCACAGTGGAGTGACAACAAGGTAGGGTGACCTAGATCTGACCTGGTACCTGGGAGACCAGGATTCACCTGGATTTTGGATGAGGGGCCTGAAACATGAACAAGTTATTGCCAAGGACTGACACACTGGCACTGTTGGGTGTTTCAGCTTCAAGGAGGGATGACTACTCCCTGGCAAAGTGCTCTGGCCAGCTTGGCACTGCTAAGGGTTATTTGCATTCAAATGCGTTTTGCTTTTAAAATGTATGTCCCTCCTTTGTTGGTGGTGCCTCACCTTCTTGAGCAAAACAAAGTCATTCTCTGCAGTGGTACGCTTGTTGATCTCCTCTTCGTACCTGTTGGGAAGGGGAGATCAGCATCCCTTCACGGTGTCCCAACTGCAACCCACCCCATCCTCCCTGGGCGTACAGAAATCCCTCTGGGGTGTACAGAAATCCCTCTGTGTGTTTGTTGTGGGGGGTTTGTGGGGAGACTGAGTCTGTTCCCAGGGGCATTTACCCCCAATGCATTGGTTGTTGGAGGAAAACACAAAAATAGCTTCCTAACAATGCAATGCCCGTGGTTTGTCAGTGCATACACCGTGTGTAGCACGATTAGAGATCTGTATGTCACCGGTTATGACAGAACGACAGCACCCATGGGCCAGGAGGGGGGAGGAGTCCATCTAGAAAAGCTGCAGGCCTTCATTAAAGGCACGATTTACCCTCTCAGAAGTTTTACTGTGAATGGGAGCCTTGTGCTCTCTGAATTCTCTCAGGCCGGGAGGGCTGGGTGGAGCCGCGGCTGAGCTCATCCCCACCACACCTGCCTGAGTCAGAAGAGCTGGGATCCCTGACGCCAGCTCCCGCCGTGGCTTTGGGAGGGCTGGGGATGGCAGGGAGGAGGGGAGGTGGTGGCCTGGGCAAGGTCTGGATCAGCAGTAGCACACAGTCCCACTCTTGGGAAAGGATAAAGCCAGCGGTAGCTGTGGAGTGATGCCCAGCTCACATGAAATGATTAAGCAGGGGAGATGAAAGACAGGAGTTCAAAGGAAGAGGCCACACAGCTAACAGAACATTTGCCTTTCATGACCCTTTCATGAGGGAGGATTTCTACATATTGGGAATATCCAACCCTGCAGATCATTTCCATTCAGCCCGTGTAGAGATCTGTGGGTCTTTAAGCCCTTAGCCACATAGAGGAGGAAAACTAATTTGGCATCTAATTTTTAATTGCCGTATGGATTATTGTTTGACTTAGAAGGGCAAAGCATTAGGAAGAAATCTTTGGGGGTCCACAAAGTTTAAAGTAAATAAAGGCAAGAAGAACAAATCCCTGGGAAAGGGGGGCAGAAGCAGTGACGTCCTTTGGCAGGGGCAGGCATTATTGCCACTGTGCAAGATGATGGTCCCTGCCCAGGAAGGTGGATGATGTAATAGAACTTTTACCCAAGGATTCCCTGATCTGGAGCCAGAGGGAACATTTGCCACCATGTCAGATGCAGGCAGAGCAAAGCCCAAACCTCTTCTGTGCCGTGACCTCCGGGTGTCAAAGAATTTCTTGTCTGAAGTCACGGTGTGCCCAAGGGTCTCCTCTCAGTTGAGCAGTTTCTGTTGCTGCTTTGGTGCCCCAGACTGTGCTAATGTTGGACAGTGCTGCTCCAAATATAAAACTGCTTTCACTGTGGCTCTGCAGTGAGGACAGGAGGCGGCTGCGCTCTGACCCGGGTAGTCATTCTGCCTACGGTTGGGATTCATCCCAAGCCAGCTACCTGGCCCTGGCTGCTCTGGCTCAGCTCTGCTCTATGGGGATTCTTCTGTTGCTGATGGAGACAGGTATTTCTCTCTCTGGAATGTCATTTGCCCCCCACTAAAATGAACTCAGGAGATCTGGTGGCCGATTTGCTTCAGACCCTGAGGTCTTACACAGCCAAACTGACACAGCTCAGATTCTGCTTCTGTGAAACATTTCTTCTCTGAGGGCACAGAGAAACGGAAGAAAAGGGAGTCTCAAAGCAGACGGTGGATGGATGATGATTTCTCTTCCCCAAGGCTGTTGTTTCTGTTCTGATGCTACCTTTGGGCAGTGTTGGTAGAGGTGGCAGAAAGTGTCAGACACATGATCTCCCAAGAACGGGAGAGCAGAGGGTTTTTGGCAGCATGCACGTGTCCTGGCTTTGAATCGCAGCCTGTACCTAGCTCTCATCTCTTGTTTTTCTGGTTCCAGACTGACAACTTAAGCTCCTTATTCATTCACATCTATTCAACAGAGTATCCCTCATGGGCATGTAGCAGCCAGGAACACTTGATAGATGTTTTTCCAAAGTACAAAGAGGGGATGAGAGAGGGAATACCTCCTGCTGACAGCTCAAAGAGTCACTGAGCTCGCTCAGGGTTTCAGTGGCTTTCCATGGAGGGGGGGGGGGGGGGGGTTAACTCCTGGCTTTCAGAAATGCTAAAACTGTCCAATACATTGATATTAGGGGACATGAGAATAATTAAAAAAGAAAAAATCCCAACAATGAAACCAACCCAAAACCCACATAATCACACGCATAAACCCACCTAATCCTCCTGGAAAGGACCCCACATCAGTAAGAGATGTGAGTGGTCAGAGCACTCTGTAGGCTTGTTAAGATTCAGGGTTTATCCTGGTCTGCGTGGGGGCTGAAAGCGTTTGGAAAGTTTAATCTCTGGGCAGAGGAATCTTTTGGGAAGCTGCTCCCAAATTCCTGTGGATGGAAAGATGAATGACACTACAAGTCTTTTGCAGCCTTTAGAAAGGTCACCTGTCCCTGCAAAAAAGCCGCATGTGTCTTGAAAAGGGAGGAGTGCTGCTGCTGAGATAACAGCTACAATTAAGGGAACTGAGGCACTTTAATCCCCTCTGAGGCCTCTCAGGTTTGGGATTGCCTTGGGTGTTTTAACTCATCCAGGAAGATGATAGGGTGAAGAAAAACTGGACAGGTTTCTTCCAGCTTACCTGATCTTGAAGTCCTCAACAGCATCCTGCATAGCCTTCATCTCTGAGCTGAGCCGCAGCCGATCCCCTCCTAGAGCCTCGAGCTGTCTCCTCAGGTTGCTGATGTATGCGTCAAACATGGGCTCAAGGTTATTCTTCACAACTTTTTGGTCTTTCAAGAGGCTCCATTTGGTCTCCAGCACTTTATTTTGTTGCTCCAGAAACCTCACCTGAAACCCATCACAGAAATTTTAATCATTTGGGGCTCATGAACTCAAAACCTGCTTCTCTTTTCATGAGGTGGGTTTAACGTGAGGGGGTTTTGGTTTTATGCAATTTAAAGTGGACATTAGAGAGGGATGTCATCAGGAGATCATTGGTAGGAGGATTTGGAAATCAGGGCAATATACACCTGCAAAGAAATGTGGAAAATTAATTTGCACAACATCTGTAATGAGCTGTACAGACAGTCTGGATGTGGAGGTAACACGCTGAGCAAAATCCTTCACTGTGCGTGAAGGATTTAGATCCTGATCCTGCTCCACAGGTGATGAGGAACATTCCAGGCTGCATGAAGGGAAAGTGTCTTACCTTGTCAATGAAGGAGGCAAATTTGTTGTTGAGGGATTTGATCTGGTCCTTCTCCTCCTGACGCACTCTCTGCATGTTTGGGTCAATCTCCAAGTTAAGAGGTACCAAGAGGTGTTGGTTGACCGTGACCCCTTGAATGCCTCCACGGCCACATCCTCCTCCAAACCCAGCTTCACCAGCTCTGTATGCCAGCCCACCATGACCTGACCCATAACCATATCCTGATCTAGCAGAACAATACTCTTGGCTCATGGAAATCTTGCTTGCCCCTAGGTTGTGAAGGCTCCTGCTGCCTCCTCCGCTGCTGCGGGACATGGACATGGAGCTGAAGCTGCTGCGGTTAAAAGGCATCGTGGCAGAAGCAGCACTGAACATGTTCTCTGGAAGTGAGTTCTGACCTAATGCTGACCAGCTCCCGTGGCGAGGGCTGAGGACAGTGAGGTGAGATAGCAGGTGAGTGGAAACCTTTAGTAGTTTGGATCAGGAGTCCCCTCTGCCTTTTATCCTCTTGGAGAACTGGGCATGTCCGCAGAGGACTGCAGCTTGGTTGTCTGAGCTAATTGGGTTGGTATGCTGGCATGTGGCCACTTTTCCCAACCCGCTAATCACCGCTCGCTAATGCCATGGGCTGGCAACCTCCAGGCTCGTAAAGCCAACCAGATTTTCTAACCTGTGTTTTTCAGAGTGGGGATTACTGGTGGAAAAGTATAAAAAGAGTCCAGAAGTTCCCTTCGGGCTTTAAGCTTGATTAATGGTGTCAGTGTCCATTGAGTTTAAAGCTGATGGGAGTGAATTTGCCAGAAGAGGGAATCTGGAGATGTTGAAAAACGCCGATTTGGTGTGCTTTGCCAAAGAAAAAGCTGACTGGGCTCCCCAGCTGCCAGCTCTCCTGGGGTAGGAGTGACCTGTCCTCATCTAGGCAAGGAGTTAGATGCCTTATTCTGTGTTTCACAGGCACCACCTTGCACAGAGGTGCTTCTGGGAAAGGGGATCTTTTGGGAGGTACCTGTGCCTTTCTTTTGGGTGGATGCTTTGCTTGGCCAGAATCCTCCATGATGAGGTAGCTAAAAGTTACACAGTCCCCCAAGAGAAAACAGCCTGACTTGTAAAGGTGCCTGTTTGATGCTGGACACTGTTTAAGTCAAGTACCAGTTCTGCTGGTGTCCGTGGAAATAAGAGTCCAGAGATGCCAGAGAAAGATGGGCAGGTGTGGAATAGGACAAGCTGTTTCCTTTCCAGCATCCTGTGGAAGGTGCTGATGCTAAACTCTTTGCTCCCACAAATGGGAATGGGAGGTCCAGCTGCCCTATTCCTGTTGGGTGTAAGAGGAAGGAAAGGTCTCAGTTCTTGTGTGACTTCTCTTTGCCTTCAGCTCTACTCTGCTGTGTCAACAGCTCTTTTCCCTAAGGTCCTATAACGTAATTAGAATTAAAAGGAAGAGGTGGCAAAATTAATTCTACATGCTGTTTATTAGACAAACACTGGGAAATGAGGATATCAGAGTCAAAGAACAGGAGTATGCCATGGTTTATATACATAAGGGCAGCTTTGACTGTCAAATCTTTGCAAGGAAAGGATAAGGGCTGCACAGGAAGTGAGAGGAATCACAGTAGCTGCCGGCGCTGACGTCTGAGTTTAATAACATCTCTTGGTTGAAGAGGTGGAGGAGACAAACTTCATGCTGGAACTGCTTCCACCAACCAGGCCTGACCCGGCTGTGCCCTGTCCACTTCCAGAGCTGAAGCCCATTCCTCCAGCACAGAGCCCACCTCCAACACCACTGCCGCCTCCGAAGCTGAGGCAGTTCCCGCTTCCATATCCTGTTCCTACAGCAGTTCTGGTCACAGCTGCAAGAGGAAAACACGCTCTTTAGAGGCACCCATGAACACTGAGCCGCGAGGGGCAGGGAGACAGATGGAAAAGTTGCCCAACTATTAAAAAAGTTACTTACAGATGTTCACCAAGCCAGCACCTTCTCCAGAGAGCCTGTTAGGGAGGAAAATGAGCCCATGAGAATTCAAAGGGAATCCCTGACAGGAGCTGGTTGGAGAGGCAGGAGTATTTTCAGTGGAAGTTGGAAAGTTTGTGCCAGAGAGTAACATCCTCCCCAGTAGCTCATCGTCATCAGCAACTGCTGGCCTTTAACTGGTTTTGAGTCTTCTGGATGTGGGAAGTCTAAACCAGACCAGGGTGTTCAACTCCCCTGCACCTCTGGAAATTGGAATATAAACCTGCACCCACCTGCACTCTTCGCCCTCCAGCAGCTTCCTGTAGGTTGCAATCTCAATGTCCAGGGCCAGCTTGACATTCATGAGCTCCTGGTACTCGCGGAGCTGCCGGGCCAGGTCACCCTTGGCCTTCTGCAGGGCCGACTCCAGCTCAGCCAGTTTGGCCCTGGCATCTTTGATGGCCACCTCCCCACGCTGCTCAGCATCTGCGATGGCTGTCTGCAAACTGGCACACTGCAGGGAGAAAGAGGGGTCGTGTTTCTTACCTGGCACATGTACCAGTTCTTGTACCCTGGGATCATGATGCCTGGTCCAGATGCAGAAGGCTTTGAGTTACCATCTGTAGGTGTGATCTTAATGCTCACTGAGTCGATCTGTGTTCTGAGCCAAGTTACAACCAGGATTTAATGTACCTCCACACCTCTTAACATCTCCTTAGATGCATTCAGATACGCTTAGGGATGTTATGCTATCAGATTCCTTCCTTCATGCTTTTATTTTTATTCCCTGGAGTTGGATGAACACCCAGGAAGTTAGACCACAGCAAGAGTTGTCTTACACATTGATGTAGCCCTTTACCTGCTTCTTCACGCTGTCGATTTCAGACCGCAGCCGCTGGACGTGGCGATTGAGCTCGGAGATCTCCTGCTTGGTGTTCCGGAGGTCGTCCCCGTGCCTGCCCGCCGTCGCCTGCAGCTCTTCGTACTGTCAGAGAGAGGAACCACCCGTCAAGGTAAAACATATCAGGGTTGGAACCAAGCAGAGTTGTGGGTATGTGGGTGTTTGTACTCAGAAGCATGCCTGTGTTCTCAATCCCAAATTAGCACTTCCCAACTTTATAGGATTATTAATTCTGAAGACAGCCTGTATTGCAGGATGGGACCCACCTCCCTGTGGGAATTTGGGGTGGGGAGTGTGGTTTTCCCATTGCAGAAGCCTTCCTAGACACTCACCCTGGACTGGTACCAGGACTCAGCCTCCTCCCGGCTTCGGTTGGCGATGTCCTCATACTGAGCTTTGACCTCGGCGATGATGCTGTCCATGTCCAGGCTGCGGTTGTTGTCCATGGTGAGGATGACAGAGGTGTCAGAGATCTGGGTCTGCATCTGAGACAGCTCCTGCAACAGCAGCCAGTGTTTCGGTGAGACATAGATGTGGCTCAGAGGGAGGAAACCCCCAAGTTGGGGGGGATCTGGGTATACACAGTGATTTTTCAGAGTGCTTTCTGGCAGGGTTAAGACAGCAGCTGAGATGGAAGAAGCGTTATTTAGTGCAAGAGAGTGGAAAATAATCAGTCCTGGGCCTCTGAAGTGGGAAAAGAAGGCAAGGGCGTTGGAAACTGGGAGAATGATTTAAATGCTGGTGCTTACAGCTTCATAAAGAGCTCTGAGGAAATCTATCTCCTCCATGAGGGAGTCCAGCCTGGCTTGCAGCTCGGTCTTGTTCATGTAGGCAGCATCCACCTCCTAGAAGAGGAAACACATTGCAAAACCAAAGTGAGTTTTTGGAGGAGCTGGAGCAGATGTTTCTCAGTGTGCTCACAGCAGGGTTGTGTGTGTGCACCCACCTTCTTCAGGACCACAAATTCGTTCTCGACAGCTGTGTGCTTGTTGATCTCCTCTTCGTACCTGTGGCATGGAAGTGGAGAGTTGGCCTAGGCTTGTGCAGAAGTTATTCTGTGTTCTCAGGGCTTTGCTCTTTTCTAAACCTTTTACTGGATATACCGTTCTGTACCTTGGTCTCTTACCCTGTGATCCTCGTTGGGGCTGAATATGTCCCACATCAAACAGAACCTTTTGAGTAAGGCCCAGCTTAAACCAGCAAAAAGGCCTTCTTCCCTCGCTTGGCTGCACAGATGCAGCAGGGAGCTGGCATCTCTCACAGCACACCCCACTCTCCAGACAGACCACAGATGACTTGACTTACTTGTTCTTGAAGTCCTCAGCAAGGCTTTGCACCTTGTTGAGCTCCCCTCCTAAGTTCTCCTTGTCCGTCAGCAAGCTGTTCAGCTGTCTCCTGAGGTTGTTGATGTAGGTCTCAAAGAGGGGCTCAATGTTGTTCCTGACTGTTTTGTTCCCCTGTTCTTGCAGAAGGGCCCACTTGGTCTCCAGGACCTTGTTTTGTTGTTCAAGAAATCGGACCTGTACAGAGAAAGAAGGTTTTAGGATGGTTTTCCTTAGAGAGGCAAGGTACAATCCTGCAAGGATTCCCTTGCTGAAAGGTGGGAGCTCTCAGCCCTTGGGGACCACCTGACAGTTTATACAAGCAACCGTTGCACAATTGGCATTTGCTCCCTTGGCAAACTCTGCTTCCTTACACCCTGCATCACCAGTTTCCTGCTGTTGGCTGGTTTCATTTCAGCAATAATGCCCAGGATGAACAGCCTCAAACCTGGAACCCCTCACATTTCATTCCCAGGCTGCTGATGTTAGAAACAGCAGTTCTTTATTACTGGCAGCAGAATTTCTGATGAAGATGTAACTTGCCCTTGTTTGCGCTTCCCCACTGAAGAATTGACACAGCATAACCAAGAAATCTTGTGGCTCACCTTGTCAATGAAGGAGGCAAATTTGTTGTTGAGGGTTTGAATCTGATCCTTCTCATCCTTACGGATGCTCTGGATGTGGGGATCAATCTCCAGGTTGAGAGGTTTCAGAAGGCTCCGGTTGACTGAGACTTCGTGGATGCCCCCAGCTGGGACAACAGGGAATCCAGGGCCACCCATGCCACCACCAAGCCCAAAGGCACCACCAAAACCACAGGAGACCCCAGTGCCAGCACCAAAACCTGCAGGTCCGTAGAAGCCACCACCCCTTCCAGCCATGGATACCCTCTTGCATCCACCAAGACTGTAGAGGCTCCTGCTTCCAAAGCCTCCACCCAATCTTCCATACACAGCAGCGGTACTGCAGCTTCCACCTTGGGATGCAGAACGCGAGCAGAAGCTGGTGCTGCTGGCATTTGGGATGAAGGCAGAAGCAGCACTGAAGCTGGTTTTGCTCTGGCTCCTTGCAGCACACTGGCGAGACATGGCAGCTGACGGGAGCACGGTGAAAGAGTGAAGCAGTGAGGAAGTGGGTGAAGGCAAGAAGCTGAAGCTGTGCTCCCCCAGTCTGGGACTGGCCTTTTATACCATTACTGGCTGTGGTTGTGTCTGGTGTGGTGCTCATCTCACTGATTAAGTGGGCTTGGCATGCCCAGCAGCAAAGCAGATGACGAGTTCACCGTGAGCTCAAGCACCCATGAAACACAAAGTAGAGGAATTGCATCTTTTCTGGTGTGTAACAGTCATGCTCTGGCTGTTGAAATGTCTGACAGAACACTAAATGCTGCCTGCTCAACCCCTGCTGCAGCCAGCCCTCTCCCACTCCCTCCTTTCACCTCTGCAGTGGATGGTTCCCCATGTTGGGCAAGCGCTCGCTCACCTCTCTCTGGGGTGAATCAACCCCTCTGTTGCGTAAAGGCACGTTATTTCATGGTGCAGTGGTCCAGGGTTTGAGAAATTGTTGTTGTGGGTCTGTGTGTTCCTGCTGCTGTGGTTTTGAGCAAACCCAGTGGGGCAGCAGCACCTCAGGCCCAAACGTGTTGGAAGTTCTGGGCTCTTGTTCTCAAGCCAAGCAGGAATCCTTAGACCAGCACTGATAGAGAAGGGAGAAAGAGGTGATGAGGGGGAAGCTAGGGTGGGGATGGAGCATTAGTGGAAGTCTCAGACACCAGCTGGGGAGTAGGGATGGACATGGACAATAACTTTACAAATGGTATTTTCAGACCTTTTCTTTCTGTGAAAAGTGTCTACGTTTCATCCTGATTCAAACTGACAAGAAGTGACGAAACACCAGATTATGACCAGGAAAGGAGTTAACCCTTGGCTGTGATGACACAAAACCTGACTTGGCAATTTCTCAGGGCTTCACCTTCACAGATATTTGGGCTGTTTCCTGACTCATGGAGTGACCTTGTCTCTACATGGTGTGAAGCATGTTCCCAGGCTCCCCTCCCCACATCTGTTGTCTTTCGCCTCTGATATCTCTTACTCACAAGGAAATTCAGGGCTTGGGATCTGAGCTGATGGCATTGTTCACTGACAACTCCCTCTACTCTCATTCCACGTAGCACCCAGGAAAAGCCATGCAGTGCATTTCTCCCTGTCTTGGCTCGCCCTGTGCATGCTGTGTGGTAGCACAGTATGAGGGGTGCTTATCCCAGGGCAGGAAAGATGCTTGAAAGTCACTCCCAGTGCCTTGTTTTGATGCCCAGGGATGGACATGCTGCTCTTGGACCCTGGAGCCCTTTGGGTTGGCCAAGGTGTGTGTCTCTTGTGGATGCCAAGATGAGCGCCTGTTCATCACAGGAGGTAGCAGAGGGTTGCTGGCTGGTCGTGGCTTTCCCCAATCATTGAGCAGACGTGTGCAGGCAGCAGGGAATGGAGCAGGAGTCTGAACAGGCATCTTTCAAGTGTGTGCTTGTGTCTTCACACATGGAGGCTGCACGGTCAACTGAGCTGGACCAGAAGGTCCCCAGAGGGTTGTTTGCAGATGCCCTTCATCTCTTCTTACCCTTCAGCCTTTCATACTTTTTGTTTCTCTCTATTTTCCTCTCTCTCCTCATGTTTCCATTACACATCCTGGAACGAAGCTAAAATAACTGTTCTGGGAGTGTTTCAGCTACTGTCTGTCACAACAAGCATCAGGTCTTGAGAGAGGAGAGCTCCTGTGACTAAGCTGCCAACTGCCTGTCCTAAAGAGCTCTATAAAAAATCTTATGGGTAGCAATTAGCAATCGGTTCCCTTCACGTGTTGCAAATTTAAGCCCCTGAGTGGAGCACGAGCACCATTCATTCCACTGTGACTCAGGGTTTAATCTGGGCTGTGCTGGAATTAACAAGGGCTGTCCTCTCCTGCTGAAATAGGAGCCCCAGGTCATCCCTACGTCTGTGTAACTTGTCCAGCAGGACTGGATGCAGGAGGTTGTGTGTGTGGTGACCAGAGCCTTGCTCTGGAACAAGGGCAGCCACACGCTGGCCATGTTTCTGGAGATGCCAGCCTTTCCCAGGGTGGGGGTTTGTGACTCTTTTTAAACAGGGGTGCCTTTGGAGAACAGATATTCTGGCTCCAGGCTTCCCCATGCTAGGTGAAGGGCTTCATGGTCTCTGTCTTACAACCCAGGTCAGAACAGATGGCATCCACCTGATGCGCCCGTTAGCTGTATAAATGCATCCTCTGGTTAGAGTGTGTCTGGGCAGCAATGAGGAAGACCGTTACTTCTCCTTGGCCAGGGTGCTGTTCCAAGGGGGGATATTGCTTCTTCCCAGCAAGCCACTGTGAGTATTCAGCAGGGAGAGGTGGAGAGCTGCAGCAGACCTGTAACCAAGCCTGCAAGTCTTTGGGAAGAAGATTTCCTGAGGGATACAGAGAGGAGCAAGCAGAGTTCAGAGCATCCTAGCGCGTTTAAGGAAAATGCTGGTCTTGAAGGAACATCTGAATGGAACCTGTCATTCAGGGATGCCAATCCCCCTCCATTTGCCCATCTCTGAGTATTTTCTTGATTGCTTCTCTGTCCATTCCTTGACCTCACTGGAATACTTGGGGTGAGGGTGGGGACTTTTTCTAATCACAGCTATTAGTTCACCTCCTCTTCCAGCAGTGAGACCTGGTGCTTTGTAGCTTTCAGCCAGGTGATGCTCTGCTTTCACTTCTCAATTAATTTCTCCTGATTAGTCAGAACCATGTCTAAAATTGCTACACCTCCTCTGGATTTCCTCCACCTTTGCAAATCAAGATCTTGTCTCTAGTGTGTTCTAGGAATGTTGGGGATCCTGGATCACTTTCCAGCAGGTATCCCATTCTTGGATTTATTTTTCTTGTTATAGCTACCAAATGAGTGATGCCTGACTCAAGAACTAATACATGTGGGCCACCTCCTCCACCTGCTTGTAGTGAAAGGAGAGGGAGCACGTGAGAATCAAGGCCTAAGATGAACACCTAAACCAGCGTGGCCCGGGAGTGCTTCCAACCTGCTCCTGTTTGCACCGCCGGCACCTGCACTCAGGTGAGGCAGCTCAGCAGCAAACAGCGTTTGGAGATGGGCCGATAGGCTTGAACAAGTCGGGCGGTTGCTCTGAGTCCCCTGCTAATTAGTTCCCCATTGTTATAAGTTGGTGCAGGTACATCACACACTTGGCACTGCCCTTTGTCTCCCCGGGGAGTCCTGGCTGTTGGATGTTGTGCTGCTGTAAATGACTCTCAGACCTTTTTCCCTGTCCTGCCTTGGCGTGTCCTGGGTTTAGCTTCCAGGTGTTTTGCTTGCACGGTTGGGAGGACGTTGAAATCAGCAGCAAACCTCCCCTGGGTGCTTTGCTGTGCCCCAGTGTTTTGGCTGCAGATGGAGAGATTCAGGGAAGGTGAATGAAGGGCAAAAGGATCTGTGCCTTTAACTGGGCAGGGCCCCAAGAAAAAATGCTTGTTCCCTGCATTTGCATTTGCTGCACCGTGTCTTTAATTAAAAGGCCCATACGATAGAATAAATTACATATGCATCTTTATTAGACAAACACCAGAGAGTGAAGAGAGACAAACAGTCATGGGACACATTTTATATACAAAACCCGGCCAAACAATGCTGAGCAGGAACAAGCAAGTTGCAGACTTAAAACGCTTGGGCTGACGTTCAGCAGCAGAGCCCTACACGCCACGTGCTAGACATCACAGCAGAGAGAAAGGGGTCCTAAAGTGGGGCTCCCGGTGACAAGACATAGGGCTTAGGTGGCCCTCATTCTCTTGACCCCAACTGTGCTTTAGTAAAGATCTTAAGGTGTGTTCTGGCGAGTGAAGGCATCTGAAAGGAAACTCCTAGCTTCTGTAACTTCTTCTGGTGGAGGAGGTCGAGACAAACTTCATGCTGGAGCTGCTGCTGCCTCCAAGGGTGGTGCTGCTAACCCCAGGACCACTTCCACAGCTGAAGCTGTTCCCCATGTTGCAGATTCCTCCTCCCATGCTGAGGTTGCTTCCTCCTCCGTATCCTGTTCCCACAGTTGTTCTGGTCACAGCTGCAAGAAGAAGGGAAAGCTTTAACTTTCTCTGGGTATTGGCTTCTTGGTTCAGACACTCAGTAATGCTTAAATAAGGTAATTGTGTATATTTTAGAGACTTACAGATATTCACTGGGACGCCATCTCCAGCCAGCCTGTTAGGGGACAGAGCGCAACAAGGTAAGAAGAGAATGAGGTGGTTGGTAATGGTGGGAAATCAAAACTTGGTGTAATTCAGGCAGGCTTCCCACAGTGTTATTTCCATTAGCTAGGACCATCTTCCTCCCCACCCTCTGATGCCCTGTTTACCATTTTATTTAGCATCTCCAGGGCTCACATTGCTTTGCTCCTCCAATGTCAGGACTGCAAGGGCTGCATTTCCCACCCACCTGCACTCCTCTCCCTCCAGCAGCTTCCTGTAGGTCGCGATCTCGATGTCCAGGGCCAGCTTGACGTTCATGAGCTCCTGGTATTCGCGGAGCTGCCGGGCCAGGTCTGCCTTGGCCTGTTGCAGAGCATCTTCCAGCTCGGCGAGTTTGGCTTTGGCATCTTTAAGGGCCAGCTCCCCACGCTCCTCAGCATCCGCAATGGCTGCTTTCAGATTTGCACACTACAGGAGAGAAATCCCCAGTCAAAGTCCCTGTACAAGACCCAGACCTGTCCCCTGAAATTCTTATGCCAGCACCATCAGCTTAACCGTCTCCGTTTTGAGAGAAGGAAGATCAAAACGAGCAGAGCTTGCCTCAGTTGCCTCTCTCGTTTTCCTTCCTCTCTCTTGCAAGTTAGGGTGTAAACTGGTTAAAAGCATTGGGTTTGCTGCTTTTTACCTGCTTCTTCACGCTGTCGATTTCAGACCGCAGCCGCTGGACGTGGCGATTGAGCTCGGAGATCTCCTGCTTGGTGTTCCGGAGGTCGTCCCCGTGCCTGCCCGCCGTCGCCTGCAGCTCTTCGTACTGTCAGAGAGAGGAACCACCCGTCAAGGTAAAAATCCATCATTCTGGGAGTAACTCAGCTGACTGGAAGCACAGGTTCCCTCCTTCAGCCCCAAGGAGCAGCTGGATCGCTGCTGAGCAAGGTGCGATACTTGAGAAGGTTTTCTCAGGAGAGTCAGTCTTTATCTGTTTAAGACAAGACATGAAGACAACAGCCTGGGAAAACCCCTGTTTCTTCACCTTGGTTTGGTACCAGGACTCGGCCTCTGCCCGGCTGCGGTTGGCGATGTCCTCGTACTGAGCTTTGACCTCCGAGATGATGCTGTCCAGGTCCAGGTTCCGGTTGTTGTCCATGGTGAGGACGACAGAGGTGTCGGAGATCTGGGTCTGCATCTGAGACAGCTCCTGCAAAGCGCACAGGGGATTTGGTGAGGCAGTTCTCTTGGGAGATGCCTTTTCATCCTTTCAGGTGAGCGTGCAGACCTGGGAGAGGCTGCAGATTGTTATCTGCAGAGACGGTTGGTGTAACTCTAAAGAGGGAAAGGATTTAGCATCTCCTGGGGGGAGAAATTACGGGCTGTCAGAGGCAGGGAGGGAGGGAAGCGCTTAACTGAGAGCTAGAGCTGCAGTGTCTTGGGAGGTGGTTGTACTCACGGCTTCGTAGAGGGCTCTCAGGAAGTTAATCTCTTCAGTCAGTGCATCCACCTTGGCTTGTAGTTCCACCTTGTTCATATAGGCAGCATCTACATCCTGGAGGATGAGAGATTTAGGTAACATGTTTGAAACTGCTGTTAGTGAGTCCGGAACGTGCATCTCTGCAACAGCAATCCAGAGAAGAGATGGTAAACAAGGAAAAGCCTTTGGAGCACAAGTGGAAGGATTAGTAAAGGAACAGATGGTTAGAGCTCTACAAAGAGCCAAGATGTCATTCTGGAATTTGTTCTCACCTTCTTGAGTGTCACAAATTCATTCTCTGCAACTGTACGCCTGTTGATTTCATCTTCATACCTGATGGAGGGAGGCAGGAGGAGCATTTGTTTAGGCAAGTATCAGACAGAGGTGATTTTAGTTTGCTGGAATGAGCTTCCTCAAGAGCCTTTTGCATACATTGTTCTTTTCTCCTACAGAGCATCTGGATAAGAGACCATGAGCATGTTCCTAGGCTAAACTAGTTAAGACAAGTACATCAAAAAAATTTTAAAGCATCCATTCCTTTTTTTTTTTCCTATTTCTGGCCTTTATTCATACTCCTGCCTGTCTTAAGCAAATTAAGGATGCTGTCCTGAAACTCACAGACCTACTGTGTAATTTTTTTCTCTCAGTAGGTAATTTAGTTAATAAGACTTTGATCCTATTCTAAATGATTCCCTAAATGTTTCTGTGTTTGGGTCTGTTACTCCGTTACCGTTTATCTTGAGCAAACGTCACAACTTTCACTGCTGGGAATTCCTGCGTCCCGGCTGCTCCTGGATCCCCCATTTGGCTTAAGGATGTGGAATGGAGAAGGGCTGCACCTGCCTAGGTGAGTAGACCACTAGCTCAGTAGACTTACTTCTTCTTGAAATCCTCGACCAGGTACTGAGTGTTGACGAGTTCTCCTTCCAGCCTCCCTTTGTCGCTCAGCAGACTGTTCAGCTGCATCCTGAGGTTGTTGATGTAGGTCTCGAAAAGTGGCTCCAGGTTGTTCCTAACTGTTTTCATTCCCTGCTCCTGAAGCAGGCTCCACTTGGTTTCCAGCACCTTGTTTTGTTGCTCAAGGAATCGGACCTGTAAGCAGAAATATCCTAAAGATGCTTTGAAAGAGCAAAGATTCTGGAGGGCTTTCCTTGTGAGTGGGGGATCTCAGCCCTAGCTGAGGTGATGGAGTACCCTTTCCACCTCCTTTTTGTAGACAGATTCTCATCTGGTAGAAGAAGGAATTTGTTATTTGACTGCAGGGACCCTTGCAAACAAACTCCTGAATGATTTCTGATGCTCTTGCACCGTGCTTCCTCTTCATCACTTTGCTACATCAGGAGATGGTGCATGTGTGTTGTGAGAGAGTGTGTGCAAACATCAGTGAGAGCAGAACTTCTCTCACTAAGGAAACAATAGTGAAGTGCCGTTTCTCCTTCCCTTCGCCCTTCCCACCCCACCTCACCTGCAAAATAATACAGCATTTTCCTTGAAACCGAAGAGAAGCTGCTCAACCAGAGCTGAGATCAAGCAGGTGCCTCTGCAGTTTTCATACAGGTAACGAGGAAATGAAGTGGGCAGACAGTGTCAATCAGATTTTGCTCTTTTCAGCTCACAGTCCAAACACGCTGGGACTGTTTCAGCAGTAGCTTTAAAAGCCTTTGAGAAAAAATCAAGTAATGAGAAGCTTACTTCTCCCTAATGCCAATTAATGTCATTCTTTTCTTGGTCATTTTAGATGGGCTGCTTGCATCTCACTTTAGTCACCTAAAAACCAGTTATCAAGGCCTCCTGTAATGCTCAATGGAGAGAGCCCAACATCTCCAGAAGGATGGGATTGTCTTCTAGAGCTTTCTTTCTCCTCTGCCTGTGAGGTGCCAAGCAGCAGATGAGGAGGACCTTGAATACTGGATGATTAATTCATAGCAACCACTATGTAGTAGGTACCATTCCCTGGAGTTTCTGGAGACTGGAATTCTCCCAGTCCCCAGAAACTCCAGGGGCATCTTCCAGTCTCATTCCTCACTTCTGTTCCTTCTTGATCAGCTTTTGTGCTTGTAAAGTAGCTAAGAAAAGTGTCCCCATCAAAAAAAAAAAAACAGGACAAGATATTTGGAGAAGCTCCCATCTCACCTTGTCGATGAAGGAGGCAAATTTGTTGTTGAGGGTTTTGATTTGTTCCTTCTCCTCCTTTCGGATCCTTTGGATGCTGGGGTCAATCTCCAGGTTGAGAGGTTTCAGAAGGCTCTGGTTGACAGAGACTTCATGGATTCCCCCAGCTGGGAATCCAGGGCCACCCATGCCACCACCAAAGGCACCGTATCCATAGCCAAGGTTAGCTGGCATGCCAAAGCCACCACCATACACACTACCAGCGCCCCCGCCAAAACCTGCAGATCCATAGAAGCTGCCTCCCCTGCCAGCCACTGAGATCCTCTTGCATCCACCAACATTGTAGAGGCTTTTGCTTCCAAAGCCACCACCAACCCGAGCAAACCCGCTGCCGGCGTTGCAGCTTCCAACCCGGGTGACGGAGCGCGAGCTGAAGCTGGTGCGACACGCGTTTGGGACGACGGCTGAAGCAGCGCTGAAGCCACTTCTTCTCTTGTGAATCTTCACAGTGGACTGGCGAGACATCGCTGGCTTTGGGATACGGGGATGGATGCTGCAGCAAGAATAAAGGAGCAAAGGTGCTGGCCTGGAGCAAGGAGGAGGAGGGAAAGGAGTAAGATGAACCTGTGCTCTCCAAGGGCTGGGGAGAGCCCTTTTATGCATGTATGAGACTGGGATGGGTTTGATGAGGTGGATCATCTTTCTGATTAATTAGGCTTGGCATGTCCAACAGCATTCTGGAGAATGAACTCACTCCACACACACGCCCTTCTGAAATAATATAGCCAGGTTCTGAGCAACAGTGGTATTGTTTGGGAATAACTGTCGCCTTCTGCCGTCTTTGTAGACAGCCAGACTCTGCCATATCAAAGCGTTTGAAAGTTGCAGTGAGTCACCTTAGGCACAGGGAGGAAAACACCGTTCAAAATGCCTGTCACTCAACACCCAGCTCATCTGAAAACTCCATCCCTTGGGATTGCTTTCGCCCCTGTTCTCCTCACTGGGAAAGTTACGGTCCCTTGTGCTTTGGGGAAGGGATGTGCGTCAGGCAGAGCAGGGTTTTACAGCAAGCCCTGCAGTGAAACATTTCATCCTGGGGTTTTGGGATGTGTGGTGCATGGTCCCCTCTGTGCTACCCCAGCATGTCTGCAGAAATAGCTTTCCTCCCATCCTTACACACAGTCTTGGCTCCCTGAGCTGAGCTCTTTGGAAAGACCCCACTTCTGCAGAACGACTCTTCTGTCAATGAAAAGTCATACAGGGAAGGAAAGGAAATGCTTCAGGAAGGGCTGTTGGGAATTTAGTACTTTAGCAGGATGGCAATGAACAACCAACCGACCAGAAAGTAGAGGAGAAGATTGTGGGAATGGGAATTGCTTTGACCCCACTGGCTCTATGGAAATGGAGTGCTCCAGGGCTGTTCCCAACTCACGGTTCATAAACACAATGGCGCTTCCCAACGATGTAATCGGCTCTTCCAGCACTGGACATTGAAAGTGCAATCCTGCCTGCTTGAATGTGCTAGGAAGGTGCTCCACAGGATTCCCTGGGCACAGTGAGGCATTTGGGAATCTCTGCTTTCTTGGCTGCAGGTACCAGCGCAGCCCCTTGCGTTGCATTTAGCAGTGTGGGTGGTTTGTGAGTAACAAGTGGAATAGGAAAACGTGACAGATAATTCATTCTGAGGGATGGCAAGTGTTCCTGGCCCTTGCTGTGGCTCAGGTTGTTCAGGAAAAGATGATTCAGGCATTATTTGTTTATACAGGAGGGCAAATTTACAAACACAGCCCCCCCCAAACAGCTTCCTCCTGTGTTGGCTGCGAGTCCGAGCAGCTGAAGTGTTCCAGGACGGGAGTAATGCAGCAGTGAGGCCCCATGGAGCAGGGGTGCCATGTGTCCATCTGTCCGTCCTGTGCAATATCCAGGTACAGGAGACTCCAGCAATACTTTATACCCCTTTGTTTCCCTAGCTGATTCCTCTCAGGCACTTTGCATGTGCAATTGAGCTGTTAAATGAAGGGAGGGGGTTGTGAATAGCAATTCTTAGTTTATTTTGCTACGACAAGACGGAGCTTTTATTGCAGGAAGGGCTTAACTGGGTGACTGTTGCCCTGCAGGGCTGTCTCATGGGCTCTGACTGCACATCTGCACCCCCAGGGACTCGATGTGGGGGGAATACAACCAAGAGGTCTGCAAAGCAGTGAGCTATCAACCAGCCTTCGGGTCTTCCTCGCCTTACTTCATGCCTAAGGTTGGCTTCCCCACTGTAAGGTGCTGGTTCCACACAAGGTGTGAGCCCCAGACAGCAAGGTGTTCAAGGGCAGGTGCAAGTTGCCAGCCTTGGTCAATCCCTACGGCTCCTCTGGGAACTGCTGCCTGGGCTGCTGTCTGTTTTACATACTCTGGCCCCCTGGAAGCTTCTGGGTGGTTCTGAGCAGTCGGTGGAGATCTCCCCCAGACAGCAGCTTCTCCCATCCTGCAGTAGATGGATGGAGCAGCCCCTGAAGGTGCCATTCCCCCGGTGAAGCAGCTGGCTAACTCAGGGTGTGTGGAGCTAGCCAGGCTGAAACCCACCCTTGGTTACTAACAGCATGATGTGTCAGTACTTTCCTTTTTTCCCCTCAGGCTCCTTTTACATATGAAACTTGTCTTTTTTGGCTAAAGAATACGCCAACTGCGTTGGAGTCCATTGTTAATAACAGTAATAAGGCAGCTCCTCCAACCAAGAAAAAAGGAATTAATTTCTTTCCATTTCACATTTGCACTAGGGTGGAGGTGATGTGGTTGTCACTCATCTGGAAGGAATTTGAGAGGTAATTACAAAAGGCAGAACTGTGAGTGCAAGGAGCTGTAGCTACAGGTCTGGGGTATGGGGTGATGGAAGGGGGGGCCCCCCACCCTGCTCTGTTGATGAAACACAGGGTTTCCAGGTAGCTCCTGGGGGAGTGTCTCCCCTGTGCCCTGCAGCTCCAGGCACGTAATGAATTTGCTGCTCTGATGCAGATAGCTCGCTCTGATACGGCCTTTTCCTCCTCCACCAGAGGATAATGCTTGTGCTTGCTCAAGCTGCTCCGTAGTTTCTCCTCCTCATCAAACAAAGGGAGCTGTGTTTGAGCAGGTCCTGCCGGGTGAGAGCCCCCCGACGTGGTAGAGGTCATCCACGAGGTTCACCAAACTCTGAAGCCTCTTTCTTCCCTTCCCCTCCTCATCTCTTCCTACCAGGCTGAGCAGAGGGGATGAGCAGCAGCGGGTGCAAGTCCCAGTCCAAGGGGCAGGAGATCCATTACACCACTTTGTAAACCTGGGAGTAATGTCTTGGCTGAATTTGGTTCTGGCATCATCAAGGTAATCACTCTCCTTTGAGATTATGAAAGTGAGTTCCAACTCTGTCAGGGCAATAACGGCCCCTTAATAAGAAGTTTAAACCATTTTCTGTGTACCCAGCCAGTGAGCATGTGACACCTCCAACAGGTTCTCATCACCTTGCAGCACTGCTGCTCCTCTCCAGCGTCCACCTTCATCCTTCGTCTGATGATGGATGCCCTGGCTCAGACAAGGATGACATTTCCAGAAGTGCCCTGTGTTTGCTTGCAAAAACACACGTATTTGTAAAACAAGAGTGCATCTTACTTGGGTTGGTTCACCTGTGCTACCTAATCTCAGTTTAATTATCAGTAGAGTCAAGGTTGTAATTTAGGTTAATTGCTTAAATTAAAGCCTTTGGGTTAAACTTGGGCTGCTAACCTAAATTCAAACCCTACTCATTTTGACCATAATTTAGTATTTCATCCCAAGTTAATGAAGTCCTGCTGCTCACCCCAAGCTTTTTCCATGTGGGGACCACATGAGTCTCAGCATCCCCATGCTGCGGGGACCGACCCCTCCGAGAGACCTCCTGAGCAGGAGGTGAGAGTCCCTGAATCTCGTTTCCTGAAGGGATGAATTAGGATGAGCTCTTCAGCTGCTTTCCCAAGGGTGTTGCCCCGTGCCGGGCGCCGCAGTCCTTTGAGCCTGTTCCCAGCAGTATCTGGAGGCCAGTCAGCTATAAGTGCTGATGACTTTGAAGTGTAGGTGTGACCTGCTTTCTCCAGATAATTGTTTTCAGGGCTTGCACAGAGACACTGATGCAGCCAGAGTGTTGGAATAACTTTGCCTTCATTACTGCTGATGCTTTTAGACAGAGCTGGGGGGTGGGGGTGGGGGGGTGTGTGTCACCGTTTCCCCTCCTGACTTGTCGCATCTTGAAAGAGCTTCAGACTTTGGGTGGGTTTAGCTGCTTACCTCAGTTAACTCAGTTCTTCAAAGACCCCCAGAGAAACCTCAATGCCCAAATTGCATTGTGATGCTTTTTGAGCCGACCTGTGGTCCCTGAGCAGGGGTGCTAGGGCTGCAGCCTCCACTGAGCTCCACGCAGAAAGCAGTCTGTCCACACTGAAGGTTATCAGGTACTGAAGCATCTCGCCCTTTCCCATGGCCCCAGGGTCTGTCTTTTCTCCCCACACAGAGAACTGAGCCCTGGAAGTGATGCTGCAGGGAAGTCCCCGTGTTTCGGCTCAGCTCTGCCCGTGGTCCATCCTGCATCCGGCGCTGCTCTGGCTCCATGGCACTTGTGTGGAGGTTAATTTCTCCCTATTAAAACCAGCTGGATCCACAGAGAGCTGCTCCCAGAGCCGGTAAGATAAACAAGGGTTATTCCTGTGTCCTGGGAAGTGTGTACAATCACAGGGCACCAATTTTGTGGGGCCTCAGGTGTATTTACTGTGCTACATTGCTCTGCGTGTGAGCCTAGCTGCTGTCCCACCGGGCTTGGCATTGCCTGGAGCCAGGCTCGCACCTCCACCTGCTCTGGGCAGGGGGATGTTGGTGCCCTGTCATTCAGCGTACACTTCTGCAAAAAAAACCCCAACAAACCAACATCTTTATTTTGGCATTTTCAAATAACCACAAAATACAGATTAACAGCCCCGTTGGGACATCCTGCCTGTTAAAGCTTCATTCTGTTTCCTTAAAGCAGTCTAGGAAACATGGGCAGAGGCTTGAAAACGGATGCAAATTGTCAAAAGGATGAAGCCCAACCCCTTCAAAAACCCTCCTCTGGTGCAAGCATCTGCCCTGACTTCCCCACGCTGTCCCACCCCGTCCCTTCCCACGGGCTTTGGGGATGCTCCTGGGCGAGAGCCCCAGCCCAGCCCTCACTCGGTCAGGGCTCTGAGCCCTTGCAGGGTGGCACCGTGCCTTTCTCCTGCTCTGGGCTCCCACCTGCTGGAGACACCATGCTGGCTTGTCCAGAGCTTGCACACCTCCGCACAGCGTGACGGGTGTCCCGTTGGCGCGGCAGCTCGGAGTGGTTTCCCTGCGGTGAGCATGCCAGCGCTGTGCCCACGAGATGCTTTTGCCTTGTAGATGTGGCTGATGCCCCCCTCCCCCCCCCCCCCCCCCCCCCCCCCCTCTCCTGTCCCTCCCTGGGGTCCTGCCTGGGTGCACACGGAGTTGGATTTGCAGAGGGTGAGGGGTGGGTTGGAGGACACTGACCAGTCTCCTTTTGGGACCAGGGGCTGTAGGCCCTTCTCATCCACTCCCCCCCCTCGTTTCCCTGTCCACTTTCCCTACCAGTTCATGGTCCAGCTCTCCTGCCTTTGTGGCTGGGTTCCCACCTGGCACCGTGATTCCCAGGATCCGTGCCTGGCCTTACACCCTGGCAGGGAGCAAAATCCAGGGGATGCCCAGGGAGCCACGGGAGGGAGCCCGGGAACAGCACGGAGCCTGGCTGAAATTCTCTGTCCAGGCAGCTCTTAGAAACCTCCCGGGGAGGCTGGGTGCTGGGGGCACCTTGGAAGATCTCAGGTTCATTAAAAATGAAGCTTGAGGCCCCAGAACAGGACTTCCAGGGCAGGGAGTGGCCTCTGTTTTAGGTGAGATATTTGTGTGTGTGCTAGTGAAACCCATGCAGGCGCCACGTGGGCAGATATTGGGCTCTGTGTCCACCCCTCTGCCGGTTCTGCCCTCTCAGTTGCTCTCTGGGGTCAAGGCGATGGTTGGTGCTGAGCTGTGCCCCACATGTGAACTCACACATCCCTTTGGGAACCACCTGCCTTTTCCTTTCCTTGTCCCCACCCTTTCCCGCTCCCCCAGCAATGGGCAGAAAGGGAAGTTAAACCACCTCAGTGGGATTCACCCAGCTTTTGGGCCAGCCCTGAGGCAGCTGTTCCTCCCTGTGCCTCAATTCCCCATCCAGTCCACCCCTCGCAGCCCCCACAACCTGTCCTAGAGCCGTGCCAAAGCCTGAGTCCCAGAACTGGGTTGTGTTCCCCTCAAGGAGAGGCTCCTCTCTAATCCGTTGCCTGTGGAGCCAGCGCCTCACGCGCCCGGGGAGAAGAAAAGCCAAACCCAGATTTTAAAAATGACAAATGCTCTTTATTGGGCCATACAGTACAGTAGGCCTGAAGTGGAGAGGATGCAGCCATGAGGACAAGGAGTTAGAAAGGAGCGTGGCAATTGGTGCACACAGAAAGCAGTAACCTTTCCCACGGGGGCCTGAGGAAACAGAAGGGGCTGGAAAACACAGATCTTTAGCTGCAGACAAAATATTTTGAGGTTGTAACACATGGCAGAGGCTTTGAGAGCATTTTTGGAGCTGTTTCTATCACCGAGGACCCCGGGCTGGTTTCACAAGGCGGTCACCCTTGGTTTAGGATGAACACAAAGAATGTGTGTGGCCCCGTCCAGCAAAGTGCTTCTGCTTCACTTCCACTGTGTGTTGCCGGGCGAGAGCAAGGGAAGGATGAGGCCTGTGCTGAAAGAGGCCCACCTCTGGGGTCTGTGGCAGCTCTCCACAGCCCTGTTACAACCTGTGCTTTAGCCAAAGGTGTTCCTGATTCTTGCGGTGGGGTCCTGGTCTCCCCCCGCTGCCCCAGAGGTGGAGGGAGAAGGATGGAGGAGGAGAGGGTCTAGCGCAGCTATTTACACCACTGATTTGGAAGTGCTTGCTTCGGGAGGCAGGAGACACGCCGGGCCCTGTGCTCGCCATCCTTATCTGACGGTCTTTTTGCTGGTGGTGGTCTTGGACACAATCCTCACGCTGCCTCCTGTGCTGGAGCTGATGCCTCGGCTGCTCCCGGAGCTGAAGCTGCTGCTTCCACCGTAGCTGAGCCCCCCGCCGAACCCTCCGCTCCCACCGAAGCCGCCACTCCCGCCTCCGAAGCCGCCACCGCTGCTTATGCTGTAGCTGCCGCCGCCGCCGCCTCCCATGCCGAGACCTCCTCCCATGCCGAGACCTCCTCCCATGCCCAGGCAGCTGCCGCCGCCGTAGCCCATGCCGCTGGAGCTGCTGACCACGGCTGCAGGGAGACACAGCACAACCCAGCTTTGGGGTCCTGCCGCCTGCCCAAGGTGGGGGGCCCTGCGCCGCTGTCCCAGCAGCAAGGGAGGAGCGAGCAGGGGTGGAAGGGGAGGAGATACTTACAGACACTCACGGCTCCCACTCCTTCTCCGGCGAGCCTGTTGGGAAAGGGGGAAGTCAGCAGCATTGCCACAGCAAGGATAAGAAACAGCGTTAGCCCTGGGACCACCTAATTAGGCTTCTGTGGCCTCCAGAGCAGGGACTGTGTTGTGGTGGGAGGTGTCTGCATCATCAGAGAAAGGTGATGTTGCTTATGTTGCTCAGTGCATCAGGTCCCAGGAGTCCATGATTTAAAGTACCCTCCTCTTTGCCCTTGTTTTACACCTTGGTGCTCTTCACCAACTTGGTGCTCCAGCCCGTTGAGGTGGGCTGTCTCTGAGCCCAAGGAGATGGGCCCTGCTCTGAAGATCAGCCCACGTCCCTGTGCATGTCCTCACCTGCTCTCCTCTCCCTCCAGCAGCTTCCTGTAGGTCGCGATCTCGATGTCCAGGGCCAGCTTGACGTTCATGAGCTCCTGGTACTCACGGAGCTGCCGGGCCAGGTCAGCCTTGGCTTTCTGCAGAGCATCTTCCAGCTCGGACAGTTTGGCCTTGGCATCTTTGAGGGCCAGCTCCCCACGCTCCTCAGCCTCAGTGATGGCTGCTTGGAGGTTGGCACACTAAAAGGAAGGGAAGAAGAGAGATGTTTAACTTCAGCTACTCCAAACTGCTGTCCTGAGTATTGGTCTGGTGTGGTAGATGCTGGCCGGTGGCTCCCAGCATGGCACTGAGAACACCTGATGGGCCGTTGGGAGGGTGCCTTAGGGTGGCTCACTGTGGTGCTGCAACCACCATCCTGTCCCCCAGGAAAAGGAGGGACATCTACATCTCTTTGCTTTGCTACATACCTTTGTGGGGTGGCTTAGTACCTCACAACTTGCTTCCCTAGCAAGAAAGTGGCTATTGCAGCACATCCTTGCTGAGGGACCTTGACGGTGGGCAGGGACAGAGGTGGCCATGTCCCCTAACACAGGGGACAAAACCACTGTGCCCAGACACCATCACCTCCTGCCTGCCCTCTACCACGGAGCAGCAGCTCTGCAGCAGCATCCCCTCCTACCTGTTTCTTCACGCTCTCGATCTCGTTCCGCAGCCTCTGGACCATCCGGTTGATCTCCGAGATTTCGATCTTGGTGTTGCGCAGGTCGTCGCCGTGTCGCCCAGCAGAGACCTGGAGCTCCTCGTACTGGTGGGCAGAGGGAGAAGAGCGCTGGTTAGACTGCATGGGGCTTATGGAAGGGTGAAGCAACTTTGGGGGCACAAAGTGAAGGTCTGGATGCAGGTTAAGGGTGGGGGAGGACATTCCTCTGAGAAACATGCCTGTGGGGTAACAGTATTTGATATGCTAAGGGAGCAGATACTGCACCTCTGGGTTGACACCTACTGTTAACGGCCCTGGAAGGGAAAGATGAGTGCTCTTTGTGTCAGGCCAGGCTCCTAGGACTCCTTAGGAGCCCAGGGTCAAGGCATTTAAGCATCTTGTCCCTTGGTTCTACCACATGGAATATAAGGCTGGTCAAGAGTAGTGATCCACAAGTGGACACTGGGGATCTGTGTGCAAAAGCCTATTGCAACATGCACAGAAAATATATGAATCTCTGGCATAATGCTGTGATCCCTCCTTCTCTAGTCCCACCTCCCATCACAGATTCCCACCACGTGAATCCCAGAGATCACTGCCATTCTGGTTACCCACCTTGTTCTGGTACCAAGCCTCCGCCTCCGCCCGGCTCCGATTGGCAATGTCCTCGTACTGGGCTTTAACTTCTGCGATGATGCTGTTGAGGTCCAAGTTACGGTTGTTGTCCATGGACAGGACCACAGAGGTATCAGATACTTGCTGCTGCATCTGGGACAGTTCCTGCAGAAAATGCAAAAACTCGAGTTTATGGTTTGGGATCTGGGGTGGGCACCCTGCAGACAGGCTTGGGAACCTTCTCTGCCAAGCCTGTTTCGTACCTTTTCCCCTGCTCTCTTTCCCTCCTTTTCTATCTCATGCCTGCATTATATTTTTAAAAAGGTGGTGAACACCTTCTCTTTCACTGCCTTACACCCCTGAGTATGGTGGCTGGAGCTCCAGGGCGTGAAGAGCTGTAGAGGATGCTGTGGTGGGGAGAGCCAGCTGCTTACCGCTTCATAGAGAGCTCTCAGGAAGTTGATTTCATCCGCCAGCCCGTCTGCTTTGGCCTGCAGCTCGACCTTGTTCATGTAAGCACCATCCACATCCTACAGAAAAGAAAAACAAAGGCTTCCAGTGAAATCACAAGCCAAAGGGACTTCAGGACTCCAGTGGGACCATCTCTCTGCTTCTAGGTCTGTAATTCTTTAACCTTGTTTTTATGATTAAGGCTTTTTTTCTCCCAGTGTAACACTGGACATTTACTGTGAGCCAGGACCAGGTTCTCATGCGGAAGGCAAAGCTCTGACTTATGGGGATGTTACCTGAACAGAACAACAGGAGTCTGGGTGGCTTGCCACTGCAACCAGAGGAGATGCCTCCAGAAAGCAGGGTAGGTCCGTTGGCATGGAGGATGTTACACCCATTCACAGCCTGAGGGGGACCTGTCCCGTATTTACTCCTGGATGTGCCAACATCATGGCCTCACCCGAGAGTAAGGCTGGAGGACCCCAGCTCCCCTCAGCTTTGCTCGAGCTCTGTGGATGCAGAGTTCATCGTCTGTCCCAGTTTGCTCACCTTCTTGAGGACCACAAACTCATTCTCTGCACCGGTGCGCCGGTTGATCTCATCTTCATATCTGTTAGGAGAAAAGAGTGAGAGGTTTTCAGTGGAACAAAGAGGAAAGGGCACAGAGAAGGGGCTGCTCCCTCCCGAGGCATCAGCTGTGCCTTGGGAATATAGTCCTTACTCCCACCAGTTCTCAGCCCAGAGCCGATGCAGAGCAAACCTGCAAAGACTCCACAGTCTGTGTAGCCCCAGCTAAAATTAATAGATTTTAATTATTATCCTTAAAAGTTCAGTTCAACCATCAGAGCCCGTTTCGGGAGGGATCAGGAGCAGGGATTCCTGCTGACCTTTGTCCAAAGGAAAGTTATGCAAAAGGTTTTCAAAGAAGCTCCAGTGCAATGCCTACAAATGCATAATGGTGTAACAATTTGGTATTTGATATTCTAATAATGTTAATGGCTCTGAATAACCCGCTGCAGCGTTTAATTAAAGAAAGGCTGGGATTCTTCATCCGTGTTTGCGCAAGAGGAGATCATTCCGCCTCAGAGTATGTTTCTGTGGAAGTTTTTATGGCTCTGAGCAATATCCTCTGATCAGATAATCAGGGCAGGACTTAGCTAGAAAGTAGAAAAACATGTAGGCTCTTGAGGCAAAGACCTGGGTTTCACAGGCAGGTTTGTGCCAGTTCTCTACCAATATTGGCAGAGAGATCCCTGCAGATGGGGCTCTGGGCAGACATGCGAAGGGGTGGAGATGAGCCAGTGGAATTAGAAGCAATGTTAGACTTGAAATAAACTGTATTCTCTTTTCCTAGTTCATGTCAGTCTGTCCTGTCATATTTAACTGCCATCTCCCTGTCCGTCCCCCCTCAAAAAGACTTCCTTATCTATTCACAAGCTTAACTGATATAAACATATTTCAGCAGACACCGACTGGCATGTCCTTGAAATGAGTCATCCCACGTCCACTGGACTCCTTATCTCAGGCTGGGGTTAACTGACTCCTGCAAACTGTTCTACCTACAGCCAGGGAGCTGAGCATCTTTGCCGTGCCAGGAGCGGAGCGGGGCCGAGAGCGTGCAACTCGACTGGGCCCCTCTGGGAATGCTGGGATGGGGTTGGAGCTGCTGGTTTATGGCTCAGTTTCATTCCCTTTTTGCATGTCCATTGTACTCCTCAGGGATACATTTTTCAGCCTCCAGGTGTGTTATTTTTGGGAGACTGAAGGGATCAGACCGTAAACCCTGTGACACCGGTGCCACTTCCCACAGGTGCCGATTCTGTGCCAAACACCAATGCAGCTCGTAGGAGACCTGCTATAGCTGGAGGTGACTCTGAGATCAAGCTTTACTTTTGTATGTTCATTTTGCTAACTGGAAGACAAACCCAGTGCGAAACATCCTGAGGTGTGCACCAAGCATCCACCACCTGCCCTGGTTTTCCTGCCTATTAATCACCTCTGCTACAGATCACAATTCCTTACTTGTTCTTGAAGTCTTCCACCATGTCCTGCATGTTCCTCAGCTCAGAGTCCAACCTTCCCCTCTCTCCCATGAGACTGTCTAGCTGCCTCCTGAGGTTGTTGATGTAGGCTTCGAAAAGTGGCTCGAGGGACTTTCTGGTGACGGTGTGGCCTTGCTCTTGCAGGAGGCTCCACTTGGTCTCCAGCACTTTGTTCTGCTGCTCCAGGAAGCGCACCTGAGGAAACAAAACCAGGCACATGCCGAAGCCCATGTGAGCAGCACACCAAAAACCCCACTGTCGTGAAAGGAGAGGTCATTCAACTCAAGAGGGAAAGGTCAGGAGACATTGGGAAGCTGGGGGGGGGAGGGGGGGGAGGTGTGGAATTATTAGGGTGCTCACACAAAAAGTGCCAAAAGCAAGATTTTTTTCAGGAGCGATTAAGCAGGCCAAATGCCTGTATTTGTGCCTTTACATGCTCAGCCCACATTACTGGTTTTAACTGGTGTTACCCCATGGGGTTATGTAGGGCTTTGCCATTTTACAACCGGTATGAGATCCATCCAGCCCCCCCCAGATGTTTTTTACAGGGAGGAGGAGGGGGGTTTAGTTTCCCAGTAAAATAAGAGGCCGAAAAGCTCATCCTTCCCAAGAGGAAACATGAGGCAATTCTTAGTTTCCAACCAAACCCCCGCTGTTTGCTGGCTGGGATCAGTTCAGACAAGCCCCTACGCCCAAAGGCAGCTTCTCTCAGGTGTTCTTTTCCGAGGCGACTGACAATGTTTAAGACCAAACTCTCACCTTGTCAATGAAGGAGGCAAATTTGTTGTTGAGGGTCTTGATCTGCTCCCGCTCCTGTGTTCGCACCTTCTGGATTTCCGGGTCGATGTCCAGCTTGAGGGGTGCCAGGAGGCTCTGGTTGACGGTCACTTCATGGATGCCACCAGGTGGGCAAACAGGGAACCCGGGGCCACCTCGGCCACCAAATCCGGGACCGCCCAGCCCAAATCCACTGCCCAGCCCATAGCCGCCGCCACCACCAGCTCCTCCTAAGCCAAAACCAGCTCCTGCTCCACCACCATAGCCAAGACCAAAGCCAGCTCCTCCACCAAAGCCATATCCACCACCGGCTCCGCTCCGTAGACCTCCGCCGACCGAGCTGTAGGAGATCCTTTTGCTTCCACCTAGGTTATAGAGACTTCTGCTGCCGAAGCCACAGCCAGCTCCGAAGCCTCCTCCACCTCCAGCTCTTCCTCCTCCAACTCTGGAGACAGAGACGGAGCTGAAACTGCTTCTGGTACCACCGCCACCTCCTACGATAGCAGAGCCTGAGCTAAAGCCCCTCATTCCCCCTCCAGTAGATGATCTGAAAGAGATCCGACTCATGGTGGATTGTTCAATTGGAAATGCAAAGAGGGGGTGAAAAAAGACTGGAGAATGAAAGCTGTGCAGCAGGAAAGGAGCAGAGGGCAATGGAGGCAGAAACCCCTGTGATGGGAGAGCTTGGGAGCCTCCTCTTTTATCTGCTTGGAAAACTTGGCACGGGGATTCAGAACTTGACGTGCCTTGCAGCAACTTGCCTTGTCAAACACACCTAGGCTACGGCGAGGCGCTGAAAAATGCATTGTTTGCAGGCAGGGAAGTAACGGAGTGAGGGAGCTTCCCCCATGACCAAAGGCTGCCGCTCTGAGTCATGGAATTAGAATTGAATGGGGCGACTCGCTGAGCTCTGCGCCCCGAGCAGGACGCAACACGATTCTCCCAAGACCCTGGGAGACAGCTCTCCTGGCTGAGTCAAGGGCTCACTCATTTGAGCAAGATTCATTCCGTTGAAGCTCAAGTTGAAGGTCAGGGTTTAGCACATTGCACAGCCAAGAGGCAGCATAAGCAGGGGCTTTCCCAAGGCCACCAGCTCTGGGACTGGACATGCACATCCTGTGGTTGGCTTGGGAAAGCTGAGGCTGAAGGTGCCTTTATTTATTTCTTTCAGAAAAGGGATCTAAATGGGCACAGGCTTGCAGAGATGAGCTGAGGGGAAGTTGTGTTATGGCAGGATTTTCTGGGATCTTACCCAAAAAATTGCTTCCCTCGTTGCAGGGGAAACAGAGAAATTCATTAGCTTTATTTTCAAAGACTGCAAGGAAATCTCTTTTCCAAAAATCACTTCAAATTATGTTAAATAGTGCTACAAGACTTGTAAAATAGTTACTACAAAGATGCTTGAGCTGATTGCTCTTCTTTTGATTCTGGGCTCAGGATTCAGAAGCTCCCTGTGAAGTGGTATTTTTATCACTATTTTCTGCCCCCATCCCGGTATTTAACCAGCAGATTCCACAGCATTCCTGGCTCTCCAAGACAGTCTGTGAAGGAGGATTCTTCTGCTTTTCTTCCAGCTCCCTCCCACACCCCCTTCTCTCTGCCGAGATTATTCAGTTTGAAATTTTTTCCTAAAATAACCTTTTCCCCTTGATCTTGGGCTCTTGGGTGACCCATCGCCCAGGAGTTTCCATCCCTGTAGTAAGGCTGGATCGTGCTTTAGGACGTTGTAAAGGCAGGAGAGCTGGGGGTCTCTTTCTTATGCCCATGAAGAGCTGGATACAGGTTACAAAAGAAAATATCCCCCTAAAAATACATCTGTAGCCTGGATTCTGCTCCAGCTGCATCCTTCTGCTGTGAAGGCATAAGGATGTCGGGCTGCATGTTGGATAAAATAGTGCAAGGCTGAGAGATAAACCCCCTCAGCAGCTCAATCAAAAAGGTTCTCAAAATGGGCTACGTGAGCAGTGAGCACAGGAACTTAATCCAACGTGAGCAGCTTAAGGGTATCATCTGCTGCACCTCGCAGCTTGTTCCTGCTGATGTGCTTCCAACCGCCGCGTTCTCTGTCTGGGAACTTGAAAGAACCTGAGCAGGAGGGTTTTTTTCCTTGTTTGTTTTGTATTGGGTGTTGGTGTGGTGGGGTTTTTTCTCTCCTTGCAATCAGCAGCCGGCAGCGCTCCCAGCTATCATCTCTGAGCGCTCGTGTCCCTGCCCCTTGCCAATCCCTGAGTCACCGGCGGCTTTCGGGCCAGCGATCGGGATGCCGATGCCTGGATGGGCTGAACACAGCATCCTCCTGCTGAAAGGGAGACGCCTGGGCTGTAGCAAGGGGGTGCTCTCGCCCCGGGAGTGGAGACGTGGGAACACCCTGGTTGCTGGAAACGTGGAATTTCTCAGGAGAAGCTGCACCCAGGAGCTCGTTCATCCGGCATCAACTGAACCCCCATGTCACGGGCGATGCGCAGCGGCCGGTACCCTCAGTAATGACGCCAAGGGGGTTACGGCTACACCGGTATCAGAAATAGATAAATTCAGTTACAGGCATGGCAGAGGGATGGAGACTGGCTTTTCCACGCCTGTAGACAGGGGACCAGGCAGGGAACTTTGCCTCCCAACGAGCTATGCAAAGTCACGCCTGGGAACCGGAGCACAAGCTGCAGGAGTTTTAATTAAAGCAAAGACAAGGGGCTGGTGTCAAAGGCACTCATTACCTCCCCAGCTCTTCTAGGAAAGCCTGCTGCTGCAGACAATGGTAATTAAGTAGAGTATTACAAAGTGTTTAGAAGAGTAAAGCAAACAATGGTTTGGGCACTAAAACAAGGAAAATCCTTGGGGAATCTCTCAGTCCTGGGCAGTTTCCTTGCTCACTGCTGAGGGCTGCAGGGGGGGGCTGCCTTTTCCCCCCTCATGCAGGGAGGTTGCAGAGTGAATTGGGAGCTTTGCCAGGAGGGTGAGGGGTTTGCTGCTGGGGATGCAGAGCAAAGGGAGGAGGAGCAGGGCCAGCTGAGGTGCTTGCAGAGCTCGGCTGCCTGCGAACTTCGCGCTAGGACTCTGTTGTTCACACTTTCTTCAGCACAGGCTGGAGGAAAGATGCTCACAGCTTTTAAGGTTGGTGAAGGTTAGGTGGTTGTTCCCTGCATTAATTCCTCCCGTGCTGCGTAACGCGGCGTCCGCACAGGGGAGCAGAGAAATCGAGGTGACTCAGGGTTTTTTTTTAACCTTCACTAATGATTTTCTGGCCGGTCTGCAGCACTCTCAGTGACAGCAGGGACCAGGGGTTGGGGGTTTGTCCCCAGGCTTTGGGGCTCCTTTGATTTCCTGGGTGAAGGGAGGTTTGCTGCTCCCATGGCTCAGTGTGTCGGGGTTTCTGAGAGGTTTCTCCGAAGTGGTTTGGGAGCATCTGGCATGTACTCACTTGCTGCATCCCGTGTGCTGCACCGAGTTATGTAAAGCCGGGATGTTGAGAGGTCAGGGAAGAGCCAAGTGTCTGACTCTTTGAAATGCAATGAGGCAGGAGCGTTTGTCTGAGGTTTGGGGTTGGGTTTTCCCCCCCTTTTTTCTCTTTTGTTCCACTTTTGCAGTGGTGACTGACTAAAATAGCTGCACCTCTTGGTGAGCTGCTCTGCTCCAGCTCACCGAAACCCATCCTCAATCTAGATCCGCCTGATAAAATCCTACCCCAGAGCCCAGGACAGGCTTGGTTTCTCTGTGTCTTCTTAAGAAAGCAAAAATTAAATACAGGTTTGGGTTGTTTGGGGGTTTTCCCAAGGTAGCAGAGCTGTGCAGTACCCTCCCTTCCGTGGAAGAAAGGCTTCTGGATTAACCCCCATCATGTGTTAAGACATGAACAGTGGTGGATTTTTATTACTTCTTTTTTTGTCCCTTATGGATGTACCCCCCCACACACCCTCCTCCTCCTCTCATCGATACTTCAATTTGCTGTGGGACAATCCATTTCAGGCTTTTCATTAAAATTTTATCCAGATTTTTTACATTTTCCCCCCCAAAGTAAAGCAAAAGCCTCCTCCAGCTTGTTCTGCTGGAGTCTGGAATATTTCCTGCTGCTGGTTCTGCTTTAGAGTAAAAAGATGTAGGAGCAATTAAATTACAATCTGGTTTTATTGGACACATTCCAGAGAGAGAGGAAGGAAAACAGCATCGTGTCGCATCATGGAAGTAGAAGCAGCTGCAATTTTCTTTTTTAATATGTTCATAAAAATTAAAAGATGGTGGAAGGCTGGAGGGGTAAATTCCATCAGAAAGGGGAAAGTGGGTTTGGGGTACGGCCCCGCTGTGCCTTTGGGGTCCTGCTCCAGGTTTTCTCATGTCCCTCTGCTACCCAGAGACGGGGAAAGGCAGCGAGACTGGGGCTGTGGGATGATTTGGGCTCCTTTTTTAAGCCATTCCAAGAGAACCTAGCATGGGACAGGACAGTAACTCAGTTTAACTACAAACACCCATCTCTCTTTGGAAGAGCTCCCTGCTTCAGTTGTTAGTGAGAGTTCACAAAATCCTGGCATTTAGGATTTCTGTGGGGTTTTGGGTCAGTCACTGGTGGCTCCTCTAACAAAATGCACCCCCCAGCTTATGTGTAAGGTGCCACTGTGGGCAACATTCCATTTCAAGAGGAGAAAGCACAGGACTGGGAGAGTCATTTGGGTTGATGCTCATTACAAATCGAGGCTGCATCCCTGTGGGTGGCGTTTTTCATCCAGAGGGAGGTATCTCAGATTGGTTTCCCAATATGAGGCTCGGAACCGCTGGCCAGGCTCACGTGCCTGACCTCACAGAGCTGCAGCACTCAGCACATCTGGAAGAAACATGGGGGTTTTTTTCCAGAGCTCAGCAGCAAATAGGGAAAAGAGGGTTGTTTTCCATCACACTCCACTGACTCCTATAATAAGGGATATTTTAAGAAGGGTCCCACCTTTGCAAACCACTGCCTGGGATCTTTCCACAACCTCCTGGGGTGTTTCTACATAGCAGAAAAATGACCCACATCTCTGATAACAAGGAGTTGCTTCACTTAAAGGAGCCAGTCTGGTTCATCCCAGCAGTGAAGTCAAAGTGGCTGAACTGAAACCAAGTTCCCAGCCCATCCCTGACCCAGAACTGAGCTAAAAACCCAAGTTCCTGCATCTTTGCTGTTATTCGATCTGGCTTAGCTGATGTCTGCCATTTCACCACGGTTACAAACAAGATGCTCGTTAAAAACACCAAACCAAACCAAACCTCAACACTTCCCCCATTCAGAAAATCACTGAGGCTCATCTTTTCCTTTTAATCCCATTTCAGGTGCTTTGAGAGCTGGGTGTAACATAAGCTCCGCTGCTTTTCTTGAGCTGCAATCCCAGTGCTTAAGATCTATGGAGTGAGAAGCCAGGACAGAGGTGAGCGGGGAGGGGGCGGTGGTGGGCAGGAGCAGGACGGGAATGATGCAGGAGCAGTGTGGGAGCAGTGGTTACAGGGAGGGTCTGGAGTTGGTTCTACTCGGGCTGTGTGGCATTCTTCAGGCTTTGACTTTTTATGCTCTTTTTGCTGGAGGAGGTTTTGGAGACGATCTTCACACCTGGGTTGGTGCCTTTTGCACTTCCAGAGCTGAAATTCCCTCCGCTGGTGCTCAGGCTGCTGCCACCACCGCCTCCATAGCCAAGGCTGCTTGCAGTGCTGAGACCACCGCCTCCTCCGAAACCACCTCCAAGACCACCACCGCCGCCCCCAAGTCCAAGTCCTCCTCCACTTCCAAAACTGTAGCCTCCGCCGCCTCCTCCAAGGCCAAAATCACTTCCACCACCTCCTCCAAGACCAAAACCGCTTCCACCGCCTCCTCCAAGACCAAAACCACTTCCACCGCCACCTCCGCTTAGGCCTAGGCCACCAAATCCTCCTCCTAACCCAGATCCACCAGCCATTCCAGAGCTGGAGCTGACGACAGCTGCAAGAAAAAACAACCAGAGGGGTGGACATCTGCTTGGCATCAGCTCACCCAGTTCCAGAAAGCACCACCATCTTGACCCACAGGGCTTGAATCCAACTTCTATCCCCAGGTGCAAGCCCCTAATGCTGGTGGAGGGTCTGAACGTCTTACAGTGGGCAAAACATCCCTTTGCCAAAGGTTGCTCCCAGCCTCTGTGCCCAGTGGCCCCAAAACAACACAAGCACTGCGTTACTTACAGTAGCTGATGGGGTTGAGTCCTTCTCCGCTCAGCCTGTTGGAGGGCAGATGAAGAGGAGATTAGAGAGACATGAAGGAGACCAGCTGTTGGCAGGGGCAAAGTGTTAGTTGCTGTTATTCCTGCAAGGATTTTGCTCCTACCTGCTCTCCTCTCCCTCCAGCAGCTTCCTGTAGGTCGCGATCTCAATGTCCAGGGCCAGCTTGACGTTCATGAGCTCCTGGTACTCACGGAGCTGCCGGGCCATGTCGGCTTTGGCTTTCTGCAGAGCATCTTCCAGGTCGATCATCTTTGCCTTGGCATCTTTGAGGGCCAGCTCCCCGCGCTCCTCAGCATCTCCGATGGCTGTCTGCAGGGTGACACACTGCAAGGGGAAGGATTGGGACTCCTAAATCCTGCTTTTCTTTTTCCTTAAGAGTCGCTCAAGTAAGGAAACCTGGGGTGTTAATGAACAGCAGTGATGACTGAGGTCATTTGCCCGTAGCTAATGCTGGCAAGGGGGATTTAATGCATGGTACAGTGTGGTGGTACCCTTTTGGGGAGGGAATGCAACATGTTTAATGAGGTACATTATGTTCTGTGGCTGCTAAAGGCCCTCATCGGCAAGCCCGAGCCACAGTGCTAAAGGACCACAGACCAGGTCTCCACGGGTTCTTTTTGCCTACCTGGTTCCTTGTGTTCTCTATCTCAGCCCGGATCCTCTGGATCAGCCTGTTGAGCTCAGAGATTTCCCCCTTTGTGTTGCGCAGGTCGTCCCCGTGCTTCCCCGCCGCAGCCTGCAGCTCCTCAAACTGAGGTTCAGAAGGAAGAGTGAACCCAGATGTCCAGGTGGACAAGACGTGGCTCAAACAGCCTCACACAAGGACAGCAATAATCTTCCCCAGCAATGCATCCATGGCATCTCTGGGTCTGTTCACCTTGGTTTGGTACCAAGCCTCCGCCTCAGCCCGGCTCCTGTTAGCGATGTCTTCGTACTGAGCCTTGACTTCAGCTATGATGCTGCTGAGGTCCAGGTCCCGGTTGTTGTCCATGGACAGAATGACAGCAGTGTTGGACACTTGTGCACTGACCTGAGCCAGCTCCTGTGAGGAAGCACACAGGATCCAGACTTGTGGCACTTACCTCTTCTGCCATGACCAATGGCAGTCACTGTCCAGGGAGTGACATCAGGACAGAAGCTGGGGAGGAGGGTGTCTGTACCGCATCGTAGAGGGCTCGGAGGAAACTGAGTTCATCAGTCAGGGCATCCACCTTGGCCTCCAGCTCCACCTTAGTCATGTAAGCAGCATCCACATCCTGGAAAAGAGCAGGACTAGAACTTACTTTCATCCTCCAAGCCCCCTTGTTCCAGCCCCCCCAACCTCAATCCGAATGACAGCTTTTAAAGGATGAGGATGCTGCTCCCTGAGATCTCCCATCCTTTAGGACATTCCCAGCCTGTGCAATGGTGGGGGTTAGCTCAGCACCCATAAACACCTCCTATCTCACTCACCTTCTTCAGCACCACAAATTCATTCTCTGCTGCTGTGCGCCGGTTGATCTCCTCTTCATATCTGCAGGGATAAAGGGAAAGACATGCTGGATCATACCTTGGCAAGCACAAGAGCTGCACAGGTAGGACTGCAGGGTGGTCAGGGTTGAGTATGGTGTTTCCAAATCAACCTCCCAGAAACTGCCCACTTCAAATCGGTGAGAATCCCCTTTCTCAAAGGGTTGAAATGACATTTTTTGGCGTAACACTGATGAAATGAGGAGGTAAAGATGGTTTAGATGCTCTTCCTTGGCAGGTGTCATCACAAGTAGCTATGCCCTGGCTGAACCTACATTTTCTGATTCAGAAAGTGCTGATGGACCACCTTTCTGCTGCTGTTGAGCAAGGCAGGGGCTCTGCAGGGGGTGATACCTCCTAGGAGCAGTACATTAGCGGGAGGTTAGGTAGGTACCGTGCTATAGTCTAGAGCACAGGTTGGATATGTTGTTTTATTCCCTTTCCTGTAGAGAGCTTAGTTAATATCTCAGGTTGGATGTTTGACCTCAGGAAAGTGGAATTTAAGTGAGATCAATCCTAGTACCTAATGCTAAGCTGGACCACTTGCATCCCATTTCACCACAGGGTGCCTGGGTGTGCTGGAAACGGGCACTCACTTGTTCTTAAAATCCTCAACGAGGTCTTGCATGTTCTTCAGCTCCCCATCCATGCGTCCCCTCTCACTGAGCAGGTTGGCCAGCTGCCGTTTCAAGTTGTTGATGTAAGCCTCGAAGAGTGGGTCCAGGTTGTTTTTACCCGAGTTGGTTTTTTGCCCCTGGTCCTGCAGGAGGGTCCATTTGGTCTCGAGCACCTTGTTCTGCTGCTCCAGGAAGCGAACCTGAGTGTTGAGAAGCAGAAGAGTCTTAGCAGAAGATACCTGTGAGCATGCTGATGGCCAATGGTCAGGAACTGGGACTGACGCGTAGCACAAACCAAGGAAATCCCAAATCCAGAGTCATATATCCACCTGTGAATGTCCTCCGGGTTATCCAGGGCTGTGTTAGCCCAGCCAGCAGCTGGGGAAATCCGTCCTCAGTGGACAGTTCTCTTTAGAGACAATTTAATTTAGCAACCCAATGAGCAATCGTCAGAAAATGTAGGTTCAGCTCTTTGATCACTTGCTTGCTTTAACATCCTTTGCTGCTTCTTTCTTTGTCAGAGATATTTATCTGCCTTCATTAAAGCTAAGATCTGAGTACTGCAGGTTAAAAGACAAGTGCTTATTTGCCTTCCCTTTTGCTCATATGTCCTGCATACTTACCCAAGTAAAAGCCAAGGAAGGACTTAAGTTGAGTCAATATGAAAAGGGCTTTAGTTGCAGGCAATAAAGCATTTAAGGACTAACAGGTCTGCTGTGGTTCCCCACAGAGAGAGCTGGCTTAAGCAGCTAGATCTGGACCAGAAACTGCCTTAATCCATCTGAGCTAATATATTCTATGTCTCAGGCACAAAACCTGGATCTAATCCTCTTATTACTAGCATCTAGCCTGGTTTTCTGCCTTGTAACTGTTTAGATGAGCATTCTTTTTTGGTTGCTTTAATGAAGACAGACAGATAGGAAATATACAATAGGCTGGGACGTGAAGTCGTATTTGTGTCACTATGAGACTGTCTCTCCCCCTCTCCATCACGATTCCACAGCCCTTGATGGAGTCTCACCTTGTCAATGAAAGAAGCAAACTTGTTGTTGAGGGTCTTGATTTGCTCCTTCTCATCTTTCCGCACCTGATGGATGTTTGGATCTATCTCCAGGTTCAGTGGTGCCAGAAGACTCTGGTTGACAGTCACTTCTTGGATTGTACCGACTCCAGGTGGGCCACCAGCGAATCCCGCTGGATTCCTGCCACCACCCAGCCCTCCACTGAATCCTCCCAGTCCCCCAAAGCCAAACCCTCCACCACCTCCCTGTCCACCACTGAAGCCAAGCCCACCAACGCCTCCACCAAAGCCATACCCACCACCTCCACCACTGAGACCGAGCCCAAGACCACTACCAGCTCCAGCTCCACCACCACCGAGTCCAAAGCTGCCACCACCTCCCAGGCCAGAGCCACCACCAGCTCCACTCCCAAAAGCAGCTCGGAAGCTGCTTCCAACCCCGATGGATATCCTCTTGCTACCACCAAGATTGTAGAGGCTCCTGCTGCCAAAGCCTGCTCCTCCACCACCACCACCTCCTCCTCCTCCAATGAGCCTTCCAAAGCCACCTCCACCGCCTCCAGATCGTGCCACAGACATGGAGCTAAAGCCAGCCCTGTTGCTGCTCGGGATAACAGCTGAGGCCGTGCTGTAGGATCTGCCTCCCCCTCCCGCTCTCATGCTGTAAGTTTGCCGGTTCATTGCAGCAGCAGAGGACAGCCCAGCGAGGAGAAGCAGCAGACTGAGAGCACAGCTCTCCGGTGGACGAGTGCGCGGGGTGCCCTTTTTATCCCCCTGGGGATCTGGGCTTGGTTGTGTGGAAGTCCAGTGATCAATTTAGTGCCTTCATGGTTTTGACGTGCCAGGCAGCCGGCTGTCTCGTTGAAACTCGTTAAACGCTGATTGCACTCAAACACACCTCTTGGAGATGGGGTCGGGCTGCTCAGGTAGAAGAGTTACCTAACTCCCTGGGCTTGGGCAGGGGGAGCTCAGCCTTAGCACAAAGCCTCTGTGGGTTCTTTTATTTCCTTGCTACAAAGCAAAAGCAAAGCAACAAAAAGGGGTGAAAAAGGGATGCGACTAAATGTGCTGCTTCTAAGGTGGAGGAGATCAGAGCTGAGCTGAGAGTCCTCTGAATTGCTGTGAGTGAAAGGCATGGAGACTAGCAAGGCTAAGTCTGAATGGGAAATTTTCACAGGGCTTCTGTGCCTGGAGGGAAGGTGTGGGAGTGATGTTCCTGGAGCTTGGCATCTCCTTCAGGGTCCTCATTTATCCAGTCTCACCAGTCAGGCATAGCCCGTCTCTTTGGGCTGACCCAGTACCTAGTGCCAAGAGGTCCCGATCCCTGATTTTCCTCCGAGACACTGCACTTGAATGTCACCTCAAATTCTGGCCATTTAGTTCATTATTCTATAGCAGATTTCCCAGGCTTCCCAACACCCCACACAGACCCTGCCATTGTGATGTCTCCAGTCAAGCAATGGTGTGATCAACACATTTCCTCCTTGATCTAAAAAGCATTTTCACTGACAGAGGCAGGTTTTTCTGAAAAACAAGTTCCCAGCTTTGTGGAACTGTATCACACGCAGACTAACACTCAGTCTTGGGTTTCTAGCCCTTCAAAGCTGTGAGTTCTTTACAGACCTTTGAACCTTTTCATTCAAAATGTAGCCAAAAGCAAAGATTTCACCAGCAGGAAAAATATCCCCCCCCCCCCCCCCCCGCCCCCCGCCAAAAAAAAACAAACCCAAACCCCATCTTGTTATTTTACTTCCTGGAGTCCTTGGGAGAACAAGCAGATTCAATAGGGTGTGGTAACAGTTTTTGGCATCTCAGGATTTCTGGAACTGCAGTGTTTAGAGTATTTTATTCTTCACTTTTAAAGAGCTCAGCTCACTGTCAGCACCCAGCTGTCCTGGTGCCATTGCCTGTGCTGTGTGCATGACTGGAGCTCAAACACATTTGCAGGACAGGACTCCACACGCCCTTGGAAACATATTCATGTGCCCCAGTGCTACAGAACCACTAAGCAGGACTAAAAATCCCACTGGCATCACTGGAAGAAAAAAACTAAGCAGGTGCTTCATGTTCTACTGAACAGAGAAGCCCAAATGTGTGATTATCCCTGGAGAGACGCTGCCAGGCAGGCTCGGGCTGGGAGAGCTGGGAATTTCCCATCGCCGCCGACGTTCCCGGTCGGTGCAGGTCGGCTTGCTTCTCCTTGGAAAGGCTGGTATGACTCTGCCTGGGATGTCACTTGAAATTCATGAACCTGTCTTGCCTTGATTATTTGCATCAGATTCAAAGCCCGGGTGCGATGGGAAAGTGAGGTTGGCTTCATGCTTTCCTGACCCCAGTCAAGGCAGATGGTCCTGAAGCTGACAAACGGGTTCGGATCAGAAGTTAGAGCTGAATGAGTGTAATGGGATTAAAGGTGGGGCTGCCAACAAGACAGAGGGAATTGTCCTTTTAGGCTCCCACACTCTTTGCCTTCAGCACACTGTCCACAAGGTATGCGAGCGATGTAAAGGCTGGGTGGAAAATGCACCATTTCTTTGCTGGGCTGGATTATTGTGTGGAGGAGCTGAGGGTTGTGGGCTCCATACCAAGGGGCAGATGTGGCTTTTTGCATCTGTCAGTTTGGATCAACCCTACTGGACTCTGTCCCTCTAGAAAGGGGCATGTCTGTAGTGTCACTTATCAGGATTTGGCCTCAAAGAGACTTGTTCCTGGCCTCTTTTTGCTGCAGAATGTGCTGATGTACATGATTTTTTCAAGTAGGCAGCAGAAAACATGGGGTTTGCAATACTCAGGGGTTGAGAAGGGCAGGGATGATTAAAGGTGCTCTCCCAGAAATGCAAGTGCTGCTGGGCTGCTCTGGTCCCCTGGGGAGCTGGGTGGGTATTGGAGTGCAGGTTCTGTTCTGCAAGGAGATCAGCATAAGTTATGAACGGTTGGGGCAGTGGGAGCTTCTTGTTTGGGTGTTTCTGCTTGTTATTTACATACAAATGAGTTGAAGTTGTGTACATTGAGACAGAAAAGATGAAGATAACCTGTCAAAATACACCCTCTTTTAGGTGGGTGGGTTTTCCTTCCTCAGCAAGTGCTGGTTCATTTGGATTTCACCCCCACCTCAGCCCAGACAGTGTCTGTGAGGTGTCATCTCCATCCCCTCATCCAAGTCATCAATGAATATATTGAACAGGGCTGAACCCAGCACTGCCCCCCGAGGAACACCACTGTTCCAGCCTCCACCCAGGCTCTGTGCTGCTGCCTTTTGGGAAGGGGCACTTGTCTCTCGCTTCCTTTTAAAATCAGCCTGCTCTTGTAAGAGGGTTGCAGGGGTGGGGTGTGGGATTATTTCCCTTTTCCTCACTACCTGAGCTGGTTCTCACTGATTCCTTTAAGCAAAGACCTAGCCGGGGTTTTTTGTTCTGCCTCCAGACATCCCAACCAAGCAGCCTGAGAGATTCCAAGCGAGCTGCACATCCCACCAGCAGTTAAATATCCTGTTTCCAGACTTCCTTGTGGCCATGCTTCTCTGGATGGAATAAAAGTATGCAAAAGAGCAGACAAAGTCTCAAAAAAAACCCCAAACTAACCCCAACTTTGTTAAAACTCCACCTGCCCAGCCCGTTCGGAGATTCATGTTTGGGAAAATCTGGGAGCTTTTGGAGTATGAGGGAGTGAAATAAAACCTGTGATGCAGAGTGTGAATTATGCATGGAGTTTATTGAAGGTACAGCTGAAAGTTTGGAGTAAGCGAAGGATAATCAACTCTGTTCACTTACATATTAAAAGCTTTAAATCTGTCTGCCTGGTGCACACACAGGAGAAACAACGCATGCATTTAACTACAGAAATATAAGGTGCTGGTCGGTGTGTAATTAACATCTGCTCTACCAAAACCTGGTGTAGCAACTCGGGCTGATTTGCATGAGCATTACCAACCCCCTCGTAAACAGGAACAATTGGATTTTCTGGTGTCATCAAAGCAGCTAAATAACAGCTGCAGCTCCATCCCGGGCAATTACAATGTGGCTTCTCTTCCTGGAGCTGGGATGACCAAATGTGTCATCCTTTTGCAATAGCTGCATGAGGGGAGGAAAAAACCCTGCCAGAAAAGGGGGGGTGGGTGTCAAGCAGAGAAGACTGATTTAAGAGGCAAGGTGATGTGTGAGGCAGGTCTGGACCCTGAAATGAAAATCTCACCTGGCTGAGGCCGTGGCAGTCAGCTTCCCCCAGGAGGGACATGCCAGGGAAGGTGGGGTTTGATCCTGCCAAGGGCTTTTGGTAGAGCAATTAGCCTAATTGTGTGGGCGTGGGCAGCGCATGGTTGTGTGATCCCTACAGCTGTGGGGAGGAAGGGGAATACTGTTTTACTGCAGAAATGCTGATTATGTTAAAACAGGAGGTGGCGTCGCCTCCCGGTTTCTACCGGGTTGTCCTGACCACGCGCACGGCTGTGCTGTACCTGCTCCCCGCGCCGCACACCCCTGCCCCGGGGATGAGGACGGCCCCCGGGCTGCACTGCTCCATCCCAGCGCACACCACGTTCCCCAGGTTGCCCATGCCAGGGGCGCACTGCACCCCTTCCGCGCCCGAGATGACTTCCCGGCCCACGCAGCTGACCGCGCTCCGGGCTCCGAATCCCCCCCCGACCCTGGGCAGGCAGTCGACGCTCCGGGTGCTAAAGCCGGTGCCCGCGACGCCGAAGGAGGAGACCACCCCTAACCCCGCGCCGGCCCCTCCTGTCTTGACAGCACATTTGCCTCCGATTCCAGACAGGGATCGGCACTCTCCGACGGTGCCACCGCCGCTGACCACAGCTGTGGGAGAAAAACAGGCTGAGTCGCTGCCAGAGCTGATAAAACCCGGCTCAGAGGGAACTCATGAGCTTAAGCGTAAGGAAATCAAGGGGATGCTTCAATAGCTTACCTACGCTCACAGGGTTGCCAGTGCATATCCTGTTAAGAAAAGGAATGTCTCAAAGATGCATTTAGGGAAATATCCCTCAAATCTACAGGCAAACAGAGGCTCTGCCCATCCTTAGCAGCCCTGCAGGCACTGCAGGTTGGACCCCCAGATCCCATAGATATCTTAACTTCATATCCCACCCTCTCTTTGGACTGCAAGCAGGAGATCTGGCTGCAGCCTGCCCAGTGTGCTGCAGCCTGCTCTGACTGCACCGGGAGGATGAGGAGGAAATATGGGCAACTCTCCCCTCTGCATACACAGGGAGAAAAAGGGACGATGCTCCTATCTGCACCCATGGGGAACCACCTTCACCCAGCATCCCCCCTGCCTGCCTCTCCTCCTGGTGTGTTTTGCCAGCTGACATTGCAAGGTGCACCCAGGGATGCTCCTACCTGCTCTCCTCTCCTTCCAGCAGTGTCCTGTAAGTGGCAATCTCAATGTCGAGGGCCAACTTGACATTCAGCAGCTCCTGGTAGTCTCTCAGCAAGCATGCCATCTTGTCCTTGGCTTGCTGCAGTGCAGTCTGCAGATCAATCAGCTTCTGCCGGGCATCTTTGAGGGCGCAGTCACCCCGCTGCTCAGCATCACAGATGGCCGTCTGCAGAGCTGCGATCTGTGGACAGCAACGGGCAAAGGGGTGGCTGCTGGTGATAGGAAGAGGGATCTTCACAGGGCTGGTCACGTACCCCCTTGTTCCTCAGCTAGGAACTGCCAGAGAGTCTGGATTTAGGCTTGACCATTGCATGTGATGGGATAAAGGGGAGGGGAGCTGTTGGCTGCTCCCAGCTAGGAAGCATGCAGCAGATGCTGCTGCAGCCAAACCAGCTGTCTTCTCTTTAGTGGCCAAGTGAGAAATAAACCTCAACAGCCTTAAGATGAGAAGCTACAAATAGAGACTTGGGATGAGGTGGGGGGTTCTTTGCAGCTTCTCAGGGTGGGAGCTGGCGAGGATGAAGCCCTTTGCTGGAGAAGTTGCACACCCTGCTGCCCATGCAGCATTTGACCCTTGGTCCTACCTGTTTCTTCACGTTGTCCGACTCACACTGCAGCTTCTGGATCATCCGGTTCAGCTCAGCTATCTCGCTCTGGTTGTTTCTCAGGTCATCGCAGAACTTGCCCCTGCTGCTGTGGAGCTCCTCCAGCTATTGTGGAAGAAGAGGATGATGTCAGTGTGCCTGAATTGCTCCTTCCAGGGAAGGTGGTGACTCTCTGGAGCTGCACTGGTGTGGATGCTCCCAGGGAAGCACCCAGACATGAACTCAGCCCAAACAAGGCAGCAGCCCTGGGTAGGTCCTGAGTATTTTTGCTTTGGGGAGGGGATGGTGTTCCTGATGGGTGTTCACAGAGACCTCTCTGAAGCAACACTGAGATGTGCTGTGCTCTGTTTAAGAGAAAAGTCTTAAAACCACAATTTTAGGGTTGGGTTGGGTGAGTTTGGGTTTTAGCATGACTTTAGCAGAGAAGGGAATGCGTGCTGGGAGTGGATTTCAGTTGCATTATGGAGGACAGGAATGGTCCTCAGAGTTTTGCTGGCCAAGGGATTTCATTGCCGTGTGCTGGCAGTGGGAATACTCACTCTGGTTTGGTAGAAAGCCTCTACTTCAGCCTTGCTCTTCTGGGCAATCTCCTCGTAGCAGCACTCGACACTCTTGATGATGCCCTCCATGTCCAGGTCCCGGCTGTTGTCCATTTGCACGATGACAGAGGTGTCACACAGCTGGCAGTCCAGCTGAGCTCTCTCCTGCAAGATCCATCTCATGTCAGCCCCCTTCCCTCAACCAAAACCAGGCACCCGTGGCAAAGGGGGGGTCAGTGAGAAGGTGGTGGGGGGCAGTTTCTCTCATTAACACCCAGGTAGAATGTGGGATTTTCCAGGTGGCTTCCAGCAAGGGTTGGTAGCTGGGACCTGTTTCGGTGGCATAATGTGGGATTGCTGCATGCAGTTCCCCAAGGAAGGGTGGGGAGTCTTGGCAGAGCAACTCCCTGTGCTGCAACTTGGTGTTTCTGTCTGTGTCATCAGTTCTCTGGCCTGCAGCTCCCTCAGGGCGAGTGCTTTGGGCCCCTGTGCCGACAGCTGCCTAGGAGGTGTTTGGCTTGGGAAGGTGGTGTCCACTGTGTGTTTGGATGAGAACTTGCTACATATGAGATGAAAGAGTTACTTTCACCAAAATATTTTGATTTATGTGGCTTAAGAAGCGCTGGTGCTTGTGTTGGAAGAGTGAGATGTCACAGGAGTTCCCAGGGATGGTTTGGATGGGAATTTAAGGGGCTTTTTCATGCAAAAGATCCTCCTCCCATTGCAGCCAGCAACATAAGAGACAACCAAGAACAGCCTTTGCCTTCCTGAGGTGCGTGTCAGGGTGCTGTTATTACATACATATCAAGAGAGAGAGATTTGGGGGGGGCTGATTTCAGGATGTGTGAAAAAGATGCCTGTCCCTGCATTGTTTAAGAGCTCAGGGAAGGGCAGCAGATGATGTGGCATCCCCGGGCAGTGGACAGGGAGCTGGGAGCTCTTACCTCAGCATAGATGCACTTGAGGAACTCCAGCTGCTGCCGCAGGAGACCCACTCGCACCTCCAGCTCCTCCTTGGTCAGGTAGAGACAGTCCACATCCTGGAGAGACACCGTGTACTCGGTGAAAAGAGGTGCAGGAACAAGGACTGCCCTTGGCCAGCATTGTCCCTGGCATCACTCACCTTCTTGAGCACCACAAACTCATTCTCCGCAGCCGTGCGCTTGTTGATCTCATCTTCATACCTGCCAGAGGAAAGGAGAGGGGTGGGATGCTGAGCCCACGGTCCTGTCCCCACCACCCAAGCACCCAACGCAGAACATAGGAAGGGTGGTTACATCAGAGCCTCTCCCTATTCTCTCTGTGCCTCCTTTTTGGCTTTGCCTTGTTGCTGTTTCTTTCCTCACCACTGACCTTTTGTGTCACATAGTTCAGGCCAGTGGTGTTGGTGGGTCAAGGGAGACAGCAGAAAATTGGGCCAAGCCACCTCATAGATCACCTAAAGGCTTGGGTTGCTTCTTCCAGCCCTGCTAATTTATGGGTTGTTTTTCTGAAGCATCCAAGACTCTGCCCTGGGACTTTTTGGGGGAGGCAGTGGCCAAAATGCCCCAAGGGAGGTCAGTGGCTTGAGCAATCTTTGAAACTCCCCAGTGTATAATGACCAAGTAATTTGGACCTAGAACTTTCACAAGATGATTGTCTCAGTCAGACCTCTTTGGTGGAGGCTCAGCAAGAAAAAACATCAGAGATGCTTGGCTGTAAGATCTCAGGAGGAAGGGTTGCTGTTTGTGTAGCACCCAGTGTCCCAGTTAGGGGCTCAGCAGAGCACACAGGCACCTATTAAGAAATGTCTGCAGCTTAGATTTTTAAAAACCCAATTCCCACATTCCCTGTGGGACGAGAGAATGAACTGCAATGGAGATAAATGTGGGGTGGAGACAAATAGGCTGAGGGTTTTGTGGGGACCGGTGGCACCAGGGACAGCCACAGGCACAGATGATGTGGGAGGTTTGATAGGGCTGACCACAGTGGTGTGTAGGAGCACTGGGGAGAGGAAAAGTGGTTCCCTGTCCTTCTCTCTGAGGAAACACTGGGGTTGAAGAGCTCTCCCAACCCCTCACCAGCATCCTGGGTGTGGCAGTGTGACCCCAGTACCAGAACCCAGACAGGTACTGGTGTGCCCTGCCCGTGCCCCAGTGTTTGGACCCATGCCATGCCATCGCATTGGCTTCACACTCAGAAGGCCCCTAGTTCTCTCCCTGCTCACCACTTACTTGCACTTGTACTCTTGAACCAGGTCCCGCAGGCACCGCTCCTCATTCTCCAGCCTCTCCCTCTCCCCCAGCACACACTCCAGCTGCTTCCTCAGGTTGCAGATGAAGTTCTCGAAGACAGGCTCCAGGTTCCTCCGGGAAGCCGGGAGGACGTACTGCTGCAGCAGCTCCCACTTGGTGGTCAGCACCTTGTTCTGCTGCTCCAGCAGCCGGACCTGGGGAAGCAAGAGATGTGAGAGTCATGCAGCCCCCTCCTGTCCCAGGCTTTGGGTTTCTCCACATCCCAAAGGGCAAAGTAACAATAAAACCAGACTGAGGGAAAGCAGCAGCTTCTCTGAGCTAAACCTCATCCCATCCAGGACTCCTGCCACAGGCTGAGCACTGCCAGTGCCTTTGCTGGCCAATCATCTCTTTGACCAAAGCACAATTCAACCAAACCCCAGCCCTTCCCCTGTGACAAGTTGCTCATGGAAGAGCCTCTGCCTCCTCTGATGGGCTGATTACATTAATGAGTCTTTCGTGGCACTGAAAGCTCCATCCAGGATCTCATTTGAATACATCTGATTGAAATTCTAACCACGGATTTTTATCATGCCTTTCACTTCTAGATTAAAAAGCTCTCTAGTACTTCAGAGCCTTCATGGATCATGAATAAGTCATTTTTCAAATGGGAGGAAGTGGGGTGGCTCCTCTTAATGTGGGTTTGGTTTTTCCAGCTGCAGAACAGCTCACAAAGAAAATCAAGATCAGGTTTCTCTGCCGCTCGAAAAACCATTTCCTATAGTAGATCTCTAAAGGGCAGTTGAAAGCCTTGGGCTTAGCTGGGATAACCAGGATAGATAACATCTGTTCAGGAATGACCAGATCATTGCGTGGACAGAGCAGAGGGACAGAGAAGTTGAAATTGTTCATTTTAGCCACACATCTGTCTGTCTGATGAAGAGCACAGGTGATTTTAAAAATGCAAAAGTCCTTTGGAGTTTATAGAGGTGAGGTGGTAAGATCAGAATGTCAGATCACACATTTGCAAGAAAAGCTCCTCTTTTGCCTTTTTAGGCTTCTGTGTGTCCATCCCTTCTCTCACTGGGTTTGATTTACAGTATCCCCAGAGCTGCTCCCGAATTCACTATTTATCAGACTGGTGACCAGCGAGAGCTAAAGTACTCGTGAGGTGGCCTTCGTGCAAGGCTGAGATCCAAAGTCTCCAGGCCAGGACCACCATGGTCTGTCAGAGACCATCGCAGGATGCGGGTACCCGCAGACAGAGCTACTGCTGTTGTCTCTCTAGAGACAATCCGTCCGTCAGAGCCTCGAGGAAGGAGGCACGGGGCCTGGGAGGGGAGCGGGGTCTCACCTTGTCGATGAAGCAGGCGAACTGGTTGTTGAGGTTCTTGATCTGCTCTTTCTCGTGGGTCCGCACTTGGCACTCCTCGGGGTCGACCCCCACGCAGAGGGGCTTGAGGAGCTCCGGGTGGATGCTGACGCCCCGAATCCCTTCGGATCTACCTCCACCAAGGCCGATGCCGATGCCGCCGCCATAGCCTCCGATAGCCACGCCGTCCCCGAGACCTCTGTAGCTGCCCAGGCCCCCATAGCTTCCGCAGTTACCAAACCCCACGACCGTGCCCATCCCAAAGCGGCCTCCGCCGTAAGTCACGCCGCAACGTCCGGCACCGCCGTAGACTCCGCTGCGGCAGCTCCCGCCAAAGGAAATCCTTTGCCCTCTCCCCAGGTCGCAGACGCTCCGGCTGCTGAAGCCGCCGATTCCACAGCGCCGTCCCACCGGCTGGCACACCGAAGCGGAGCTGCTGTTGCCCCTGCCGAGGCCGCAGACGGCGGACGCGGAGGAGAAGCCCCGTCGTCCCAGGAGAGAGCTGGAGGTATAGCACTGCCGGCTCATGGTGGCTGCGGGAGACGGGAGGTGAAGCAGTACTGGCAAAGCAGAGGAGCGAGAGAGGAGCAGGCAGTGAAGGAAGGAGATCTCCTTTAACTTCTCCGAGGCAGAGCCCTTCTCCTTATATACATTTCAGGAGGTGCCTGAGATGCAAAAATTTAATTTATCCACTGGGTTTGGTCTGCCTGGCAGCAAGGAATGGCTTCCAACATTTTAAACCCACAGCAAACACTTCTATCTCATACGAAATAATGTGGAAATTAAAATAAACTGCTTTGCTTGCAAGCTTCAGTTTCAGGACTTATATTTTACTTAATTAATCTGCTTCCTTATTGTGTAATTATAGTTTAGCAAAATAATTCAAGGGGTTTTTATTCATAGCTTGTTTACGGTTCGGTTTCACCACAGTGTTTAATTATGTTTCAGGACCTCCTGCAAAATGTCGTGGCGATGCCGCCTCTCCAGGGTCCCTCGCCAGCTCAGGGCTGGCTCTTGAGCAATGACCAGTGGTGATGGGGAGGAGGAGGAAGGCGTCTCCGTCACAGCATGGCACCTGTGTGGTCAGGAGCATTCTCGTAAGCATTCCTCTCTTCCTCTGGGGGGGTTGGCGGTGGCCCTTGCGGGTGCTTCGGTCGCAGCCGCGCGGGCGCGCGCCCGATAAGCGGCGCAGGAGGTGGCGGTGTTGAGGGTTTCGTTATCGATGGAGCACAAACAGCACGAGATGATGCCGAGGACAAGTGTGGTCGGGGGGGTGGATGCTCTGGTGAATTTGGGGTTCAGCTTCAGGGCAGTGGCCCAGCTGGGCTTCATGTGCCCCCAAGACAGGGGCTGGAGAGAAGGCGTTTCTGGGAACTGCTGAGACAGTGATTTATGGCCGAATTAAGTGATAATCGTGTGGAGTATCTGGGTGTGATGTGACTGGGGCACATGGCAAAGTCATGCAAGCGATAGCTGGAGATGCAACAAAGTGTTACAGACAGGTTGAGAAATGTTAGCTGGAGTAAACCTTTTTCTCACATCCCTATGACACACCTCTCTGATACTAAATTATTCTAGTAATGTCTGTTAATGAGAAGGTACTGTACCTCCTTAATTAAAATTCTTGAAAGTATTTTTGAATTTGCTTGGAAACAAAGAAAGTTCCTTTTTTGCCTTAACAAAGGGGTCTAATCACAGAATCACAAGTGACTGCACAGCTTCCCCTAAGAAGTCTTTGTGTCATTGCTGGGGCAAAAATTACTGGTTCTGGGAGGATTCCTAGTCAACACTTTTGCAAAATTGAAATAAGCTGTCCTGAATTAAAAGTAATGCAAGAGAAACAAGACTATTTAGAATATTTAGGTAGCCTTTCCAGGTAAAGGTCTTCTTTTTTTTTTCTACAGGGTTGTAACAAACTATGAAATACCTTATGTGATTGTAAACATGGAGTAGTTCCCATCTAGCTGCATTGGTCAGTGTGTATGAGGAGCAGGGCATTCGCGGATGGGCTAGAGCATCACTTCACCTTGAGGTAGGTCTACGCAACATGACTTGCATGAACTCTTTTAGGTGGGTGTAGCCACGAGCAGGCTGAAAATCAGGGAGAAGCCAGGCTGTCAGATGACTAGCACAAGAGGCTGGGGTCCCTCTTTCTGCATGCCTGAGCCCTGCACACTGGCTTGCTGCCACTGTGGTGGGGCAGAGCCAAAGTACCAGGGATGGTGACCAGGGGCAGCCACCACTCCCAGCTCTCCCATCCAGCACAGGGAGAGGCTCCAGCCTCTCGTGATGGCAGGAAAACATGGCCCTTTGTCCTTGAGGGCAGTGGCTCACCGGTTTTTCCAGCTATGAGAAGCCTGGATCTGGTTCAGGTCAGATTCCTGCTTTCCTCTGTATCCCTGCTTGGCCACCCACTGTGCATCCTGAGGGATACAGGCACCATTTGAGGGCCCTTGGTTTTGTTGGAAAGCAGGGAAAAAAGCCACTCATGGAACAACCATCCACGTTCCTCCACCACTGATCTCCCTTCTTACACACGACCTTCCCCAGGCTGTTCCTCCACAATGGAAACACCAAACCTGCGCTTCAATCCCTGGATCCTCCTTGCAGCCCTAAGAAGTGGCTTCTTCCATGTGCCCAGCCTCACACATCAGAGGGAGACGGTTCAGGACAGCGCTTGTGGTTTCCATCTGCTGAGCTTTCACAAAGCCAGTTCGCAGTCATGTGGTGGGAGCGCTGAGCACCGGTTACATCAGCTTCAAAGGAGGAAGAGCTCTGATGCCAGTTTACTCTGCCGAAAAGGGCTGCAGTCGCTTTCATTTCGTTGGCCGCGCTCAGGCACAGCGCTGGCTCGAGTCAGACGCAGATGCCTTCTTCACAGAGACCTTCTTCATGTCTCCATGCTTTCTCCTGGCTGGCTGCAGGTCAGATAGTGTTTGAAGAGCCGTAGAAGCGGTGAAACCCCTGTTTTCAGGCTGACAGAATTCAGCAAAGCTTTAAAGCAGCAGCTTCCACACAGATTTACGGGGGAAATCCCTGAGGTCCTTGGCCTTGAATATGCCTTGAACTGTGGTGGCTCCCATGAGACTTATCCCTTCCAGATTTACATGTACCCAGATGCGTTATGATAAATTAATTCTGCTTAAGCACCTTGCTAAATTGGGACCTGTTAAGCCATCCGTGCAGATAGGGAGAGCCTAGGGGGGTTTCCAACCTTCCTGTTATAATTTTGGCTGTAACAACCCAGCCATCCCAGCCTGCTTTCTCCCAGAGAGAAAACTGCTTTGTAAGACCCTCTCCTCATAAAACTGGGTTGGCAGGGTCTGGCCACGATGGTGCCCTCCCTGCCTGCCCGCAGGCTGAACAGTTTTTGTGGCTCCTTGTGAAAGGGACCACGAAGTCTCCATTAAAATGGGTAATGAGGCCCCTGGGACATCTCCCTTTGGTTTTGTGGGTCCAACCATCCAAAGGTGGCTGTTCCCTGTCTCTTAACTGCAACTTGATTCGGCTCCCACATCAAAGCAGGTGGTGGATTTGTGGGGACTGGGGTAGAGATGATGGTTTGGGCTCCTTCCATTGCCACTGGGCACCTCGTTTTCCTCCCAGTGACCTTACTCACCTTCATCCTGGCTTGTCCTTCTCCATCACACAGCTTTTGCGCTGATTTGGGATGAAAAGATGGACAAGATTACAGATTCCCAGAGCATCAGCGGTTGTTACCCGCCTGCCTGACCTGCCTTTGCAGGTAAGAGCTTTCCAAAACCTTTATGCTCCTGCTGTCTTTCTGCTGGACAGTGATACACTGTGGGTGACCAATGTTAGTCACAGCACCGAGGCTGATGAGAAGCTGTTGGGGGACCATGGCAGTAGCTGAGCAGAAGAGGGTGTAGCTCCCAAGGTAGATGTCTCAAACCAGGAACATGGAGAGCTACACACCAGCCAGAGCCGCATGCTGCCCTGCCTGTGTCCACTGCAACACCCTGGCCCTGACAACAAATCCAGGAGCTTCATTCAGGGAGACTTTGTCATATTCTGGGCAGTTCTTTGTGTGATGGAAGACCTGGGCACTGAATGCAGGGCGGCATTTGCCTTTCGGACAGAGCTTCTGTGAGCTCTGGGTCTCTGTGGGCGGTAGGCAGGGTGCAGCCCGTTGGGGGTTATTTAAATCCCCATTTCCATGGTGTTACCAGCTGACCTAAGCCAAGAAACTCTTCTCCCCACTTCTTATTTATCACCTTATTTTGCAAGAGACAAATAAGTTTCATAGCAAACACCCCAGGTGTCCACCCCCTCCCTTTGAGAGGTTCCTCTTTTCCACAGGAATTCCTAAGGCACCTTTGCATCATCTGACCAACTTTGCACCAACACTCGGGGCCTGAGAGACTATTAGTGCTCTGAGTAATGAGGTGGGATTGGTGAGGCAGTGTCATGATGAAAGCACAACAGCCAGGACTAAGCACTGGGAATTGCCACTGCAGAGGGAGAGGAACCGCACGCCGAGGGAAGGGCATGGACTTTGCTCTGGGAGTGGTTTTCTGGGGAAAGGAGGGTGATCCTTGCCAAAAGCAGCCATGAGAGCCCCACGTCAGGTCTGGAGGTAGGAAATGCTGCTCTGCTGTTCCATGGGATGGTCGTCTTGTCTCTTCTGCACACAAGCTTTTCTAAGCAGAAAGCCTGTTCCTTCTTGAGCTGCGCCAGCCAGGGACTCCAGAGATGCCCTGCAGCAGCTGAGGGAAAGGGAAGAGTGTGGGAGGAGGGAAATTCAGCCACTGAATTTCAACGAGTTCCCATCGATTGGGCTGTAAAGCTACTCCTGTGCATATAGACATGTGTATAAAATAATGACCGTAGAAAGTAGCGGGGGGGTGTGGGGGGTGTGGTCAGTGTCACAGAGTCAGTTTTGCAAACTTATAAACAAGTTTCTTTAAAATAAAACAACCCAACAACTGAAGCAGAGACACACAAACATCGTGTGCAGCTTGTTGGCAGCGCAGCAGAGCTTTGATCAGCAATACGATCTCTGCTGTGGTGAGTTAAAAAGCATCTCTCTGCAGAGGGGAAGGAGGGATGCTCAGCAGGGAACAAGCCCCGTTAGTGGCCTTGTAAATGTGACCTGGCAGGTGAGATGCCATGAAAGAATAAAGCCACTTCTAGCGTGGGAGTCCTCTTACCTAAATTCAGCTGCCTAAAACCGAGTAGCTGGGTTGAAGCTGGAGCCAGGGGCTCCATGAATAGTCAGCAGGAGAGTTTGGTGTCACCAAGTAAAATACTGTTTTCTAAAGTCACCAGCACAGGAGAACCTGGAGACAAAGGGTCATGGTTGGCAGGGCTGTGGGGCTGTGATCTAAGAGCAGAGGTGGTATCTGTATGTCACTACCAGCCTCAGCAAAATAAAAGGACAAATGTGAACCAGGAGAAACAACAATGCTGCGTTTGTGAGCACCTATTCATTAAACTTTCCAGATGGACACTCAGATTAAGGAGATTACAGAAGGTATAGCTCCTAGAGGACATGCCTATTATCTTAATGAATGGTTGGAATCACTTCTGTGATTCATTCTGCCACCAACATGCAAAAAGCTCACGATGTGTCACTCCAGCGCTGGCAGCTTGGTGCACAGGCTCTGTATTATGGTTGTCTCCACTGGGTTATCTAGAGATAAAGAGCAGTGTTTGTCCTAGAGTAATCTGCAATGAACTTCTATTCACCACAGCCCTAATATTCAGAAACTTCTGCTCCAAAGTAACCTAAAGCCCTGTGCTATCTGCCCTGGAGGGCAGCAAGCAGAAACACTGGGCTCCACAGTCTTCTTGCTCCAGCTCAGCAAGCCTACAGGGTTTTAACTTCTGTTTCAGAGATTAACTCTGAGTTGCTTGCAAACCACACATTCAGGGAGATAAAGGCAAGCAACGGTAATGATTATACCTCTGGACTGGTAATCCCTCCTCCCACAGCTAAGCGCTTCTCTGCCCCAGCTGTGTCCTCCAGCATACACGATCACTAATGCCTTCAGAGATGCAAACCCATCCTTTGAGTTCACTGTGGGTCTGAGGTGGATTCCTTCAACTTCTTGACCTAAACCTCCTGTTTGAGGAAACTTTTTCTTCCATGGCTGAAAATGTGACCATGCACTGGACTTGGGAATCTGTATGGCAAGAAACCCCAGCACTCAGTAACTGGAAAGTCAGAAATGGCACCGAGAAATGGAAAAAGAGCCTCTTCCTGGCATCACACGTTTTTCTTAGCTATACCGAGACTCCCTGGCCATGCTGTGTTGGAGGATAAAAGGAAATGTGTTATTAGGCAAATCTGCACTTTTCAGAAGCACCTGCATGGAGTGGGATCTTAGGTATTCACTATTTCATTTAACAGCTACTCTGAACTCCACACCACGTCGATCCCGAGTGAATCAGGCACCCGTCCTCCTCCTGCACTCAGTGGGGATGTACACGGTGAGAAGATTCTTTTGGGGAACTCCAGTGTCTTTTCTGGAAGCAACATCTACACATCGGTGTGTTGCCTTGTTATTCTCTTTGTTCTTGTTATTATGTGGTTGCTTTTTCTCCTTGAACATCCTATGGGGTAATCCGTCTGCTGTGGTGATACCAGGGAGTGTTAAGCACCTGCTTCTCTTGTTCTCCATCCAGAAATGGCTTGCATGTGGAAATGTCAATGACCAAGAGCCAGCTTGGTGTTCAAGGCATCCTAATAATTGCACGCTGTGCCCTCCAGCTCCTCCTTGGCTTAATGCAGAGAGTATTTCGTGTTGTTTCCTTCCAGGCGTTCTGCAGATGCTGTCACAGTGCTGCTCAGCATGGCAAATCCCTGTCTGCAGACAGGCTCCCTCTCAAAGGACGATGGGTGGCTTTACTTTCCCTTTAATTACCAAGCATGACAACTGTGGCTTCCTTGTCCTCGTTTCAATTAAGGGCTGACAAACACCCAGAGCTCACTGGCCCCAAAGCGTCATACCCCTTTGAGTGACTTCTTTCAAGTGACTCCAAGAGTATATGATAAAGAAAACCAGTTGCTTATGAGATTGCTACTGGGCTTGGCATAATTGCCAGTTGCTCTGCAGAGGTTTAGCACCTCCTTCCCACCCAAACCTTTTGTCACTGTCACAAGCAGAGTGCTGCAGGGCAAGCTCATGGTCTCCTCTTCAAGAGGGAGGTCTTGGATGTTCAGACCCTCTTTCTCAGGTATACTGAATCCCCTTTCCTTGACCCCAGGACTGAAAGACCACCTTGAAACATGAAAGGTCTTTATGCTTTACCCTTCCACCTACCTGTTTTCTTCCTATAACAGCACTGTTAATTTAATTTCTGTACAAAATAGACCATTTCAAGAAAACTAGCAGAGATCCTCTCTAATACACTGTCCTGGGTCAACATCTGAGCTCCTCCAGAGGGGAGGGGAGGGTTGCACTTGTGCACCAGCATCCAGTAGTTGATGCATCTGTCATTTCTGGCACAAAGCCTTGATGTCTGTTCAGCGCTGGGGTTTCTGGTGGTGTCCATCCCCCATGGGTTGTCCATTTTCATGGTGACAGAGGTGTTGCCAAGCTTCATGCCTAAAGGTTGCAAAAAACCCCCACCCCAAAAAAAGGCTCAATCCAGAACAATTCCCCTTTATTTGCATCACTTTTGGGAAAGCAAAGACCTAGTTGTATAATGGGAGTTTTCACCCTGCAGCTAAAACCTGACCTGGAGTGATTCATCACTAAGGAATATTCCTTTAATCCTGAAAAAGGATAAATCCACCTACTGGCTTGGACCTTGGCCAAGGAGCATTGAGTGTAGACTGAGGATTCCCCAAGCACATAATGCCTAAACCCTGAGGAATATCGGGGAGGGGGGTTTGTTCCTGTACAGAATGAGCCCATAAACTCTGTCAGTGAGCATGTTGGATGAGCACTGTCCACCTCCACAACCCAGCTCTCCACGCTGAACCGAGCTGTGCTAAACAAGAGGGTGTTTCCAGGAAAAACCCAACCACAACCTGCGTTTCCCTGCAGAGAGAAAGGGAGGAATTGCTCCCTCTTCAAAGACACATCTCAGCAGTTCCTGCTCCTGCTCCACAAACCCACCCTGCCCCACGGCTCTGTCGTGGCACCGTCCAGCTCCTTGGGAGCTGACACAGACACCGAGGAGTTCACGCTCAACTGGCCAGTTGGTTTGCAGGGCTGGTTTGGGTTTGGGTTCCCTTCACTTACTCTAAGCAGACTTGCAGATCGTGTTGTCTGCGGTTGGGAGTTTCCTCGAGCCACCCCCATGACACAGGCCTAGAAAAGGTGAAGGGAAGGTAAATCTGCTGGGCGGTGGTTTAGGAGGGATCGGCCTTCTGAAAAGGATTTATTGATGTAGGAGGGAAATGAAATCTTGGGGGCAGTCACATCAGAATTTACCCAGATGCTCAGTTTGGCCACCAAACAGAAAAATTCACTTTGTTCCAGTGCAGCTGAGTTGAAGTAGCCAAAGAAAATGGATGGTTTTCCATTAAAATCACTGTAAAAGGAAACAAGTTTTATTAAGCAGAGGTGAAAAATAGCCAGGCCAATCTTATATTGCTTGAACCCAAGGAGGTGGAGAATTCTCAACCTACTTGTTGAGCCTGGACCACACGCCCAGAATATCTTGTTCCTACCCTGATCCGTCCCTTTTCAAATGAGACCTCTGACTAAAAGCCTCCCCCTCCCTCCCGTTAGTAATATCGACCACATCACAAGAAACAACTTGCTCGTGAATGTAATGTGGATCGTGGAGCCGTCTGGCTGCAAGGAATGTGTTCATAGGAGGAACTAATTACTGGCTAATTTCTTGCCCGTATTTATCCACAATCTGCTCTGTGGCAGGCTTTTGAGTATTGTCTGTTCCCACCTGCTCCTCAAAGTGTCGATCTGCTTCCCCGGGCTGCAGATACAGGGCTGAGAATGCAGCCTTGGATTTCTCCTCCGTGCAGCCACGAGCCACCTCACTTGGCTGCCTACCCCATGAGCTGGTGTTAGTAACAGTGTAGTAATGTTTATTGTAAATGTGCTCCTTAAAGGACAGAAAGCAACGTATCAGGGAGATGGCTGGGCCATCTCATTTGGTCCAATAAAACCACTCTGCTTTCTGGGTTCCATCCTGGGCAGAGAGCTTGAAAAGTGCATATCTACATTAAATAAGATAAAATAATAAAAAGAGAAGGAAGGCAGGAAGGCAGGGAGGCAGATCCCTGATAAAGATCCCCTGCGTTATAAATCTACATCTGCTTCATCAGACCACACAAAAGTGGCTTCTGTCCTCCAGGAAATCCTGAGCGAGTTAAACTTTAACACCTAGGATAAAAGCTGAAATTAAACAACTGGGTGGTTGGGGTTTTTTAAGGTGGGGATATTCCAAACCATATCTTTCTGATGTGGCTGGGACTTCCTGCTTTGCCTCTGTAAGGAAATCAGCACAGAATAAAGCAGAATTCCTTCTCCTACCTTATCAGCAAAGCAGGCAGATTTGGTCCTGAGATTTCTTATCTCTGTGTTTCATACTCGCAGATGATTCAGCCCCAGAGCTGCACCACTGCTGGGAGCATTCAGCTCTGCTGATGCTTTATCTGTTTTCACTGCTTGCAGAAGGAGTGGGACCAGGATCACCATCACCATGATTCATCCTGCAAGCTCCTCTGCAGCTGTAAACTCCAAACCTTCTGCACTCACCAGGGTTCCTGCAACTCAGACGTCTCCAAAACCAAACCCATGGTATGTACTGCCACATCGTGTACCAGGGCTCCACAGACTCGAGCAGCGACCGGGGGGGGTTCTTGGTCCAGCAAAGCTCTTCAGATTTCTTGCTGTTGCTACTGATCAAAGGCTGGGTGAGGACGAAACATTGGCAGCAGCAAATGCCAAAGCAAAGCCCCACTGTCCAGTGGAGAGTCTTTGGCTCCAGAGCCCATCTAGTGGCAGACCTCGAAACGATCCTTTATGCTGGGCATGGCTGGATGAAATGAATGTCTTTGAGCCTGCATGGGTTTGTTTGGCTGGTGGTAATTGTCTGGTTTTGACATGAAAAAAGCCATTATAGCAGCTATCTCACACGCTCTGAAAATAATGACAAGTGAAAAAGTTTCAGCCTTGGCTCAGAAAACATTTCCTTGTTTAATGTGTTCCACTGGGGTTAAGTACCAGTTGAAGTATTTGCTGTGAAGAGTGTTCTTTCCGCTGGTGGCTGTGGCTGTGCTATCTCTTCTGCCTCATACTGCAGAGATACACAGTGGACATGACTTTCTTGGAGAGGCCTTTCCCTCTTTTCCTGTAAGAGTCTCTGGTTATCTTTAACTGACAGAAAGTCCAGTTCCCCAACTTAAAACAACTGTTTGTTTAAGATAATTGCTGGTAGAAGAAGAGCAAAACTATGGTCAAAACAGCCCTCAAGATTTAAAAAAAATAAAAATGTGGGAATGAAAAATAGGAATCTCTTACCAGGAAACAACCCTGAGCTTGTAACACAAGCTTAGAGAATAGTTTGAAACCCATTTGAGATGGACCTTTTCCTTGCACTACTGTGACAAAATCCTAAGAGCCCATTTGGCTGTAGCCATAGAGAAAAAAATAAATGCAACCCTCATTTTCCTATTTGGTTTGCTAAAATTATAGCTGGGAATATTTGGGTGTTGGCTCAAACATGAGAGGAAAAGAGCTGCCCTGGTTTTGAAGAGGTAGTATCATCTTCCTTTCTTCTCTCTATTATTCAGTCCACCAAAAGATAATTATTGTCCCACTGAAATTAGGCAGCTGCCTACTGCTTCCTCAGCTGGGATGGGAGAAGTCACCCTTGCTAACATCAGGAAGCAACTTTAGACTCCCACCTGCAGTTCATCCCTAAAGGAAGAGAATGAGGCACTGGAGTGCAGGCAGGTTTGTGCCTTCTCTGGGGAAACCTTGGAGTCCCAACTTTAATGAAAGCTCTGGAAAATCTAGAACTTGCTGGGCTTTCATCCCTTTGAGGCCAGGAATGTCATGCAAAGCCAGTTTTTGTTTCTCCGGGTCACAGAGGGGGAGCAAGCAAGGGCAAGATGAACTGGTCAAGTCATCCAGCAGCAGCTGGTGAGGACTAAGCCCAGGTCCACCTCCTATTTTTCAAGCTACTGTCTTTTTTAGCAACAGCAGGCTGATGACTGATGACTCAGCAGGGACTTCAGGTCTCAGGTTTGCCTTCTTTCCAGATTCTATTTGCAAGTTCTGAAAGCATTAAGCTCAGATGCAAAATTACCCACCTAGGCAGGCTCTGTCCCATCTAATTGTAGCCACTTAGAAGTTACCTGAACTGCTGAGCTGGGTTTCCTCCTTTGAGAGAGGGGCTGGGGTGGAGGGCTGTCCACCTCACCCAACCAGAGCCTGACACGCAGATGGTCAAAGTCAGATGAAACAGTTTCTATTCAGCATAGAAATAGCATCTCACACCCTTCCCCAGAGGTGCTTATCTTCTTCCTTGTGTCAGTCTTTAATAGTCACTTTTTTTTTAGGTTGCAATTAGAATTGTGCGCTGTGAGAGCGGGGAGATTAGTGGTGCTGTGTGACCTGTAATTCCTCATGTTCTGGAGACAGGAAGAAATTCACGGTGATAATAACGTCTGCACATGCAGCAGGTGATGGGCAGGGTGTATCTGTCTGAGTACATGCAGGCGTCGTGCATGGTGATGTCTCCATTTGTGCTTAATACCCCTGCCCCGGGCTGCCGGCAGAGCCAGGAGAGATCTAATTGATGCCATCAGGAGTAGAGTTCAGGGCTTGATGCATTTCATGCTAAATTAGGCGCCTGTGTTTGGTCAGATGAATCACCCCATGGAAATGCTGGTTTCTTTCCATGAAATGAGCCCCCAGCAACCAGCTCACACACTGAGCCCGAAGGAGGAGGCTTCAAAACGAAGGCAAAGTCAATCCCACCCCGGTATGGCCAAGTGATCTCCTAACTTCTCCCTTTTAATTCAACAGGGTAAGTGACACGCTGTGTTGGCCCCAGTGTCACCGAGGATGAGGATCTGGTGCCTGAGATACCCTTGGCTCTGGCAGCGCATCTCCCCGATCGGAGCCGCTGAGCCCAGAGGGTCGACACTGGCATCTGCCTTCTGCTGCTGTGACATGGAGGGATCAAACACACACATGTTCTGAGGCTGCAGAGGGGAATGAAGCTACAGGCTGGTAAAGTCCTTGTAGAGGACATCAGGACTGATCTGTGGGTTTCTGGTAACCTTTGACATCAGTTGTTACCTGGGTTATAAAATTCTTACAGGTGATGTAATATAAGGAGGAAAGAAGACAAACAGCACTGGACTCTCCCAGCATCAGGATCCCACCATGTTCCTAACTGCCCAAAGACAAGCAGAAGATCTGTTTGGTTCTTTCTTTCCCCCATCCACTGAGAAAGAATCTTCACCCATTTTGTAATTTCTTCTCCCACCATCTATGGAAAAATTCAGAGAGGACACATGTACTTTCAATGCAGTTTATTGAAGGAGCAGTTTATTGAAAGCTGGGAAGCTTGAGCAGTGAAAGCAGCTCTGTGTGTGTGAGTACAAGATGTCAACTCAGAAGATTTTTTTGCACCTATAGCTTCCCTTGGCATTTTGGGGGTAGGGATAGGAGGGGGTGAGCTCTTCTAAAAATCAGCACGCTTTGAACTAGCCACCCCTAAACATGCAGAAGCAAATGAAAGCCCTACGTGTTCATCTGTAAGCAAATTCCACAGGAAGCCAATGGCTGCAGCGTAACTAGCAGGTGCTTTGAAAGGTGAAATTGCCTTATTAAACATTTAAGCTCAAATTTGCAGCTCAGGGTTTGTTCTTTAACATAAAAAAAAAAAAGGAGGGAAAGCAGGGGAAGCGTGCCCTTTGCTGGGCCTCCTGGGAAAGCTAAAGCATCACCCTCTTTTCTGAAATGCTTTGGGAGGAGCTGGAGAAAAAGAGGTGTCTGGTGAGGGAGAACATGGTTAATGAATCTGCTCGTTACGGGAAGAGCCGGAGAGAAAAGGCAGCGCAACAAGCAAACCCTTAAAGCTGGGAGAATCTAGAGAGTATCAACTCAGAGCAATAATACTGTGTGGAGCACCCGCTGGAGAAGCTTGCTATGGCTGTCTTTGGGGCTGGGGACGCTGAAAACATCACCTGGTTGGGTAGGTATCTGATGCTAATGAGGGTGGGAATGGGCTTGGTGACAAATGTGGGCAGAGACACTGTCCTGCATCACCTTGGTGGTAGGAAATGCAGGGCTAAGCCTTGCCCTCTGGCGTTGCTGGCCATGCCACCTCCGTGGCTGGTGGCCCTATGGGACGACGCATGGGTCCCTGACAACCCCGTAGTTCCCCACCACGCCGTTGTTGCACCCCACAACTTCAGGGCTGTTTGCAACAACCACGGGAGATCCCCCCAGCTGCCTGATGACACAGCCTTGGTTTCCAAAGCTGACCACCCCACCGGCTTGGCAAGCCCCCATCCTAGCATTCCCTGTGCTTATGACGGTGCGGGTTGGGTACCCCCCACTCCGGGAGCTGAATCCCCCATTCTTGCAGCTGACCCCTCCAGCTTGGCAATACACCTCTGGGACACATTGCTTGGCCACTGAGCTAATGACTCTCTTTGGGTGAATCCCAGCGCTCCGGGAGCTGAATCCTCCGTTCTGGGAGCTGTGCCGTCCAGACCGTCTTCCCAGGGAGCCGTAGCCACACGCGGCCCCGTTTGCAGCCAGCATCCCACAGTCATCAGGGATGTTGTAGCCACTGCTGACCACAGCTGCAAGACAAGACAGCCCATGGGATTAGTTATTTAGAGAGGAAAACTGGAAGACTCGCAAGGCAAGTTGTTTCATGAGTGACAGAACCAACCAAACCTGATTTCCTCTAGATTTGTCCAAGTATCTGAGCCCCTGCTCCTTCCAACTCCTCCCCCATGTCCCAACACATCCCCTCACAGATCCTCCTGGTTCCCACGTTGCTCATCTGGCTGGTGGCTTATTCTTTCCCAGGTTCAGAGCACCTCAGTGCACATCCTGACAGGTTTGCCAGGACAGCTTGCTCTTGCCTCCAGGAGTAGAAGAGTCAGGAATTTCATCTTCCCCCCAACTTCCATCTAAAAGCTGGTTTGGGGGGGGGGTTGGTTTTGTTGGGGTTTTTTTAATTCAGAGGTATTTCAGCTTTCTGGGATGAAACCTTCAAAACCTGGGCTGAAATGGGACAGGAAGGCAGAGGGAGCTGGGGCAGGTAATGCTGCTCCATAAACTGCCTTTCCTCAAACAAGAAACCTTCATGACTGAAAAATCTCTGGGTTACTTACACACGCTCACAGGGTTCCCCACACATATCCTGTTAGGAGAGAGAAAAGAAATACATGTTATCCTATTAACCAGTTGCATGCACATCTAGAATTCCAGTGTTACTCATAACTTCCAGCCATGCATCCAGCCCACTCAATCCCGTGTTGTAACACGTCTGACTATCCCTAGGACAGGAACAGTTTTTGCTGGCACAAGGGTGGCCTGTATGGCCTACAGCCATCTCTCCAGTCCCAGTTTCTGTGAGCCTGGGAGGATCCTGGAGCTGCAAAATTTGCTTGAGATCTGGAATGGTTCCGGACTCTGATACACAGGAGAAAAGGGACAAGGTCTCCATCACCCACCTGCTCTCTTCACCCTCCAGTAGAGTTTTGTATGTTGCAATCTCAATATCCAGTGCCAGTTTGACATTCAGCAGCTCCTGGTAATCCCGCAGCATGCAGGCCAGCTCATCCTTGGCCTTCTGAAGGGCATTCTGCAGCTCAACGTGCTTCTCCCGGGCATCTTTGAGAGCGCAGTCCCCACGCTGCTCAACATCACAGATGGAGGTTTGCAGACAGGAGACCTGTCAGAGGGGGAGACAGCAATGAGAGTGTTCTCAAGGCTTCATTTCCTAATTCCTGGATACTCTGGGTTTTGGTTAATCCACTTTTCCAATTGAAAACAAACAAAAAAACCCCAAACTAAACCCCACCAGCATCCCCTCTCTCTACCCACTTTTCAACTACACACTTTCCACCTACAGCCTAGAGCAGGTCTTTAATCCACTAAAGGCCAAGGTGTTATCTTCCCTCATATCTGAGCTGTCCTCTAAGACATTGCCCTTTCTGGAAACATCACCTCTGGGCCTCTCCTACCTGCTTCTTCACGTTCTCCAGCTCGCACTGCAGCTTCTGTATCATGCGGGTGAGCTCTGAGATCTCACACTTGTTGCTCTGCAGGTCGTCACAGTACTTGCCTCTCTTGTCCTGAAGCTCCTGAAACTGGAACCAAGAAAAAAAGACAACTGTAATTTTTGATCTGCAGCCTGTTAAGTTGCCAGGTTGCTTATTACCCAAGGTTGCTTCTTACTCTGGTTTGGTAGAAAGCATCAACTTCTTCTTTGCTCTTCTGAGCTATTTCTTGGTACCAGCATTCGACATTCTTGATGATGCTTTCCATGTCCAGGTCTCGGTTGTTGTCCATTTTCACAATGACTGAAGTGTCACATAGCTGGCGATCTACCTGAGCTCGTTCCTGCAGGTTGGGGAATGGCTTAGTCAGCTGTCAGCAGTACCCAGGCTTTGTAGAGAAGGAAGGGCTGGGGCAAAGAACTGCTCAGCTGATGGACAGAACAAGTCAAGAAATCCCTCCGTCAGCTCAGCAGAAAATCCTTCCTGCTGGATGAGTTGCCACATGTCAGCTGCTGACCTGCAGTGCTGACCTGCAGCAATTCTGTCCACATAAAGGGCAGGGAATTTGAGTGACTTAACCCTTGGTATCCTGTCATCTTCAGCTGCTTTACTGATGCTAATGACAGGATTAAGCTGGGAGTCTCTTTAGCACTAATCAGACAACTGCAATCCAGAGTAACTAGACAGACGCATCTCTTCAGGGGTAGAGTTAGGACGTGGCCAATTCTTACCTGAAGCTGTGTTAAGAAAGGGGGAACCACCCTGTCCCCAGCATAATCATGTTAATATCACATCAACTCCCATGCTTTCAATTATTCAGGGCTTGGGATGAGACATGTCCAAGAGGGGTTTCAAGATGAAGAAATTGGGAGCTGCTGAAGGATGAGACAGCACCAGAGGAACTCACCTCCTCAAACACACATTTCAACAACTCCAGCTGCCTCCGTAACAGATCCACCTTCACCTCCAGTTCTTCCTTGTTCAAAAAGATACAGTCTGCATCCTGAAAGAGAGGAGACACATTCCAGCCCAGTCTCGCTGGAAACCTTGGAGAAACAGAGGCAACACCAGTGAACCAGAAACGTGTTTCAACAAGATTTCAAGAGCAGAAAGGTGTGAGAGAGTGAGTCAAGATGCCCTGGTGTCTCCTAAAGGAAAACAAAACTATTCCAACATGACTTACAGGTATTAGTTTATTTATTACTCAGGACCTAGCTACAAATTCAGAATTGACTAATGAGTATTTAAACATCATTTTTTAATATTGTTCAAATGAGTTCTGCTTTTCTGATGTCCAAGCACAGGGGATGTGGAGAGACTGACAGAAACAATCAGTGTCTGAGACAGCAGGTATTCCAGAGTGACCTTTCCCACTCCATCCCCCTTCCTCAAGTACACCCTCACACTATGCTCCAAGAATGTGCTTGGGGTAACAGAATCTTGCTGTATGGCTGATGAGGTAAGCTTTGAAGATTCATCATTTTTACTTTCTACATGCACTTGTCTCTCTTTCTGATCCTGTGCCTCTTCATGGGCCTCTGTCCTTCTGCTCATTATAATGCTGGGCATTTGCTAATTACTTCAGGCAAGCATTACACCAAGTAAAATACCTATTGTAGGTAAAATGATTTGTGTATCTGGAGCTTCTCACCTTTTTGAGTGCCACGAACTCGTTCTCCACGGTTGTACGCCTGTTAATTTCCTCTTCATATCTGTTTGAAAAGGAGAAGAAAAGGGCAGATCCAAGCAATACTCTGAGGCACACAGACATTAACCACCCCATATAAATAGCAGCCTTCCCTGGTTCAGAGACTACCATCAGATGTTGCAAGATCAGCGTCTGGAGACCAGACATTAGAGCATCCCAAGATCAGAAGCTTCTTCAAGAACAACATTAACAATGCAAAGGGTTTGCAAGTGAGACAGAAGAATGTGATATCCCCAAGGGGGATGTGCCACTTCTCTGGGACCTGTTGCCTGGGATGAACCAAAAGAGAACAGAAAAGTCAACAGCAGAGATCTGAGGGTCCTTACTTGCACTTGAACTCCTCCACAAGCTGGCTTGTGGCACACTCTTCGCTGCCCAGCTTTTGCTTCTCACACAGCAAGCAGTCCAGACGTTTCCGCAGGTCACAGATGTAATTCTCAAAGTACAGTTCAAGGTTCTTCCCTTTCTTTGGTAGGACATACTGCTGCAGGAGGCCCCACTTGGTCTCCAGCACTTTGTTCTGCTGCTCCAGGAACCGGACCTGCAGACCCACAAACAGCAATTCTTCAAATACAGGGATGAATGTCATGACACCTGGTTGAACTGAAACCGCAGCTTTAAGAACAGGATTTTTGGGAAGTGAGAGGGGATGTGCCATGATGACCATGAAATTATCTGCCCCTATTTAGAAATCTAAAAGTCACATCTCTAAATCATTTAGGAACCTGAGTGTCACATGTCTAAATCTGCTTTCCTCACCAATGAATAGAAACAAAGCTCTTCTGATGACACTGAGATTGAGTGTCCAGAGGATGGAACCCGTTTGTCTCCAGTATTTTCTACAAAGCAACAGCTCAGACATCTAACATTCAGGTGCCTGAATCAAGATTAACCTCCTTTGCCTTCAGACACGTTTTGGGAACAATCCCTGTATCTAAAGATAAAGCAGGGAAAAGGGTCTAATACAGAATAGAGAGCTGAGCCCATCGGGGCTGTAAGTTCTAGCTGAGCTACAACAAGGCTGTGATGAGCAATCCAGCCATGAAACGAGGCTGCCCAGAGGAGGCACCTGCAGGTCCGTGGCCATGATGCAAACACCATCGGATGTTAGGACCTGGTGTGTGGCTGAAATGAGCCTTCCCCTGGTACTGAGGGTCTCACTCTGAACCAACGGGGCTCTGTGGGAATCTGGACCCTTGCATGGACCTATCTCAGCAGCCATGGCACGAGCTGGACAGGGGTTCTGGAGATGGCTGGTTGTGTTTTATGCTTCTCAAAGGAGTATGAGCAGGGAGCAGGTTTGGGGGTTACACTCACCTTGTCGATGAAGCAGGCAAATTGGGTGTTAAGGGTCTTGATCTGTTCCTTCTCCTGACAGCGGATTTCATGTTCCAGAGGGTCGACCCCAACACAGAGGGGCTTCAGAAGCCGTTCATCGATGCAGATACCTTGGATGCCATCAGCCTTGCGATCGGGGTAGCCTCTCACAATACTATATCCCCGGGGGCCACAAAGGCCAACCCTGCCTCCAACATTACCATAACCTACACCTCCGAAGCCAAAGTCTCCAAAACATCCAGTACCACAGACCCCGTTCACGTAGGAAATTCTCCTGTTTCCACCCAGGTTGCAGACGCTCCTGCTGCTGTAGGCACCAGCTCCACATCGGACAGGCTGGCAGGCAGAGGCAGCATAGCTTCGACCACAGATCTCCGAAGCCGAACTGAAGCCTCTTCGTCCCAGGACAGACCTCACTGTAGGCGCCTGTCTGCTCATCGTGGCTGATCTGAAGGTGGAATGTGAAAGTTCAGGGGAAGTTCTTCTGCAGGAGAGGAACAGCGATCCCGCTGAAGTGACACAGTGATGCTGCCCCTTATATACATTTGGGAAGCTGGCCTTGATAGGATCAGGACATTAATTTAAAGCGCTTAAGGGTTTGGTTTGCCTGGCAGCAATAAATGCTCCTCAAAATGCAAAACAGCCCAGCAAATACTAACTACTGAGGAAATAAAAAGGAATCTAAAAGTGCTCTGTTTGCAAGTTGGCTTAGAATATATTACAGTTTGAAGTGTTCCCCTAACTTAACGCTAATTATAGTTTAGAAAACATTTTTGAAGAAACTCTTTGTGATTTGTTTGCAGTGTGTCGTTTGGGGTTTTGTGTCTCATGGGGCTTTGTGTGTGATGGTATGTTTTGCAGACTTGCACTTTGTGGGGGTAATTTCACAATCTCTCCTTTTTTCTCTCACCAGGCTTGTTTTGGGTGCAGAAAAGTAACCCCAAAAAACCCTCCAAACCAGTCGACCATGGAAAAACACTGTGGAAGATGTGTAGTGATGGACGGAGCATTTCTGTGCCTGAAACCCCAGCAGATTCACTGAGGGATGGGTCTGGAGTCACATGCAGGGGCTCAAAATGCCCCCCAAAAGCATTCCCATGCAGCTTTTCACACTGAACTTCTCTTACCTCATGAAACGCCACTAAAACGGAGCAGGTTGCATCCAGGAACTGAGGCATAGTTCAGTTTTCTTACTAGGTTTGTGTTCTGTACAGTCAGTGACATTTTCACTGTAAGTTCTTGACCTGAAGTCCATCAGATGCAGTTGAATCTTTGTCTCTCTCTACATTTGAGCTTCTACCAGGCTGGATGTCAGAGACCTTTTTGATTCACCCTCTGGTAGGCTCTAAAGGGAACAAAAAAGGAACAGTAGCACATTTCAACTTGGTGAGATCCACCTCAGGAAGCAACAGCCAAAAGCTGGGTGACTTTGCCAGACACATCTTGACACTCAGTGGAGGTACACCTCCAGGAGAGACAACAGCCTCTGGGTCTGTGCTTAGGGGAACTGGAGTGATTCATTCTCCACAGGCACTGGTCTTTCTCCATCAGCAGAGGAAGTCTTAATGAGTAGATTAGTCTGGACACCAGAGATGGCTTCGTCTCACATTGGCAAGATGAATCTCTCTCCCCTAATCACCAGCCCAAGGAGGTGAGACACTGACCCTATCAGCCACCCATCTCAGAGCCTCCTCCAAACTGACATTTGGAAAGTCAGAACAATAGGGCACATTCAAGTCTGTGAAAGTGAAGTGTTTGGGAGAAAAAGAGACATTTTAGTGCAATCAACTAAATGCCTTTGGCCCTTCCTAACTGAGGGGAAGTGACTCTTGAAGAAGTCAAGAGTCTTTCTTGAAGAAGGCATGTTACACACATGTGATGGCATCCAGAGCCCCTCAGTAGCTGTGTTCCTTCACCCCCTCTGAAAATGTGTCCCAAGAGTTAGGATCAGGTGGTGCAGATCATGAAACCAGTGCTAAACCGCCTTAAAACATTAAGTGGTCTAACATGGAGCACGTAAAGAGAAGAGACACACACTGAAACCGTGGGACGTGACTCTAGCACCGGGAGCCACGAGGCTATTCATTGAATGTGTAATTGCAACTTGTGTGAGTTCGAGGGGCTGGTGGTATAAATTAGCTGTGTAGACTGATACTTTTGCCCTACACAAGTGGGATAATTCAACGTATTTACGGCATGACTTTCAGATTACACCTTTGTTTATAGTATCTGAGGCTCACGGTCCATCCTGTGCTGCCAACACAACTGGCAATGTCAGGTAAAACAAACATTAGAGACTTTAAGCTGAAGTTTATAACTTCCTGGATCCTGTAAGTTCTAAACAAGGATTTGTCAGCAGCAAAATCCATATTTGAATCCAAAGAAGAGAAGAAAAGCCAATTGTCAGGAGCTGTGTGGACCAGAAGTGCGACCGAAGTCTGGTGTGGGACTGCTCCCTTCCTGCAGCCCATTACACAAGGAGCACAGGCTGCAATTACCAAAATGCCTGGGAGCCAACCTTGCTGCAGCAGCCCCACTCCAAAACACCTCACCAGAGCCACTGGCTTCCTGATAGGAAAGAGATTTTGGGCACAGGTTGCCCAGTAAGGGGTAAAACTTCTATTTTTGGCAACTCCCTGTGGATGCTCCTGAATCCGGCAGCTATGCAGGCAGCTCACTTAACCTCTTTTAGGTCTTCCCAAGGAATGACAAGAGCTTTGTCAGTTGGTACATAAGACCTGAAGAACTGATGATTTGTTACTGTGAACACCAGGGAAATGGGAGAGTGCTCTGAAGCAAAAATTGCATCGTTTTGACTCAGAAATCAGGGGGAGGACTGAGGAAGCAAAAAAGGAAAATATTTTGATGAGGGGTTGGATGAGTCACTCTGACAACTTGCAATCTCTCTCTTTGTCAGCATTCTTCTCCCTGAACGCTGCTGAAAGCGGAATTCATTAGAAGAACATGTGAAGTTCACTAATTTGTTTGTTGCCTCTGGAGATGAATCTGAACTAGCTCTTCAAATATGTTTTATGCGATAGTCTCCAAGAGCCACGTCCATCTCTGTAATTATCCACAGCCATAGAAAACTCCTTCTGTTCAGACAGGACAATGGCAATAACCTGCCTGAGCTCACAGCATTCGATGGATGTGAGATTGGGTTGTAAAACATATTTTATATAAATGGTTTCCTGGGCTGTATAGACTCTTGTCATTCATGAGCTGTTAAAGAACTGATTTGATTAGTGCAGTCTCGGTCCCTTGTATGCTAAAACCAAAGTTGTTCAAGGGAATTCGGCCCATTAATGTATTTTTTCCTCTCATTAGCCTACATCTGCTCTATGTTAGAAGTAGAGGCTGGGATTTTCAAAGGATGTTCCTCATAAAATGCATCAAACGCTGGGCCTGGGTGCACCTTCCTCTCTACTTCAGCCATCAAACTAGCCATGTAGTCTAATTTCATCCTCAAGACTCTGTGGCTAGTGGAAAGAGATAGGCATCTCCAGACAGTGATTCATTGCATCCTAAAATAGGCAGCTAAGGCAGGTGGGAGGGATCCACCTCTGGAGCTACTTACCTCTCTTCTTATGGACTACCAGAGGCAGTCTAGACAACCAGACAACTAGACCAGGCGCCCCACTTCTGGATGGTTAAAGTTGGGTGAAATCAGTCCCACCCTTTGGGCGCCACATTTCCTTGGCCCCTTTGAAGTCTTAATGAGAGTACACAACATCACAGCTCTCTAGACCTGCTGTTCCTGGTGCATGCATACAGCCCATCTCCCTGCAGTGATTAGTGCCTGTAAAGCTGGGGCTCCCAACAAAGCAAAGGCTTGTTTTGATCTTTTTCATGTTGATGTCTTCCTCCCACGGGATGAATGTGGGATGTATGGGAATCCAGGCCCCTGGATGGGATGGGCATCACACTGCCTGTTAGAGCAAAAAGACTAGAAAAGGAAAAGAGAAACAGCACAGCTGTTATTAGGTTGCAGCAACTTCCCTAAAAATCTGCAGAAGCTCTTAGCCCTTCTGATGAAGCTGCTTTCTTGGGCAGAACAGGTTCTGTGAGGCATACAAAGGAAGGGATTGCCCACAGAAGGTGGGTCTGGTCCTCCTTGGGAAGCAGGAGGAGATAAGCTCTTCCTTGGAAAGTACATGAGGAGATAAGCTCTTCTTTTTGTTCTGGTAAAGCCCTGGTGCCCAAGCCCAGGTCTGATCTGGTCTGTGGGGCTCTGTGATGTGCTGCTGAATGGGCTGATTCACGATGTGCTGCTCTTCAGAGAGGCTGGTCACAGGTTTGAAGTTAAACACTTGCTAAATTAACATACCAGAGCTTGAAATGGTGATGCAGAGGGGGAGTTGAGGGGTGCAAAGGCAACCCTAATTCTGCGCCATTTCCCTGACTGACTCTTCTCTTGAAGTGGCCGCATTGTCTCTTTTCAGTGCGACCAGCACAAGCTTTATGAGATGCTTAACCCCCTCTTCATGAATATTTATGGATGCTGGATTGTTCTTTTCTTGTCACATCTTTCTTACGGTTTTCCTCATTAAAGATTGTGCCTGTTTTCCTTCGTGCTTTTCATATTGCATTGGGAAAGAGGTTCCTATCACATGAGAATTGGGGGGGTGGGGGGAAAGAGGAATCTCTTCCAGTCCTGGATCATGGTAATTACTTTGGATAGGAAAGACCTTCCCTCTGGAGTCCCCCTTGTGTAAAACAGGTATCTGTCCAGCTTGCCTCCATATGGTTCGTTTCCTTGTTCTGCTGTTGGCTTTCATCAGCGTAATCACAGAATCCTCGGGCCCTTTGTTGTTGATTTATGTTGCTCATTTGTTGGCTGCTGCTTTTTTCTTTTTAATCTGCTGAAAAATGCACAATAAAATCTCTCCCTTTGATCTGCTCTGAAACCCTAAACTGATAATCGTGGGATTTCTAAAGTGATGCTGGAAAAAAGTAACCCAGCACATTTTTGAGTTTGTTGGGGTGTTTTTTCCCTGTAATGACCTATTGCAGCAGATTTTGAAGCTGTATAAAATGTGTTTTCTTGCCACACCTCCCTGGTAGATGTGCTATAGAAATGCAAAGAAACTGAGATGACTTTGCTATGAGTCTTGAAACACCCACTGAATTGCATTGGGCAGAGCCAAATTCAGTGCAAATCAGCATAAATAAACTGACTTTAAAGGCTTCCATAATTCACACCAACAAAGACTGGATCTGCATGACACTGTCTGGGCAGCCCTGCCATCTCTGCTTAATTGGTGAGACTTCTAATCAGAATGTCTTACCCAATTAAGGAGTGGGGCATTTCTGTATTCTTGGCAAACAAACCCCAGTAGTGACAAGCTTATTCTCTAAGAGATTTATTGGAAAAAGAGCAGAAAGTTTAAAGCTCTTGAGTCATCCCCGTGGAAGTGAGGGTGCTGGGATTGAGGCATATGTCAGGACACTGAGCAAGGCAGCTAATAAGAGTACAAGAGATGTAATTACTCCTTGCTGACTACAGAAAATTAGATTTATTTTTTAATTGAGATTTCCTTTATGACTTTGCCTGCTTACGGATGACCAAAGTGCCACAAGACAGCGAGCAAAGATCACTGGAGTCCTGCCCCTCCTCTCCCTGACCCCATGAGTCTCACCACTACAGCTCCACTGGCTTCCCTAGAATTACGTCAGACAGACTTTGATGAAGTGGTGAGTCCTAGAGAGCCCATTTCCAGAAACACTTCCCAGAGCACTCTAGGGAAAGGATTCTGGATTAAATATCATAACTTGTTCCATAGATGGCAAAGGCTTAACCAGGAAAAACAACACAAAAACAGGGTGGTGAGGAGCAGGAGTTGAGTGACAGCGAGTGCCCCGACACAACCACCAGCCCTTTAAAGCAACAGCAGAAATCAAAAGCAGCGTGTTTTAAGTGTTCCTTTTTTGATGTGATCCCAGCTGGAGGATCTCTGATGTGGTTTCATGATGCTACACAATGTGCTTGTACCCAAGGTGCTTCTTCCTCATGTGTGAGGTGGAGTTGAGGATATTTCCACCACTGAAAGTGGAATAGGGCTTTCGTTCCACACCTCCCTGCAGTCCTACTGCAGAGTCCACCAGAGCCCTGGCACAAATGGCCCCCACCTCCAGCCCTAATTTCTTCACTCTTAGGGATGTAGTTAGGAGCATCAGGAATATATTCCCTGCCTACCAAGTTGGCAACACTTCTGAAGGTGAATCTGTGGTAGGCACCAGCATCTTCAGGTAGGGATGCTCTACCAATGCTATAGGAGGACTTGCATCTTCTGCACTGTCCACCAGATGCCTGTCCCAGGTGACCTTCACAGCCAGAGATGGTGTTGCCAGGGGTGGTGATCACTGTCATGGGAAAACACGAGCTGAGTCACTTGTGGGAGGATGCAGCTGTCCTCCCACACCCTCTGCAAACCCAAACTAGAGTGTTTTATGTTGTAAGGAATATAGAAATGTCCCCGTACAGCCAGACTGAATTTAAGCCTTGTTTAGAGGATACCAATACTTTGCTCTAATTGGAACTAATAATTAATGTATTCCATTACTTCCCGTTATAAAACATATAATGAATTAGATGGTCTGAAAATTATACCAGTTTCTATGGGTGCTGAATTACTGAGTCATAATTCTACCCTACTTACTGGATGCTTTGAACTTGTTTCAGAAGCACTGTCTCCTGCCAGAATTCTTGCTGGAGCAATTTTAGCAGTTTTCCATGTGGCTGCAGCTAATCCACTGATCTAATTAGGCACAATTGTTTCTTTGCAATAATCAAAATAATCCAGCAGCATATAGGACAGCATATAATTCTTCTTCCCTGCTCAGCACATTCTCCAGGTTGATGGAACTCATGTGGGGTGATGCTTTTTTGAGAAAGGTGAAAGAAATGCCACAGAGATGCAGAAAACACAACTTGAGCTCTCCCATCCAGGAGATCCTGTGAGTGAATATGATCCATCTTACCTGTTTCTTCATATTTGCAAGGTCACTCTGCCTTCTTTGGATCATAAAACTCCTGTCTTCAATCTCTTGCTGGTAGGACTTCACCTTTTTGCAGTGTCTCCCCTTTGCCTCCTCAAGCTCTCGATACTGATAGTAGGAAAAGAGAGAGGTGGCAATTAATACAGGCAGGTTATGCAAGCAGAGTGTGCAACACAGGAGCCTCACGTCTCTCCCCAAAGTGAACTAAACTGGCTTTAAAAAAGTCCTCCAGCCTTCACAGCTCCTCAGACTTCCAGCTGTTCAACTCATCTCTGGATTCCCAGGATGGCTGAGTCCCGTCCCTTCACACTGCCCCTCTTTTGGGAACGTTCGCCTGACTTTGAGACCCTGTTCAGTTTAGCAGATGGAAAATGAGGTCCAGAAGTAGCTGCATTTTCTCATTACATTTTCAGCTCTGGATGCGTAGAACACATCGAGAAATGAGACTTGATTGGGAAGGTAATAAACATCCTAGGAAATAGGAAGCTCTGCCACAAGGCTGCTAACTGGATTCTCATTCATTGTTTAATTGGAAACAGTGGTAGGCTTGGCCTTGGTGGGCAGGCGGTGAGTGCACCAGCAACCAGTATCCTGCAAAAATATCTTAATACAGCTGCTGGATGGCTACTTTCTGTTACTATCCTTCATATCTGAGCTTGTAATTAAAATCCTTGGGACACCTCAAGGCAAATAAAAAAGATTTATTAGAGTTGCTTGACAGACAGGGGAGAAAAGGCTGATAAGTTTAATATATTTGCTGAGAGCCTCACAATACCTCAGAGGTGGAGCCCAGATTACATCTCTGTCCTTGGGGCTTCTTGCCAAAGTCTCTTTCAAAACAGAAAAGCAAAGGGTTTCATTTCAGACAATGTGAAAGAAATGTTTCCCCTGCTACTACACAGTATTAATCCTTTACCTTTTCAACAGGCTCAAACCCTGGTCAGTGTTTTTGCCAAATAAACATTTAAGCATTTCAAATTCCTGGGAAAAGTGATAGTATTTCACTAACTCATTTCTTTCTTTGGGATTTTTGAAAGTTTGATTTGGGTTTTTTTGCCCTCTGGGCTCATCAGAGAGCTTTTTTCACCACCTTTTGCAAGCAGACTGATGAAAAACAAACCTGGTTACCAGAAACCTTGCTGGTATTCTTTCTCCAAGAGCAACCAATGCCAAAGGTTTCCTTGTACCTCATTATCTGCAAATGTTCTGTGCTGGAATAACCTGCCCTTAGCCCAGCAAGGGAGATAATTGATAGTATGAAATAGCTGGAAAGACAACCAGCTAATTGCAGGTTCTTGACAGCGCTATCAATTACACCTACACACAGAGGAGCAAGAATGATTGAAGTCCTGGGTGTCTCACTTGGCTGGTTAAATACAAGCAGAGTCCGTAGCAATCCCAGCTGGAAGAGCAGGATTGGAGCCCAGGAGGAGGGTGCTTGGCCTGGAGCTGCTCTGACTCCATCTTCATTTTGTGCTTCCAGATTGTCTCTCCTTGGTTTCCTGTAGAATCGTCCTGCTGCATCTGCACAGCCCTGGTGACCAGACACTGTGATGCTCGACGGTCCTCGGGCAGCTCCTGAGCAGGGGGGGGGGTGTTCCCATGGCACTCTGCCTAGCCTCACTGCTAGGGAGGAGAGTTGGGCTCCCTTCAAACAAGGAAGCATTAACTCAGAGCTCTTGTTTCCTGGCTGTGGGTACAGCCTCAGAGTCATGGGAGGGGGGGGGGTGGGGGGGGATGGGGTGGGTGGTGTGTTAAAAGCTTTTCTCCTGTAGATGGACTTTGGTAAATGAAACTCCTGAACTTGGGGTTTCAGAGCTCCATGCATAGCAAAAGGTTCATCCTCCCACATCAACCTCACTTCTGACTCCAGACATCCCCTGATGACTCTGAGTCCCCAAAAGCAGATGATGTTCTCAACTGCCCAGCTCAGGCTGTAGCTTAAGAGGACCACAAGGCCAATTCTGCTTTCCTCTCCAAATTCCATCTCATCCCACCTGCTGCAGGAGAGAGTTTTCACGTGTCATTTGGCAGCAGGAAGTCTCCAGGTTTAAAATACACCAAATCTTCTCCACTTGCTTCCATCCACTTGGTGGAATTCAGTGTTTTCCCATGTGAGCAACCACATTTTCTGTGGCTCCCTTTCAGGAGAAGGAAGGTTGTAAGTCTATGTGGGCATCAGGGCAGCAGCTCCCAGGATAATCACAGATGATTGATTTGCTTCTCATCACCAGGAATCCCGGAAAGAGGCCCTGCAGTGAAGGTGGGAGCTCACAGTTTGCCCTGCTACAATGTAGCCCTGACTAATTTCACAGCTTTTTTGCCAAAGTCAGTCACGAGTGAACTTCTGGCCACATCTGCACAGGGAAGGGGCTCAAGCCCAAAGCTCCATCAAGTCAGAGGGCAGCAGAGCCAGCACAAAGCTCTGCACCACCCTAGCACAACTTCTTTCTCCCACTAGGTGGTGGTATCTAACGCATCCCGAGCATCCCTGTCTGCATGGGCTCCTGGCTGGGATCTTGCTGGTTCATACCTGGTTGAGCACTCAGAAACCTCTCAGGATACCACTAGCAAGAGCTATCGCACAGCTGCACGGGGCAGCGTTCAGAAACCAGGACAGCGTAGGCTCAACAAGGGCCTCAGTCCTTCCAAGACTATGAGGACTTTCATAGGGATATGTACTCTGAGGTTGACTATGAGATGTTCTGTAAAATAGGTGTGCATCCAGTAACATGCCTCTAGCAGAAAAAAATACACTGAGATAGAGTGTGACCATCAGTTTAATGAAAACTGACCTACCATCTTCTTTACCACCTTGGTGTCCTCCCTTCATACCTGAAATCCTGCTCATCACACCAGTGCTCATGGAGGCTCAAGCTCTGCCCAGGCACAGGGTGTCAGTAGCTACCTTCTTTCAGTGTTACATCCTGAGCATGTAAATTGTGATGACTGATCATACATGCCCCAGGACAGTAACTGACATCAATTTGAAGGCCCCATCTTAGATCATCATCATCTTCCCATGACTTCAACTCAGCCCCTCAACCTCAAAAATCAGCATGTCTCTGGGTACAGTCTCAGTCTACCTTGGGCCTACCATGGGCCATATCTAATTGATATGAGCAAAGTAGTGCTGAGTCAACAAGAAATCAGCAGTCAGGATGTCCCTGTGCTCCCCACATTGACGATGCCCCACTTTTCGCCCCTTCTCACACATGCTGTGGTGCTGGATCATCTATCTGATCAGACCATCTCAAACCTGTACAGTCCAAAGACTTGAAACTCAGTCTTAACAGAGCCAAATACACAAGCTTACAGATACTGGCAGGAGTTGGACCACATAACTGCTGAAGGAAAGGAACAGCAATTATCAAGCATTTTAAGTGTTGTATGTTAAAGCAACTGAAATCTTGGGCCAGATTTTTCACTCCCACTTACAAAGTGAGAGCTTTACATGGAAGGAGCTGCCAGAACACTCATCTCCAGAAACTGGAGATACGATTATAGCTTAGCTGACAAGCAGAACAGGTTTTGATGTACCCTTCCAAGCCATTCCTTCACTAAATTAGACCAGCACTTAAGGCGATGTGCTACCAGTATGTAAACAGTACTTAAAACAACTTAGTGGAAACTCTGATCAAGCCCTTCGTACCAGCTGGGGGTTAGTGGTCTCTTTTCTAAGCTGGTTGCCTAGGCTCCTCTTCTAGTCAACAGAAACAGATGGTTTGTCTGATCCCCAGCAGGCAATTCACCCCATGCTGAGGCAGATGCACTTTTCAGGGCTATTGAATTGCCTCTGGATGTGCCTATTTATCTCCCTTCTTCCTTGTCAAGGTTTCACTCTACAGCACAGATCAGTGAAGGACCCACACACCTTCCCGCAGTGCTGTAGGAATCCTTCCTTTCTTCTGATTGGCGATGAAAAGCCCTTCTGCAGGATTAATTTAACATTAACTAAAGCCCAGCCATGCTTGGCAGCGTGCACAGCTACATTCACGGATCCCAGTCTCTGCAGGGAGGGGCGAGGCTTCATCCTGATGGAGGAGCCTTACCAGCTTTTGACAAAAATGGGGTTGTGACCATGCAGCCTATTTATCAGTAGGAACCTGAAGAACTCAAGTGATGTAGAACCAGCCATTCATGGGGTGAATAAACTGGCTCAGCTGTTGGAGAGTAGCTCTACATGGGATTTTGCAAGCCAAGGTAGACTCACACGGCCCACGTGCCAGACCTGAGGGATGCAAGGCAGCAGAGATGAAAACAAGGGCTTATCTCAGTAGGGTTTGCCAAGACAACCTCCAGATTTCACTACCACAGCTGGGTGCTTCACAGCTTGCATAGGGCTTTCTGCACTTCATGAGGGCAGCAACAACCTAGTTCTGTCTGAAATCCAGTGCCAAGACCTCCCCCACTCAGGGTACGCACAGCTGTTTCCAGACTGTGGCATAAAGGTTCGTGCCACCCTGCCGACATCCTCTCATTGTTTTCTTGGCTCTACAGGTGTCGCAAATGGGTCTCCACAGTGGATGTCCCACCAAGCTGAATCTCTCATGCCCCAAGGAGAAGCTCCCCACTGGTTGTCACCCCCAACAGTGAAGAGCCCTGGATTTCTTTGAAAAAGTTCAGAGGATCCAACCTTTCCTCTGACTGGAGGAGAGATGGGAAATATTGCTGGGGTTGTGACACCCCTGTTATCTAAGCTGCTAAATTAAGATGACACAGATGTGCTGAGCTTCTGGAACAATCTTTCCCAGCAATCTCAGCTGCTCTGCTCATCATTGGTATACTTTGATTGGACTTAAAGGAGGTTCTGTGGGAAATTTAGAGAAGACCTTGTTTCCTCTGCATAGAAGTAACCATTGACAGAGATGTTGGCCAATAAGTGTTGGCTTACTTTGACATACCATCTGCCTTTGATTTGGGACCCCAAGGGGAAGAATTGGAGTAGAGTTGAGATGTTTAGACACTTCCTGCTCCATTTTGTATCTAGAACTGCAATGCTAACCCAGTTTCCATAGGTGATTCAGCCCGTTCCCTATTTATTTCAGGAGTGATGTCTTGAGGGAATGAAGGAACCAGAGATGCAGCCACATGTTCTGGGTGACTGGGCAGATGACACCAACATGACTTGTAGAGCAAAACCCAATTCTTCAGAGCAGATGTTCAGGTTATGCCCCCCCACCCCAAACACCAGGAATTCTTGTGTAAACACCTTCTGCCACTTGGTCAGGATTTTTCTCTTGAGGCTGGATCACATCTGTATAAACTGCAGAAATGTTTAGAGATCTTCCAAACAATCACACCACATGTGAGCCGCCTCCTCCCACAGACCACTAAACACACAACACATGGGGTTTCAAGCCTTTAGTTGCCAGAAAATGGTACCAAACAAACAGAGATGAAGTGCTCAGAGACAGTCTGAGACAGTAACAGTCCATCATAACACTGGTGTGAACCAGAGGGGTGGTGGGGAGAACTCAGGAGATGGCTGTACAGGGAGAAGACAGCTGGGGATTGTGTTCAAGCAGCCAGGACTAGCAGTGACCAAGTGGTGGGTAGGAAAGACACCCATGACTCCAACAGCACCAGGAATTCCACCTTCAATACGACCAGCAGATTGTTATGCGCAAATATTACTTGTGGGAAGCTTCTCCAGAAGAACCTGAGCCACTTCCATAGAGAGTCCTGTAGCCTCCATCAGCCCTGTATTCTCCACCCCCACTAGATGGGCTCCATGTGATACTACCACAGCTTCCCTCACCCGTACAACCAACCCCTGCAGAGCCAGACACGTGTGAAGAGTGACAACCAGCACTGTCTGAACTGGGACCACCACCAGAGATGGAGCCTCCACTGCCAGAGCCTCCACCACCTCCTCCAGAGATGGATCCACCACTGCCTGAACTGGATCCCCATCCTCCAGAGCTTCCTCCACTGCCAGAGCCTCCACCACCTCCTCCACAGATGGATCCACCATGGCCTGAGCTGGATCCCCATCCTCCAGAGCTTCCTCCACTGCCAGAGCCTCCACCACCTCCTCCACAAATGGATCCACCAGTGCCAGAGCTGGATCCCCATCCTCCAGAGCTTCCTCCACTGCCAGAGCCCCCACTACCTCCTCCAGAGATGGATCCACCACTGCCTGAGCTGGATCCCCATCCTCCAGAGCTTCCACCACCTCCAGAGATGGAGCCTCTCCTGCCAGAGCTTCCTCCACCTCCAGAGCTCATCCCTCCACTCTGAGGACTGCACCTCCCACTGCCTGAGCTGGATCCCCATCCTCCAGAGCTTCCTCCACCTCCAGAGATGGAGCCTCTCCTGCCAGAGCTTCCGCCACCTCCTCCAGAGCTGGATCCCCATCCTCCAGAGCTTCCTCCACTGCCAGAGCCTCCACCACCTCCTCCAGAGATGGATCCACCACTGCCTGAGCTGGATCCCCATCCTCCAGAGCTTCCTCCACCTCCAGAGCAGGAACCTCCAGTGCCAGAGCCTCCACCACCTCCTCCACAGATGGATCCACCATGGCCTGAGCTGGATCCCCATCCTCCAGAGCTTCCTCCACCTCCAGAGATGGAGCCTCTCCTGCCAGAGCTTCCGCCACCTCCAGAGATGGAGCCTCTCCTGCCAGAGCTTCCTCCACCTCCAGAGCAGGAACCTCCACTGCCAGAGCCTCCACCACCTCCTCCACAGATGGATCCACCATGGCCTGAGCTGGATCCCCATCCTCCAGAGCTTCCACCACCTCCAGAGATGGAGCCTCTCCTGCCAGAGCTTCCTCCACCTCCAGAGCAGGAACCTCCACTGCCAGAGCCTCCACTTCCTCCTCCACAAATGGATCCACCACTGCCCGAGCTGGACCCCCATCCTCCAGAGCTTCCTCCACCTCCAGAGCAGGAACCTCCACTGCCAGAGCCTCCACCACCTCCTCCACAAATGGATCCACCATGGCCTGAGCTGGATCCCCATCCTCCAGAGCTTCCTCCACCTCCAGAGATGGAGCCTCTCCTGCCAGAGCTTCCTCCACCTCCAGAGATGGAACCTCTCCTGCTAGAGCTTCCTCCACCTCCAGAACTCATCCCTCCACCGTGAGGACTGCACCTCCCACTGCCTGAGCTGGATCCCCATCCTCCAGAGCTTCCTCCACTGCCAGAGCCTCCACCACCTCCTCCACAAATGGATCCACCAGTGCCAGAGCTGGATCCCCATCCTCCAGAGCTTCTTCCACTGCCAGAGCCCCCACTACCTCCTCCAGAGATGGATCCACCACTGCCTGAGCTGGATCCCCATCCTCCAGAGCTTCCACCACCTCCAGAGATGGAGCCTCTCCTGCCAGAGCTTCCTCCACCTCCAGAGCTCATCCCTCCACTCTGAGGACTGCACCTCCCACTGCCTGAGCTGGATCCCCATCCTCCAGAGCTTCCTCCACCTCCAGAGCAGGAGCCTCCACTGCCAGAGCCTCCACCACCTCCTCCACAAATGGATCCACCATGGCCTGAGCTGGATCCCCATCCTCCAGAACTTCCTCCACCTCCAGAGATGGAGCCTCTCCTGCCAGAGCTTCCGCCACCTCCAGAGATGGAGCCTCTCCTGCCAGAGCTTCCTCCACCTCCTCCAGAGATGGATCCACCACTGCCAGAGCTGGATCCCCATCCTCCAGAGCAGGAGCCTCCACTGCCAGAGCCTCCACCACCTCCTCCAGAGATGGATCCACCACTGCCTGAGCTGGATCCCCATCCTCCAGAGCTTCCTCCACTGCCAGAGCCTCCACCACCTCCTCCAGAGATGGATCCACCACTGCCTGAGCTGGATCCCCATCCTCCAGAGCTTCCTCCACCTCCAGAGCAGGAACCTCCTCTGCCAGAGCCTCCACCACCTCCTCCACAAATGGATCCACCATGGCCTGAGCTGGATCCCCATCCTCCAGAGCTTCCTCCACCTCCAGAGATGGAGCCTCTCCTGCCAGAGCTTCCGCCACCTCCAGAGATGGAGCCTCTCCTGCCAGAGCTTCCTCCACCTCCAGAGCAGGAACCTCCACTGCCAGAGCCTCCACCACCTCCTCCACAGATGGATCCACCATGGCCTGAGCTGGATTCCCATCCTCCAGAGCTTCCTCCACCTCCAGAGATGGAGCCTCTCCTGCCAGAGCTTCCTCCACCTCCAGAACTCATCCCTCCACTGTGAGGACTGCACCTCCCACTGCCTGAGCTGGACCCCCATCCTCCAGAGCTTCCTCCACCTCCAGAGCAGGAACCTCCACTGCCAGAGCCTCCACTTCCTCCTCCACAAATGGATCCACCAGTGCCAGAGCTGGATCCCCATCCTCCAGAGCTTCCTCCACCTCCAGAGATGGAACCTCTCCTGCCAGAGCTTCCTCCACCTCCAGAGCTCATCCCTCCACCGTGAGGACTGCACCTCCCACTGCCTGAGCTGGACCCCCATCCTCCAGAGCTTCCTCCACCTCCAGAGCAGGAGCCTCCACTGCCAGAGCCTCCACCACCTCCTCCACAAATGGATCCACCACTGCCTGAGCTGGATCCCCATCCTCCAGAGCTTCCTCCACCTCCAGAGATGGAGCCTCTCCTGCCAGAGCTTCCGCCACCTCCAGAGATGGAGCCTCTCCTGCCAGAGCTTCCTCCACCTCCTCCAGAGATGGATCCACCACTGCCAGAGCTGGATCCCCATCCTCCAGAGCAGGAGCCTCCACTGCCAGAGCCTCCACCACCTCCTCCAGAGATGGATCCACCACTGCCTGAGCTGGATCCCCATCCTCCAGAGCTTCCTCCACTGCCAGAGCCTCCACCACCTCCTCCAGAGATGGATCCACCACTGCCTGAGCTGGATCCCCATCCTCCAGAGCTTCCTCCACCTCCAGAGCAGGAACCTCCAGTGCCAGAGCCTCCACCACCTCCTCCACAAATGGATCCACCATGGCCTGAGCTGGATCCCCATCCTCCAGAGCTTCCTCCACCTCCAGAGATGGAGCCTCTCCTGCCAGAGCTTCCGCCACCTCCAGAGATGGAGCCTCTCCTGCCAGAGCTTCCTCCACCTCCAGAGCAGGAACCTCCACTGCCAGAGCCTCCACCACCTCCTCCACAGATGGATCCACCATGGCCTGAGCTGGATTCCCATCCTCCAGAGCTTCCTCCACCTCCAGAGATGGAGCCTCTCCTGCCAGAGCTTCCTCCACCTCCAGAACTCATCCCTCCACTGTGAGGACTGCACCTCCCACTGCCTGAGCTGGACCCCCATCCTCCAGAGCTTCCTCCACCTCCAGAGCAGGAACCTCCACTGCCAGAGCCTCCACTTCCTCCTCCACAAATGGATCCACCAGTGCCAGAGCTGGATCCCCATCCTCCAGAGCTTCCTCCACCTCCAGAGATGGAGCCTCTCCTGCCAGAGCTTCCTCCACCTCCAGAGATGGAACCTCTCCTGCCAGAGCTTCCTCCACCTCCAGAACTCATCCCTCCACCGTGAGGACTGCACCTCCCACTGCCTGAGCTGGATCCCCATCCTCCAGAGCCTCCTCCACTGCCAGAGCCTCCACCACCTCCTCCACAAATGGATCCACCAGTGCCAGAGCTGGATCCCCATCCTCCAGAGCTTCCTCCACTGCCAGAGCCCCCACTACCTCCTCCACAAATGGATCCACCACTGCCTGAGCTGGATCCCCATCCTCCAGAGCTTCCTCCACCTCCAGAGATGGAGCCTCTCCTGCCAGAGCTTCCTCCACCTCCAGAGCAGGAACCTCCACTGCCAGAGCCTCCACTTCCTCCTCCACAAATGGATCCACCACTGCCCGAGCTGGATCCCCATCCTCCAGAGCTTCCTCCACCTCCAGAGATGGAGCCTCTCCTGCCAGAGCTTCCGCCACCTCCAGAGATGGAGCCTCTCCTGCCAGAGCTTCCTCCAGCTCCTCCAGAGATGGATCCACCGCTGCCAGAGCTGGATCCCCATCCTCCAGAGCTTCCTCCACCTCCAGAGCAGGAGCCTCCACTGCCAGAGCCTCCACCACCTCCTCCAGAGATGGATCCACCACTGCCTGAGCTGGATCCCCATCCTCCAGAGCTTCCTCCACCTCCAGAGATGGAGCCTCTCCTGCCAGAGCTTCCTCCACCTCCAGAGCAGGAGCCTCCACTGCCAGAGCTTCCTCCACCTCCAGAGCTCATCCCTCCACTGTGAGGACTGCACCTCCCACCGCCAGAGCTGGATCCCCATCCTCCAGAGCTTCCTCCACTGCCAGAGCCTCCACCACCTCCTCCAGAGATGGATCCACCACTGCCTGAGCTGGATCCCCATCCTCCAGAGCTTCCTCCACCTCCAGAGCAGGAACCTCCACTGCCAGAGCTTCCTCCACCTCCAGAGCTCATCCCTCCACTGTGAGGACTGCACCTCCCACCGCCAGAGCTGGATCCCCATCCTCCAGAGCTTCCTCCACCTCCAGAGCAGGAACCTCCTCTGCCAGAGCCTCCACCACCTCCTCCACAGATGGATCCACCATGGCCTGAGCTGGATCCCCATCCTCCAGAGCTTCCTCCACCTCCAGAGATGGAGCCTCTCCTGCCAGAGCTTCCTCCACCTCCAGAACTCATCCCTCCACTGTGAGGACTGCAATTCCCACCGCCAGAGCTGGATCCCCATCCTCCAGAGCTTCCTCCACTGCCAGAGCCTCCACCACCTCCTCCACAAATGGATCCACCATGGCCTGAGCTGGAACCCCATCCTCCAGAGCTTCCTCCACCTCCAGAGATGGAGCCTCTCTTGCCAGAGCTTCCTCCACCTCCAGAACTCATCCCTCCACTGTGAGGACTGCACCTCCCACTGCCTGAGCTGGACCCCCATCCTCCAGAGCTTCCTCCACCTCCTGAACAGGAACCTCCACTGCCAGAGCCTCCACTTCCTCCTCCACAAATGGATCCACCACTGCCCGAGCTGGATCCCCATCCTCCAGAGCTTCCTCCACCTCCAGAGATGGAGCCTCTCCTGCCAGAGCTTCCTCCACCTCCAGAGCAGGAGCCTCCCCTGCCAGAGCTTCCTCCACCTCCAGAGCAGGAGCCTCCCCTGCCAGAGCTTCCTCCACCTCCAGAGCAGGAGCCTCCCCTGCCAGAGCTTCCACCACCTCCTCCAGAGATGGATCCACCACTGCCAGAGCCTGCTCCTTGACCAGCACTTCCTCCTCCAGTGATGGATCCTTTCTTGTTTCTGCTGCTGCCACTACCAGAGCTCATCCCTCCACTGTGGGGACTGCACCTCCCACTGCCAGAGCTGGATCCCCATCCTCCAGAGCTGTGGCCACCTTTAGAGATGGAGCCTCCACTGCCAGAGCCTCCACCACAGATGGATCCACCACTGCCAGAGCTGGATCCCCATCCTCCAGAGCTGTGGCCACCTTTAGAGATGGAGCCTCCACTGCCAGAGCCTCCACCACAGATGGATCCACCACTGCCAGAGCTGGATCCCCATCCTCCAGAGCTGTGGCCACCTTTAGAGATGGAGCCTCCACTGCCAGAGCCTCCACCACAGATGGATCCACCACTGCCAGAGCTGGATCCCCATCCTCCAGAGCTGTGGCCACCTTTAGAGATGGTGCCTCCGCTGCCAGAGCCTCCACCACAGATGGATCCACCACTGCCAGAGCTGGATCCCCATCCTCCAGAGCTGTGGCCACCTTTAGAGATGGAGCCTCCACTGCCAGAGCCTCCACCACAGATGGATCCACCACTGCCAGAGCTGGATCCCCATCCTCCAGAGCTGTGGCCACCTTTAGAGATGGTGCCTCCGCTGCCAGAGCCTCCTCCAGAGATGGATCCACCACTGCCAGAGCCTCCTCCAGAGATGGATCCACCACTGCCTGAGCTGGATCCCCATCCTCCAGAGCTGTGGCCTCCTTTAGAGATGGAGCCTCCGCTGCCAGAGCCTCCTGTACCTCCTCCACAGATGGATCCACCACTGCCAGAGCTGGATCCCCATCCTCCAGAGCTGTGGCCACCTTTAGAGATGGAGCCTCCGCTGCCAGAGCCTCCTCCAGAGATGGATCCACCACTGCCAGAGCTAGATCCCCATCCTCCAGAGATTCCACATTTTCCTCCTCCAGATGGTGACCATCTACTTCTGGTTTTGCTGGCAGCACCATAGTTCAACACCACCTTCCCACTATTTGAGCTGCCAGATCCTACTGCGAAGGATCCTGTAGCACCCGCATTTTGGTCAATGACACCTGTAAGAAATCAAGAGCATGTCCAATTTATTCTTTTGAACCCCAAAAATTATAAGTGTAGCTGATATTACTACTTGGGTATGGTCACCATTGTACCTGTTCTAGTGGCATTAGTAATAGCCTCAAAAACACATAGAAGGATCTTCATTAGAGGCCAAGACTTCTCTCTCCTCTAGTTGCCTTCCTATTTCCACAAGTTTTAGGACTTGATTTTTTTCCCCTTCAGTTCTGACATACACCCCATGGACCTTCAGAAAGAGTTGTCTCCCTGCTTCCTACAGATTTGTTTGAAATTAGCCAGTAAGTTCCAAAGCTCAATAATGACTAATTAACACATATATCTGTGTATTCACAGACACAGGAGTGTTGTGTGCTTCGTTTCCCAGGAAACTTGGACATGAACTAAGGCTGTTCTGATGGTAGGTGTTAAGTACCACAGACAACAAAATGGTAACACTGCTCTGAAAAACAAAAGCAAAACCTAGAGATACTCACAGATCGTGGCTGGTGAGCCTTCCTGTATCCTGTGAAGGGAAAGCAACACTGAGATATTTCATCTAGTAAGTGTAAAAGTCAGCCTAGGCTCTATCAGGAAGCTGATGAAAGAGGTCACTCCTTCTAGGTAGCCACTCCTCCTGGATCTCCAGGTCACAGATGGAACAAGGACACACACCTCTTCGTACAGGTGCTTCTGTTCAGGATGGATAGTTTGTACATACCTGGTCTCCTCCTCTTCAAGGAGCGATCTGTACATGGCAATTTCAATATCCAGGGCCAGTTTCACATTCAGGAGCTCCTGATAGTCATGAAGGAGGCGAGCCAGATCATCCTTGGCCTGCTGCAGGACGTTTTCCAGCTCCTGAAGTTTTTGCTGGCCATCTTTGACAGCAGAGCTCCCACGCTGTTCAGCATCTTTAATGGTTTCTTGGAGGTTGGTGCTCTACAGAGGGCACAGACAGCATGTGTCCAGTTCTCTTCTATAGGACTGGGACTGGACTGTCAAACCCTTCCCACAGTCTTAGGAAACTGAAAGACCTGCCTCAGTGACAGAACTCAAAAGATACAACATTACTGAATAAGTGATCCTGAATTAAATCCCAACATAGACACACTAATTGTTTAATTTTAAAGAGGAAACATCATCTCTAGGGTCACCTCCAAAGGACAGGCTGTGCTATACTGCACTGAGTTCCCAGTAAAAGTAACTGTAATAGTTTGTGTTGGAAAGCAGCAAGCTTACCTTTTTCTTTGCAATTTCAATTTCTGGTTGCAGTCTTTGGATCTGCCTGATAAGCTCCTGGATTTCCTGGTAACTGTTCTTCAGTTGCTCACGTTGAGTTACCCACATGTTCTGGAGGTCCTGGTACTGATGTGCAGAGGGAAGAGAAAAGACATCATTAGTTTCTTTTCTGTTGAGCAGACTTGCCCCGCTATGTTAATGACATCTACTCACCCTGCCCTGATACATGGCATCTACTTCTGCTTTACTTCTCTGAGCAATTGTGTCATATTCTTGCCTGACTTCTTCAATGATGCCATCCATGTTGAGTTCTCTGTGGTTGTCCATGGACAGAATGACATTGGTGTTGCCAAGTACTGTTTGCAGCTGGGAGAGTTCCTGCAAGGAAAAAAAGATTTTGGACTTTAACAGTCGCTGCAGCAGCCCAGATTGTGTTCTGAGGACAGAAATGGTACCCTCTGGCCAGTTACCCACTGGAACTTCCCTACCAGCATCCCCTGGATCTTATTGTTCCACCACGTATTTTCAAGTGTCTCTTCCAGCCTGTGACACACCAAACCCACTTAGTCACCCACAGATGAAAAAGGACTTTATCAGATCAAAGGCCAAGTATGATCCACTCTCTACCCCACTCTACAAAGTCCTATTCAGGTGAGGTTTCTGGGAACCTCCAAAAGATACCCTCAAGTCTTGAAGGACATGTAAGTTATTAGTCAGAGAAGCATACTCACAGCTTCATGTAAGCATCTGAGGAACTCAAGCTCCTGCTTCAGTATTTCCACCCGAACATCAAACTCTGTTTTTCCCATGTACACACTGTCCAGTTCCTATTAAGAAAAGCACCTTATTTGTATTTCTTTGATGGCAAACTCTCTACTGAAGTTAAATTCTTGCAAGGCTCAGTAAATTTCTTTAAAGCCTTAATTCCTGGAGTCAAATAATGGCCCATGAATCTTAGCTCTCATTTGAAAAGCAATTGTAACAGAGAAAGCTTTCAATACTTAGAGAAGGACAACTTGGAACTAAGCACAATATCAGTGGCGATAACTGTTTCTGGAGAAAATGCAGAAAGTAGAAACATAGATTTCATTAATTCTTCTAATTAAAAAGTTGTCTAAATTCTCCATTCTCCTACCTAAGCCATCTATAGACATTTTTTAGCTCCCAATAACATCTCACCAGGGTTGTGATTGAGTGATAGAGAAAGGCCAGCACTTTTGAGATACTCCTATAAAAGACCAATTCAGTCTCTGGAGGAAATTATTCTCGCCAGTCTTACAGTAAAATCTCTAGTTTTCAATTATTTTAGAGGCAAGTTAGGCCAATTTAAGCAAAGACCTTGCTTTTGAAAACCTCAGCAACCATCCAGTTATTGCTTTATTCCTCAGGATTGGATTTAGCTCAGTGTCTTGGATTACTTCACCTTTTTAAGCTCCACAAACTCCTCTTCTTTAGAGGCACGTTTGTTGATCTCATCTTCAAACCTGTTGCAGTAGAGAAAATAAACTGTTTGTCTTATCTTCTCAGTCAAGTGGATTTGAAAGCAAAGGGAATCCTCCGAAAAGGGACTGTGTCACGTTTCTGTTTAACTGCAACTTCTGGCAACTGCCCAAGGCAATTGCAAACCCTCTGGAGAACTATCACATAGTTAGACAATGAAACCTGATAGAGACCAGTTCTAACATCCCCTTAACTCTGAACTAAACTTCCCATGTTACAGACCCATGGACAGATATTATCGTATGGGTGTAGCAAAGACAGAAGTAGTGACAGCCCTTCTCAACTTCACCCCACTGCCCAGCTCTGTCCCTCCCCTCTGTCCACCAGCAGGAGTAAGGACTCTTGGGTTACTCATTGCCTGGGGGAAGAAGGACATGAAGGAGGACAGGAGTGGGATAGATCTACAGAGCCTTTTGATTTTCCTCCTACTGCTCTGGGTTCTGCCCTCCCCAAACCTATTTCAGTCTTGCAGTGTCAAAGTCAAATCCCATGATAAACCTACTGCAGAGCACTGCCAGGACGGCTCCAAAACTCATGGAAGTGCAAAGCCAAGCTATGCTATCCCAGGACATGATCACACTGCCTTGGAAAATTCCAGTAGGCTTTCCCCAGACTTGTGAGACTTGTGACTGCTCACCTCTTCTTATAATCTTCAACAAGCTGAAGCATATTATATGCTTCTGGATCAAGCTGCTCCTTCTGGCTCTGAAGCGTTTCTAGTTGCCTCTGCAGGTTGCTGATGTAAGATTGAAAGAAAGAGGAGATGTTTCTGCTCTCCTCTGGTCGGGCACTTTGCTGCTGCAGAAGTTCCCATTTGGCCATTAGAGCCTGGTTCTGCCGCTCGAGACACTGGACCTGAAAGGCAAAGCGGAAGAACATCTCAGCTGGGGGAAACACAGACATAGCATTAGTCCCTATAGCAAAAGAAACACTAATTAGTATTTCCAACACAGTGACATATAGAGGCTTCATCATGTGGGACCAGATTCAGTATCACTGGTACCAACACACAAGACAGACTAAAGCAGGAGATGCCTCTTCCTTCCCAACCCATCGCATCAGATGTTGATGATTTTTCTGCTCAAAGCCAATACTGAAATTTTCAGCTCTTAAATGCACAACATTTAGGGGGATAATTGAGGTGGAGGGAGACTTCAGCTGTTTCTGAACCTTAGACACCCAAATCCACAAGAAGAGTTAGCTTCCCCTCAGAAAGCCACATGGGACCACTCTTTTCCTAGATATACCTTGCCTCAGAGGTCAGACCTATAACATCCATAGCTGGTGTTTTTGGAAACCAGAAGGATATAATCTCTTCATCTGGGACACCGAACATGTTTTAACCTGGAAGCTGACACCCAGAAGGCTTAAAAACCAAAAAAGCTAAAGGTAGTCCTATTTCTATCAGGACTTAAAACTTCAGGGTGTAAGCAGCACCATTTCTGTAGGGGATACATGAAGCCCTTAAGTCCTCACACAGAACAAATAACACAAACTTCCACCCTATGTAGATACACATGTCACCACCCCAAAGGCACATGTCAGGTCTGCATGGGTGGGTGAAACTTCCTGGCTGCTTTCTTCCTGTATCTGAGTAGAAACAAGGAGCAGACAGGACTGCAAAGAGGGATGAAAGCATTGAGTGTCAACCAAGAAAGAGGTAAAGAGGAAAGATGTGGGGGCCACAGGTCACCTGAAAGAGACTAGGACCCTCCAAGCAAAGTAACTTGTTTTGTAATTTGAAGAAATGCAGAAGTTTGAAGAAACAGGACACATGAAGAATGCCCAAGTCCATCACCCACTTTTCCTGATAGCATCAAGAATCCCCAGGCACCAGCATATAACTGGCCATACAGAAATCCTCTTCAAAGGAGAAGTGAGTTAATGTGTCAGTGACATCCCAGTAGCTTTTTATTGTCCTGCCACAAATGGTGATTCAGAGATACTTATCCCAGGGCTAAATGTGAGTGATTCATGTAGCGGTGTTCATAGCAAGCTATTAAGAATTCCACACCAGCACAGGGGAATATAGCTGATGTAAGTTGGGGGGGAGAAGATGCAATGTAAAGGTGTCTCCATGACTTGCACATGCAGAGGGGCACCCCTTATATTTCCCCTTTCCCAAATACCAAGCAAAAAAGGGAACAGGGACTCACCTTATCGATGAATGATGCAAATTTGTTGTTGAGAGCCTTAATCTGCTCTTTCTCATCCGACCGCACGCGCTGGAACTCAGGGTCAACTTGCACTTGGATTGGCCTCAGCAGGTTGGTATTGACACGGACCTCCTCGATGCCTCTGCTAACACCAGCCTGCCCAAAACTCTGTCCAGCCCCTCGTTCACTAAAGGCACTTCTACCAAGGCCTCCCCCAGGTACCTCCCAGCCTGAACTTCTTCCATGCATGCTACCAAGCCCTGCTTCACCACCTTGAAAAGCTCCCACAAAATACCCTCTGCTACCAAAGCCAAAATGTCTCCTACCACCAAATCCCAGGTACCTCCCATATCTTATTCCTTCTCTTCCATAGCCTCCACCACCAGAAGCATTCATAAAGCCACCAAGGTTGTAGAGACTCCTGCTGCCATAACCATGGTATCGTTCTCCTCTATTGTCTTCACAATGGCTTACAGTAGATGAACTTCTCCCACCAGCCAGTGTGCCACAGTGGGCAGAAGAACTACTGAAATTCCCATCCCCAAATCTGGAAAAGTGTTGGCTCATAGCGTTGTTTTCCAAGTGCTAAGGAGAGAGAGCAGGCGGAGAAGGTTGTAAAACAAGAGGAGAAATGAGAGTGAAGGATCCTCTGCTCCTCTGGTGGGGGTGATGGAAGTTCTCCTTTATATGTTCTGAAGGAGTTGGTCTCCATTCCGTGGTAATTGGCAGGTCTGTTAATGTTGTTATTGGGTTTGGTTCATCAGGCAGCAATTAACAGCTGAAGAGAGGTCAAAGTAAACATCATACCCCAATAGGGGAAATTGTGAAATTCCCCAAATCCTGCTTGACTCATGGGCTTTGCTACAATGAGATTTCCTTATCTCATTAGCCTGTCCTCCATCATTAATTGCAGTTATCCATGCACATTACCATGGTTCGCTCCCTCAGATTTTCCCAGCCCTTTTGGCACTTCGCGAGGCAGTAGGTGTTGTCCTCGTATTGACTGTGGGGTAGCTCACCTTGCTTCACCGCATCACCAGAAGCATCTACTACAGAAAGCAAACTCTTCTCCCTTTGCTTCCCACTCTCTCTTTTCCCCTCATTCTCAGCATCTCATTCCCACCCATGAGTACAGAGATCAGGTGGAGCTTTCCTCAGCCAGAGCCACATGTGGGTGAGAATGAGTGTTTAAGCCACAGAAAAGCAGCCCTGTATAAGGGCATGTTCAGAGTTATGTGGGTTACCAGCCTTCCATAATAAAACAGGGAAGCTTCCTGACAAGGAAAGTAAAACTAAAGGAGGTCTAGAAAGCCCCCAAGGTGGGAGAGCTTTGTCCTGCATAGACTGATATAAGCAGGTATTGATTTCATCTCTCTGGGAGTTGGTTTTGGGGGGGACAATATTCTCTTACTGTTGGTGAAGAGAAGCATTTTGAAGAAATGCACAGGAGCAGGCTGGAGGCTGGGATTGACAGTGTGTGGGCAGAGCTGGCCACCCCAAACAGCATGAGGGCAATGAATAGGTAAGGAGGAACTTGGCACAGTACCCATCACTGGCATCTCCATAACACAGGTGTAAGGAAGCAACTGGTGCATCACAGCATGTCAGGTGGTAGGACACAGCACTTACCATGAGAGTGATTTCTTTTTGACTGAAGGAAGGACAATGAGTAGAATAAGGTGGAGACCAAGTCAGGGGCAGCACAAACCAACCTGTAGGAGGTTGGAACCAAGTGCCCCATTCACATATAGAATGGCAGCAAAGCAAACTGAGGAGACAGTGAGGAAGTGGTGGAAAGCATGAGGAGGAGGGAGAGCTGCCCCTGGAGCTATGAACCTCTACCCTTGAGCATGCCAGGGCTGTGTGATGGCTTAAGATTAGGGCTCTGACTTTGAGAAAGCCAGAGTTAGGCAGGATGACCTCTACCTGCTGTGGGGTAGGTCCCCTTCTTCTAGGGGTAGGTCATCCCCCATCTTGTTCTTGCCTGTTTGAGACACTTTGAATGGGGAGAGGGGTGGGCTGTGTCAAGGCTGGCTTTAACATCAGGTGTGGTCTAGCACGTATTCTGCTAATACAAAACAAAGGTCTCCATTTACCATGCAAGCCCGCTATTTTAATAAATGGCTAATTATTCTGGGTTAGCAGGAAGGTAAACAAGTCAATAACTCACTGCTATATTGTCTATTCAGAAAATACTAATCATAATTATAGTATCTGTTAATCTCTTATTTCCTCTACAAGAATGTGAAAGTTTCAACTTAACATAAGGTGTGAAAATAACAAAGTAACTTTTCTATCACTGTTATTAACACCTAAAGTGAGTGGATGAAGTAAAAGCTTATTACTTGTTTTGCTTTATTGGCTAACCTAATGCAAAATACCCTGATCTCTGATTCCAGGCTTCTCTTAAAGACTAAGCAAGTCCTGGTTCCTCCACACAGAGCAAACCTGCAGCTGATGCCCTCGAGCTGAGGTGTGTGGGACTGTAGCAAGGCAGAGATGAAATCTCCAAAGGGTTTCAGGAGGAGGAGAGATACAACTTGTAAAGGAGGAGAAAAAAAGAAAGAAAAAGAGACAAGTGAGGATGAAGAAGAAACTGGGTTGAACTCTAGGTTAAATGTGCCAGGTGTCATGAGAAAGTATAACTTTTCCCTGTGTGCAGCTTCTCCCCAGCAGAAAAACAGTGTAATAGCACCTGTGGTATAAACAAAAGAATAATATCAGGGATAATATTAGGGCAGCTTTTCATGATCAACATCTAAGTGGGAATATGCAAAAGGAGTTGCTGAAGCTTCAGTAATTGACACCTATCAGCTCTCATGGGAACAGTCTAAGAGTCGGGAACTGCTTGCAAGAGAACCCCAGGACAAGAAACTTACCCACTCATGGCTCAACCAAGATCCACAGCACCCAGCTGTGGTGGAATTCATTTTCTTGCACCCAAGCCACCAAAGCCATGGAGAGCCTGACCTCTGAGTGAGGCCTGACACCTCCATCAGGGCAACGTTCCCCTCTTTGCAAGGTTTCCCAGAGCAGCCAAAAGCATTACACTTCCCAGTATTCCTTTCCACTTTTACAAAATGTTAAGGAAGGCAAGAAAAGCCCTTGTGCTCAGTGGATGGGTCTCTCCTGGGTAGACGGGAATCAGTAACTCACCTGGTCAGACAGTAGAGGTAAAGCACATGCTAAGAGTGATGCCAGGCAAAGACACTGTTTATGATGCAGAACAATTTTAATAACATCCCTTCCCACAGGAAGTTGAAACAGCTGGAAATATTTCTGGCAGATGTTCAGAATCCAGTAAACAATGTGATTACCAGCCTACAGAAGAAGTGGGTCCCAGTGCTGCCTTCTCCAGGCAGTATCATTACACCTGGGAAGTTCACCACACCCATGTCACACTCACATACCACCTGGGCCAGCCTCCCAATTGGCTTAGAGCTGATAATTAGTCCAATCAAGGTCAGAATTTGTGATCAATTGAGTAAATCACTCTCTTGAACTATTAGAACCTCAATTGCTGTCATCAGCTCTGCAGCATCAATAACAGAATCCACAGGACAACAAGGCAAATTAAGAATAGGTAAAGTAACAAAAAGCACCAGAAGTTCCATTCCTCTCTGACCAGACCTCCTGCCCAGCAAGGGAAAGGTCTGAAGGAAAGGTACCATGTGATGCCCAGCTCTGAAAGTGTCTTTTATCTGTTTAGATTCTTTGCAAGGCTGACAGAGAGACCAACACCTCCAGGAGGCAATTCCCTCTGAAGAATCCTCCTTGAAGATACCTTTCTGTTCCCACAAAACAGCTAAGTTAATCAAAGTTGCTTTTAACACAACCTCACAGATAATGAGCAGCGTTTTACAGGATGGCATTTCTTAGCCAAGAGGGCTCTTCCATCAGAGGGGTTCTGCCAGGTATGTTGTGTACATCCAGGTTCAGACAAGCCATGTCCCAGTCTCCCCTCATTCAACCTCTGGTTTGGGGAAAGAAGAACAGAAATCTGCTGAGCACTCAGCTGTTAGGGCACCTGCAACAACTCTTGTCCATGTTGGCAGGAAACTCAGCATTGCTCCATGGTCCAAGAGGGCTGGAACTGCATTACCATCTTGGGAACTGTCTCATCCATCAGCCATTTCCACCCTGGCCTGCAGCTGCACTCTGCTCACCAAGGCAGAGGAATGCCAGTCTGCAGTCACAGATCCACATGCTGGGATGACTGGCAGAGCCGACTGGGAAGAGCCAACTAAGCTGCAGACTGCTGGAAGCAGCTCAAAAGGCCGCAGGCTTTCCCAAAATCACACCGCTTTCAATTCTTCCCATCCCAGCAGCCATCAAAACACACAAGTTTTAAATGCAGGTTTTTAATGTCACAGGGAACCTGGGTCAGTTGTGTGTGCTAGGTGTTGTACAGACAAAGCCATTCACATGTTGTCATCAAACACTGGAGCCACAGGCCCACTGGCTCTACACCTCACAGGGAGAGAGACTCCTAACGTTCTACATGAGAGACTAATTTAGCTTTGTGCACTTACAATCTTTTTCAGGCCCACTAGTGGTACTTGGCACAGTCTGTGTTTCAAAAACCACCCAGAGCAGCAGTTTGCTGCCAAACTTGGTGTAAAAATAACCACTGAGCCCTCACTGTGGCCAAAGAATGACCAGGCCCTGAAGTACCCCATCATATTCACCAGTGCTTGGTAGCCTGGTGTGAGCCACTTCAGCCATCGCAGCCTGTCAGACCCAAGCACAAGATAAGCCCCTCCACCAAGGCCAAATACTCCTAATATTCCAGAAAAAGGGCCTACCTTTTGCTCAGTAATGCTTTACTCTTTTTTTTTTTTTTCCCAGCCGCTTCACTTCAGATGGACGAGGCTGCAATACAAAACCAGACCTTCTAAGAGAAGCCCCCTTGTATTTGCCCTTTATATGTCTGGAAGGAACTGGGCTGGGCCAGTGAGGTGAAATGGGAGGCAGCTGAGGCCTTGGCTGCCAGCCCAGCTTCTCCTCCAACAGGCTTAAAAACACCTGTGGAGGAGCAACAAAAAGATTAGAAAACTTATTCTAGGGGCTCCACAATGTGGTTTTGTGGGGGGAGAGGAAGTGAGGTTGGTCTAAGGCCTCCAAGACCTGCACGAAGTGACCATCCAAGTCTGAGACAAGGACCAGTTCTGGTTTCAGTTGATTCAGGCCCCATATAAACCCCTGTGAAGGTCAGGACCTGCAGCTCAAACAGAGCTGCCACAAGAACAGCTTTTGACAAGTGCAACACATCACTTTCATCAGGCTGTCACTTGTGAGTGATAATGGCACTGGGAATGGAGCCGGTCCTTCCTTTAAGTAGTGGTTTTCTACACAACCTGAAATTCCCATCTCAACATGACCGATAATTTATGGGAAAGTCAATTTGTCATTGACCTGGAGGACAATAGAGGGTTGAGGTGTGTGTGAGGAGAGTGTCCCTTCCTCAGCCCTCTAGTGGCATTCTGTGTATGTGTCACCCCTACTGTCATTAGGTCTGTCCAACAAGCCCTGGTCCCCACGCTATGGGAGATGGAGACTTGCTTCAGTCTACACTTCTAGTCAAGAATGGATGTGATCATTCCATGCCACTCCATGACACACCATGTCATGTCAACTTCCAACTAGTCTTGACCAGGATTAAAACTGCTCAGAAAATGTGAATTGTGGGGTTGTGAGTGTAAACATAAATGACTCTCAGCCCACTTTTAGGGCAGAGCTAGTGAGTGGGGAAGCAAGATAAAGGGCAGAGAAGCACCAACATCCAAAACAGAGTGGGCTCCATTGCCCTGAACATCTCACCCTTCAGGAAGATGGAGGACTTAAGCTGCTGACAAGATATCTGCCATATAACGTACAGTATCGAGGATGCAGAGGCAGATCACCCTTCAGGTAACAACGTTCCCATCCTTCCAACAAAGCAGTACCACTCATAAAAGCAAATGTTTCCTGCTTTCCAGCTGGTCACTGTCATACCTACTATGGCGACAAGGTGGGTGAGTCTCTTCCATATTTGCACAGTGACCAACCCAAGGGAAGCAATCTTGGTAGCTTCTGAGGCCCTCCCATAATAAACATGATTAGTAACAATTAAAAACTCATTACAGCTCTTAATTACACCCAATATAATGCCACCTGTATTCATTCCCCAATAAGCTCATAAAATATTGCACCTATTATATTTCTTTACATGTTTTAATGCAAAGATGATTGCACCACTCATGCCCTGAACCAGGCTCTATGACAGACATCTACGTGCTCTCCTCTCCTTCCAGCAGCTTCCTGCACATGGCAATCTCAATGTCCAGGGCTACCTTCACACTCAACAAGTCCTGATACTCATTTAGTTCCTAGCCCTGCTCCCCTCTGGCTCCACTGAGTGCTCTGAAGCCTTCACCCAGTTTGCTTCTGGCTTTGTTGATGGTGAGATGTCCTTTTTGTTCCACTTCAGCAATGCCTGTTGGAAGGAAGAGTGCTCTGAGTCCATTTGTTTGAAACAAAACAAGCCCTATTGCTGCAAAATTGGATCTCCTTTTACACGGAGCCAGCAGTTAGCACAGTGCCCCATGGAGCAAAGAAAAAGGTGCCCAGTCACTGGGCTGTTATGATCTTTCATTCAAGCACAATGTCCTTGAGCAATTAGCACTGCTGCCTTTTTCATGAGCACAGCAGATGGGACAGATAAACTCCGTCACCTCCGTGTTACAGCCTGGCCCCTCTCCAGGAAAAACTCCGGGAACTTATAAAAAGCCTGCGGTTTTCTGCAGGACAGAGCCTGCAGCTTTCGCTTCCTGGGTTTCAACACCCTAGAGATCTTCACCCTCTCTGCCATCCTCCTAAGGATGTCCCCAGGAATGCTCCAGGGCTTTGCATCATCTTGGTCCTTGGAGTCTTCACAGGGATGACAAAGTAGAAGATGGCTTTTTGGTCTCTCCCATCCCAGTCTATAAACTTTAGAATCGCAGTTGTCATTGTTTGTTCAAACAAGAGAATGAGATACCTGATAGCCTGGTATAAACCTGCGATGCCGAAGTCAGGTGTGTCGACTGAAAGAGTATTTGAGGAGATAATAAGAAAAGCAACATGAACGTAGCACTAGCTGAAACAAAACTACACTTTCTTCCTCGTTTGGTTCGTTCACTGAGATGGCAAGGACTCTGCACTGGGGATCTTCTCCAGTTCCACACTTGTATCTGACAAACACCAAGTCTACTCTGGGATAACGTGCACACTGCAGCACAGACAGGTTGATTCACCTACCAGTCCAGCCCTCACTCCTCCCAGTGCCAGAGAAGAATCCAGCCAAGCATTAATCAAATTAATTTGGTTGCAATGGGGTGTTATTTAGAGAGGGCTAATGACTAACCTGGCTGGGCAATCTGGAGTTATAATAGCAGGTTCCAGGTTGTGTCTCATGCTTTGGCGCTGCTTTTTTTCATGAGTAATTTGTGTCCACGTAGCATCTTCAGGCCTTCCCACCGCTCATATGTGAGGTGCTGGTGCCCATGTAAGAGCCCTGCTCATCAGATAGATGGAGCTGCTTGCCCTTGTGCCAGCCAAAGGTGGAGGACAGCCTGTCTTCATCAGAGCACTAATCACACGCACTGCAGACCTGTCACTGGTGTCCTCCCCATTGTGGACTCCAGGGCACCTGGGTAGGAGCTCCAGGCACCATCAGGACTGAGCTGCTGCATGGTGGTCATGGGTGGGTGGGTGTCCTCTTGGGATGACAGCTGTGCTGAGCACTGGTGCTACTTGCCACATCCCAATGGCCACGTTTAGACTGCCACATCCCAACAGCAGTGGTCAAACCACCCCAGTCCCACTGCCACATCCCAACAGCCATGTTCAAAACAGTCTGAGTCCAGCTACATCCCAACAGCCATATTCAAACCACCACACACCAAATGAAACACCACCATGTACCACCTGCTACCATTCATTGCCATATCCCAGCCACAACATCCTTGTTGGTGGCCCTCTCTGCTTTGCTCCTGAGGTGCCCATCAACTGAGAGCTGGACACTTCATCCTGCAACACTTGGGATGAGCATAATCTCCCACCACAAGGCCACCAAGTTGACATCACACGTTCCCTTCCAGTCCCACGCTACTCAACACCATGGCTCTCCCACTCTGCAGAGCGATGAGAAGCCTACTGTGGAGGAGTAAGATGGCACCTCCCAAGATGAGAGAGAAGGGACATTTTCCTCCTCCTCACCTCAGCTGGGCAGTTCATGGTGCTTGGTGAACTATAGGGCAGAGCACTGCAGACATTGCTGTTCCTTACAGTGAAGAACAGAATGCTTTACTTCCCTGGGGGACTGTGAAGTGATGAGACGACACAAAGATCTTTTCATCTCTCTGCAGTTTATTGGTAATGAAAGAACTTGAAGGAAAAGGGTGCTGGTAGAAAGCAACCATGCAGCAGGGTTCATGCAACAGAAGGTTTGCAATACGGCCATTCATAGGTCAGGTGTAAAGGAGAAGAGGGAAAGGATTCTATAAAACATTAAAGCTGCCAAATGACTCCACCAAGGGAAGGTGGACATCTCCAGAAACCCGTTTCTCACTCCAAAACCTGACTATGATGCATTATCACAATTCTTCTGCTTGTGTGAATTCCTGATATAACAGAAACAAACATGTGGGTGACATGCAGGACATGGGGAAGTCGCAAGGGGAAAAGGGCCATTGAAAAAGAGACCTTAAAAAGGGAAAGGAAAGAGCAGTTTTATACATGATCCTCCTCAGCTAGCGCAGCAGCCAGGGGTGGCAGCGAGAAGTGCAACGGAAGATGCTCAGATGAGCTCTGCAGACCCTGGTACCCACAAGAGAGATGCTTCATCCCTGGAGACTGGTGGAGCTCAGAGAGGAGCCAGGCTCAGTCAACTAAGTGGTGTTTCACTGCAAATCTCCCCTTGGGCGGGATGATGTGAGGAGGGAAACAGTTCATCTCTTTGCTGGGTGGTGTTTCAGGATGGAAGGGGCTGTGCTGCCAGCTGGAGAAAGGGAAAGATGCTTCTTTCCTTGGAGGGACTGAGGTCAGGGCTCAGTATTTTAAACCTGAAGATTTGATAGAGGTGGTCGTGACACATCTCCGCACAGAGGAAGATCCACCCCCTGAGATGAAGTTGCCACCTCCAGAGCTGCAGATCCTTCCACTGCCAGAAGAGAAGCCACCACTGAGTATTCCTCCTCCCATGCCACAGCTGCCTCCAATGATGCTTCCTCCTCCAACCGCACATACTCCTCCTCCCATGCCACTGCTGGCTCCAAAGCCACCAGCTCTGCCTCCAGCAATGGTGGTTCTGCCTACCACAGCTGCAAGAGAAGGACATGTTCACCATACAGCAAGTGACAACCTGGGTATCCTCACAAAGCCCAGGAAGAAACTATTCTGCAAAGAAGATGTACAGATACTTACAGACATTGACGTTGGACGGATTATCTCCACAGAGCCTGTGTAGGGAAAGGAGCACATGTTGTAAATGTAACATACTAGAAAGAGACTTAGCCCCATGGAATTTCCCCACGATTCATTTCATTTTCTGTTTCAATTAACATGAATCAAAACCACTGAAGAATATTCCCAGCGTTGACATGGTTTCGATTTTGGGGACAAAAACGTGTAGGGAAAGAAGTAAATCAAATGCCAACATGAAATGGATGGAGAGCTTACTAAACCTCATTCTATGCCAAGGAGATATAATGCTTTGGTGAGGCCAACCTGACAGCAGGACTCACCTGTTCTCCTCTCCCTCCAGCAGCTTCCTGTACATGGCAATCTCAACGTCCAGGGCAATCTTGATGTTCAGCAGCTCCTGATACTCCTTCAGCAAGCGAGCCAGCTCCTCCTTGTCTTTGCTCAGGGCACACTCCAGCTCTTCCAGTTTCCTCCTGGCATCCTTGAGGGCCATCTCACCCCGCTCCTCAGCCTCAGCAATAGCTGCCTGCAGCTGCTGGTTCTGAGGAAAAGAAAAGCCCTTTCTCAGACTGGATAGAAAATAGTCAGGAGCCATCAATCTCCTCCAAAGGAATGAATTTCCATGACTGTGCTTCCCTCATGCTATGCTTAGCACACCACCCAGCTCTGTTGCCACCCAGCCTGATGCCATTACCCAACGAGATGCTGAGGAACCCCTACCTGCTTCTTCACACTCTCAATCTCAGCCCGCAGCCTCTGGATGTTCCTGGTCAGCTCCTGGATCTCTATCTTGGTGTTGCGGAGGCTGTCCCCGTGCCTTCCAGCAGTGCTCTGCAGCTCTTCATACTGGAGACAAAGCAACCCATCATGACACAGCCTACTCAGAACTTACACGGTTCCCTTGCTCTCTGGCAAGGGAGGTGGTGATCTGTCCCAACTTCTCCCCAACTCACCCGGCTCTGGTACCAAGCCTCAGCTTCAGCTCTGCTGTTCTGAGCAATCTGTTCGTACTGACGCCTGACCTCCTCAATGATGCTGTCCAGATCCAGGTGGCGGTTGTTGTCCATGGACACTACCACAGACAGGTCCCGGCTGATTGTCTGCATCTGAGCCAACTCCTATAACCAAGATGTGAGTTAGCCTGACTGTCTAAGGAGAAAAAAAGAGCAGCAACTCCAAGCACCCTCTCAGACCAAAACCACATGGACATTCAGCCCAACCTCAGTATCTTTGTTCACCACATGCCTCATTGCAACTCTATCCAGCCAGCCAGGAAGGGAAAGCTCTTACCTCCTCGTAGATGCATCTCAGGAAGTTGATTTCATCGGTCAGAGCTCCCACCTTGGCTTCCAACTCTACTTTGGTCATGTAGGCACAGTCCACATCCTAAAGGAGAGATCACACAGATAGATAAAGAAAGATCACTTCCTCCCATCCCAGCAGAGCTCTTGGCAGACAATGTCTCCTGCCCCACTCCAAAACCTGTGCAGCCTGTCCCCCCATGCAGCCTCTCTCCTGGTTCCTCGGGGACTCACCTTCTTGAGCACCACAAACTCGTTCTCAGCAGCGGTGCGCCTGTTGATTTCCTCTTCATACCTGTTGAAGGGGACAAGAGAAAATGAGCCTCTTGGGCTGATCCTCTGTCCACCAGAGCAAGACAGTGTGGAACTCTCCAAGCTGGTTTAGCCTCACTGCCTTGGAGTTCATCTCTTCCCTGGTCTGTCGCTGCCCTTACTTGGTTTTGTACTCCTCAACGTATTGCCGCATGTTCTGCAGCTCCGACTCCAGCTGTCCCCTCTGCCCCAGCAGAGACTCTAGCCTCCTCCTCAGGTTCTGGATGTAATTGTCAAAGATGACATCCAGGTTCTTCCTTGGTCCTGAAGGCCCTTGCTGCTGGAGGAGCTCCCACTTGGTGGAGAGGACCTTGTTCTGTTGCTCCAGGAAGCGGACCTGCAAGCCCACAAGGAATAGTGTGAGACATCATGAAACCTCCTGGGTTTAGAGAGGCCACAGGAATCATTTCCCAAATGCCCAGTGGGGCCATATGTAATTGAAAGCCATTTTTCCAAGAGGAAATTTCCTCCCTTCTCTTTTTTTGGTTTTTCTTGTACTTCTCCTCCTTTCTCCTCCTACATTCGTATTCTTTTTATTTATCTTTTTTAATGATTACATTCCACATTTACAGCTTCTTGTAATATCCAATTGCAAATTCCAACCCACATTAATTAGCAGAAGCATAAGTTCATTTTTTACCTTCCAGAGAACGAAATCCCAAATGTGTCAATATTGGAGAACATTCCTCCCATTGGGTAAAAAATATTCAGTACATATGTCATATATTTAAAAACCTATGAAGCACCTTTATGAACCACATTCTCCCAGCACAGACCATCTAAAGAATGCTCATCTGTTCTTGCACTGACATAAGGAACTGCCAGGAATTACTTGAAAGCTTGTTCCTATCTCCTAAGTTCCTTGAGAATAACTATCCCTGAAAAAAGACACTGTGCTAACTGAATACATCATCATCTTCTGGCCTGACTGCACAGAGAACACACCACAGAAAATCTTAGGAAGAATTCAAATCAACCGAACCTGAAGAAAGTCTCGTAGTTTGCCTGTGAATGTAAAATGTTTACATTTCCTTAGGAGAACTCAACAAATACATTGCCAACCTCACAGTCCTGCCAACCCTGAGCTGAGAAGGACATTTCCCTCTCCACAGCACAAAAAGGTTCCTCAGATTCCCCATTCCCAAACAAACACAGTTCCAGCCTCTCACCTTGTCAATGAAAGAGGCAAACTGATTGTTAAGAGTCTTGATCTGCTCCTTCTCTTGGCACTTGACTTGCTGGATCTGAGGATCAATATCGACATGGACTGGCCGCAGGAGGGTTGGGTCAACCTGCACCGGTTGGATGCCTCCAGGGAACCCGGGACCACCTCTTACAGAACCACCAAAGCTGCCTATTCCTCCACCAATGACACCGCCTCCAATGCTGCCAAATCCTCCTCCATAGCCTCCACCAAAGCCACCAATTCTACATCCGTATCCACCGCCGTAAGAGCCACCCATGGAAATCCTTCCGCTGCCACCCATGTTATGGAGGCTCCTGCTGCTAAAACCTCCACAACGTCCACCGCCTCCAATTCCCCTGGACGTGGAGAATGAGCTATAGCTGATCCTGCTTCTGCCCCCACTTCCTCCAAAGCCACCACCGATGGCAGAGCAAGAGCTGAATCCCCTTTTGCTTCCGCCTCCAAAGCTTCTACAGATCGACTGCCGAGACATGGCTGTTTCTTCCAAGCAGCGTTGAGGAGCAGAGAGACCAACGGAGCTGTGTTGCTGAGGGATGACTGCAGAGAGAAGTCTGCACAGTCTTCTCTGGCTTCACAGCTTCAGGCATTCCCTTTTATCTGTTTCTGGAGGTGGGCTGGGTCTACAAGGGCGTGAAGAGGAAACAAATTTACTGTCTTCATCAGCTTGGTGCGGTTAACAGATTTTTGCCAAATTGTTGACTCCACCCAAAAATACGCTTTGCAATGCAGAAGAGAATAAAGGAGCAAGAGCACCGAAGCAGGTCTCAGTGAGTAAGTGGACTCTCATATCTTTATGGCATCTGGAAAAATATGTTTTACAGTGATGTAGTCATGTTCCTCCCTCCTCCCACCTTTCTACCTGTTCTCAACAATTCCAGAGTTTGTCTGGATCTGGATCTTTTGCACCGGCAATGTCAGGCAAGCATTTTGGTGAAAAAACAACTAGAAGGAGGCTTTCACAATTCCCCCAAGCACGCCCCAAATCTCCTTCTTAAGCAGAAAATTGCTGATGCCTTTCCAAGACGCGGTTTCCCAGTGTAGAGCAGAAACACCACACATTAGCATTTAACAATAGTCAGCATTTCTTCTTTACCCAGAAAGGAGGTGCTTAGTCCCTCTCCTAAGAGCATCAGTTGGGATGGGAGTGCTTTCTTCTAGGGCACATTCCTGCAAAATACATCTCCCAGAGTCTGAGATAACCAGGTACCAAGACTATGTGCACCAGAGCACAAGGAGCAAGAGAACAAGGATGTCCAAGCTCCTTCCTTGTGCTTTCAGATGGCCACAGGGATGGCTGAACCTGCAGAGGAATGGAAGGATGCTTCAGGCACTGGATGTGGTAATGATGACTGAAGACAGACAAATAGAAGAGATGTGCAGGCAAGAATAAGAGACACCTATTAAATTTTTATTATGGGGTTTTTTACTTCAGTTGGTAGGCAAATGGTCAGACTTGGTTCATCATGCTTAATCATTTGGGGAAAAAAGGCCAACTAAAAGGTAGGGGAAGCCCTGATGCTTTCATGAGTAATAACAGTTTAAACTATTGCTGCATAGGAAGTGTGCTGAAAGACATGTGGCACCTGAGCCCTGATCTCTGACCACGGTACGTTTGGGGTGGGGAAAGAGGGATGATAGAAAATTCAGTTTAGAAAAAATTATTGTTGACACCAACTGCTGCTTAAAACTAGAAAACAGTAATGGTTAATGTTGTGCAGTCTATGAAGTAGGACATCCACCAGTGAGGCATCCTGTAGATGTCTTCTAGATCTAATTAATCAAATATACATAGTGTTTCCATGTATGAACTCTGAGGGGAAAAAATGGCATTTTTCATACCTCTTTTCTCCTGAAAATCATCACTAATGTCAAAAGGAAGATATTCTACAGCTTTCTGAGCATTTCAGCACTGTGATACCATGCTGCATTGAAGCATTCAAAGTGGAATGTACGTATGTGTTTGACTTTTCACAATCACCCATTAGACTTGTGCAATTAAGTGTTGTTCGAAAGTGTCACTAGGTATCAGCCTGCAGCCACAGACACTTCAAAGCTGTTGAAAAACCAGCCCAGAGAATCACTCCCAAAAGCCGCTAGAGGAATCCGACCCGTCAGTGCCATTGGCTGGCGACTGTCATGGGGATGGAGGCAGGGCAACCCCACAGACTGTTCTACACAGGGGGCAGAGGGGCTGGAGAATGTTGCCTGTGAGGGACACAAGTGAGGGTTGGCCAAATCCAGCCGTGCGTGTCCTGCCCCCTGCCAGAGGCTGCAGCTGGAGGATGAATGGGCAGGGAGGGGACACCTGCCCGCTCCAAAGCAGCTCCAATGAGGAGGGTCTCATTTCCCAGCGGTCATCCCCAAGATGGGGAGTTCCCTTCCCCAGGTCGCTGTGCAGCCCAGTGCTCTGGCTCATGGAGAGCAGTCCCGGGGAGGTGTTGGGCAGCTCAGCTTCTGGCTGGGGAATCCGGGTTGTCTCTTCCCATGGCCGCCCTGCCGATTGCCAAACCCACGGCAGCTCCCTTTCTCGGCAGCAGCATCTCTTGGCTGCAACATCCCACGTGGCGGCTCCACAACAAGGGGGAAGATGTGTTAAGTCAGCCAAACGCCTGCATGCTGACCACATTCAGAGCACACAGATAAGACGCCCAGATTGAGTCACTCTGACGTCTTCAGACAAGATGTGAAGATTATACCCAACCTGGAGTCACTTCAGCCTCCTCCAGGTAAGAGTCAACACCAAGCCTGGGCTCCAGCGCTTCCCTCAGATCTCTTACGCAAGGAGCTGTGCGCAGCAGAATCATCAACGTTAGGCAAAGTGTAAACTCTGCAGAAAATGTAGATGGAGACCAAGACAGGCTGTAGCAGAGAGATTCTGGTAGCACAGAGTAGGATGTTGCAATGAATCTTCACAACAATGCGTACAACGCCGGGTTTCAGATTTTAAAGCTGAGAAGAAGCATAGTCTTAAAATTAAGAATGAAAACACTGACTCTTGCCCCAAGCCAAAGCCCCAAAATGCTCTTGGCATAGCCCCAGCTTCTCAGAGGCATTGCCTTCTCAGCATCTTCTGTTGGGGCCAAACCCAGCCCCGTTTGGCAGCCCTAGCCCACTTCTGCCTGGTTTCAGAGAAGGTAGAAGTCCCTCCTCTGAGCACGCTGTAACCACTCCCCACTGCTTGGACTGGACATTCTCCCCCAACTGCAGCTTCCTGACCTGCTACGGGGACACTGGCAGCTTAAAGCAGGTCATGGGATTCCTCAACCACTACTGAAAGTGGCTTCAGTCTCTTTGATCTCTTCTTGTTGTGGGGGAACTGAAGCGCAGATCAAACACATCAGCTGTCTGATCCCCGTGTTCTTCCCATACTTCTCCCCCTGAGCTAGGCCAGATCTCTCCCTCTTGTTCTCAAAGTGAAGAGACACTGGGGGAATCAGCTCTTTAGGGAGCTGATGGGTACCTAAACCCGGGGCTTTGGATGAATCACGCCTTCCCAGCAATTCATGTTCTTACTGCTTGCAAAAAAGGGGAGGATGAGTTAATGGTTCTCAAGCACTCCTGGTGCTTCCAGGGTGCCAAGCTGTGCAGCACACCTGGCCAAAACCTACTCGCACACCAGAGAGCAGATGCTTGGCCAACATCCATACCCCTGCTTGCAGACAGCTGTAGACCTGCCCTCCCACATCTGCCCACAAGACTCTACCATTGCCACCTTTCCCTACCACAAAATAAAGCCCACTCCAAGGCAGGAAACTCAGATGAACAGACAACAGTATCTGATGTCTGCTCCCACCCTGCCGCTGCCGATTTCCGTCATCAGTCAAGAAGTTTGGGTCTCTGCTGGTTTTGCCACCATAGACTGGTGGTTTCCCTGCCCAAATCCCATAGCCTTCTGTCTGTGATACCTTTTAAACAGCCTCTTCCTGCTCTAAAATCTGAAATCTGACAGTGAGATAGGTAAAACCTCTTTCCCAGAGCAGCAGCAATGTTTGCTTCCAGAACATGCCAGTGATACGTGACATGGGCAACAGAGCACTGAGTGATTAGATTGCATAAAGGCTGAGCCCTGAATACTGGTACGTGGTAGCCAGTAGCATCACCATTTATTCAGAAGGCGCTGGAACCCTCTGTATTGGGTTTTAGAATGAAGACAAGAGCTATGGAAAACACTACACATGATGCCAAGGATGGGGCTGTATCAGAACCTGTCAAAAACATGGCAGCCTCCTGAATTCTCCGTTTTGGGCACCCAGTGCTCCTGCCTGATCACAGTTTCTGCATGTTGTGTGAACTGACCACCCAGAACCCCAGGGCTCTAGGTACGGGAGTGTGTTTTCAGGCACTGCCATGCCTGATGAGAGTCAGGAGGTCCACCCACCCTTGGACATCTGACGAGCTCCATTTCCACACCCATTTGGTTCCCTCAAAGCACAGTTACAACACGTTGAACTGAAGAACAACCCACACCTCCATACTGAGTTGCTCCCCCAACAGCACAAGCTGGCTTGCCTGGAAGTGCCTCCCAGAGCAACGACACAAAGACGTGATGAATGTTCTCTGCAATTTATTGAGAATGGCAACATCCCGAGGAAGTAGGGCATACCACAAACAGAAGAGAAAGGGAGGTGGGGACAGTGCATCTCGTTCCATGTGACCCCTGGCCACCACCCAAGAAGATGCTCCCTCCCGCTCACCCCAAACCCTAGTGAATGGAAACAGCAGGATGCACTGCATGCAGAAGCACCCCGGGGCTACGGCCATCGAGGGAGGGACATGAGGCCAGAGGAGGAAAGAGAAGGAGTTTTATACACGTTTGCCACGAGGCAGAGAGAAATGTACAACACAGCGAGAAAGGCAGAGCATTTTCTCCCCTAAAGCAGCTCCCCGTGCTGGGTGTCCCCAGGTGAGACTTCTCTTCCTCTGCTCAGGCGGTGGGTTCATCGCCGGGCTTGGGACTCGCCAACAGCTCGCCGGGGCTGCTCGTGGGATGCGGCGTTGCCACGAGCCTGAGCCAGGGAGAGGAGCTGGCACGTGGGGTCACAGTTTGTTTCGTTGCAGGACACCAGGGCTGGATTTAAGGAGGCTGGGCTGCTGCTGCTGGGAAAAGGGAGGAGATGCTTCTTTCCTTTTTCAAGCTGGCTCCAGGGCTCAGAATCTCACTCCCGAAGATTTGACGGAGGTGGTCGTGACACATCTCCGCACAGAGGACGATCCCCCCCCAGAGCTGAAGTTGCCGCCTCCAGAGCTGCAGATCCTCCCGCTTCCAGAAGAGAAGCCACCGCCGCCGCCGCTGTACATTCCTCCTCCCATGCCACAGCTGCCGCCCATGCTGCCTCCTCCAAAGCCTCCTCCTACTCCACATACGCCTCCTCCCATTCCTCCTCCCATGCCGCTGCCGCCTCCGAAGCCTCCTCCCATGCTGCCAACTCCAAATCCTCCTCCCATGCCTCCTCTGCCTCCAGAGATGGTGGTCCTGCCTACCACAGCTGTAAGAGAAGCACAGGTTTCAGATGCATTGTCCACTGGCAGGTTGTGTCTCATAAAGACACGGTTGGGTGCTACTGTGTCACAAAACACCAAAGGAAAATACTTACAGACATTGACGTTGGACATGCCATCGTTGCACAGCCTGCGAGGGAAAAGAGTACGAGTTAATGCCATGGGAAGTGCCCATTCCTTCGGCTTAGAATTTCCCTTTGTTCATCAAACCAAAGAGGAGTTTGGGTTTGAAGAGACATTTAGACATCATCTAGTGTGACCTCCCTGCAATGATCAGGGACATCTTCAACAGATCAGGCTGTTCAGAGCGCTGTCCAATACGACATTGATTATTCCCAGTGATGGGGCATGCACCACCTCTCTGGACAAACTGGTCCAGTGTTCAACTTCCTTATAGTTTCTTCCCTTTCCACAAATTTTATATTCCTGATTCTTTCTGTGTTTTTTAAATGACTCTTTAGTACAACCTGGAACTTAATATTCTTAGAAGAAATATGACAAACATTTCATCTTATGTCTCAGAATTAAAGGATGGGGAATAGAAATTTTCTCTTCGGAGTGCATGCAAAGATTTTTATCACAGATAGTATAATCTGCCAAGAATTCAGTCAAAAGCATATAAAGAAAGTGGCATACCTGTTCTCCTCTCCCTCCAGCAGCTTCCTGTACATGGCAATCTCAACGTCCAGGGCAATCTTGATGTTCAGCAGCTCCTGATACTCCTTCAGCAAGCGAGCCAGCTCCTCCTTGTCTTTGCTCAGGGCACACTCCAGCTCTTCCAGTTTCCTCCTGGCATCCTTGAGGGCCATCTCACCCCGCTCCTCAGCCTCAGCAATAGCTGCCTGCAGCTGCTGGTTCTGAGGAAAAGAAAAGCCCTTTCTCAGACTGGATAGAAAATAGTCAGGAGCCATCAATCTCCTCCAAAGGAATGAATTTCCATGACTGTGCTTCCCTCATGCTATGCTTAGCACACCACCCAGCTCTGTTGCCACCCAGCCTGATGCCATTACCCAACGAGATGCTGAGGAACCCCTACCTGCTTCTTCACACTCTCAATCTCAGCCCGCAGCCTCTGGATGTTCCTGGTCAGCTCCTGGATCTCTATCTTGGTGTTGCGGAGGCTGTCCCCGTGCCTTCCAGCAGTGCTCTGCAGCTCTTCATACTGGAGACAAAGCAACCCATCATGACACAGCCTACTCAGAACTTACACGGTTCCCTTGCTCTCTGGCAAGGGAGGTGGTGATCTGTCCCAACTTCTTCCCAACTCACCCGGCTCTGGTACCAAGCCTCAGCTTCAGCTCTGCTGCTCTGAGCAATCTGTTCGTACTGACGCCTGACCTCCTCAATGATGCTCTCCAAATCAAGGTGGCGGTTGTTGTCCATGGACACTACCACAGACAGGTCCCGGCTGATTGTCTGCATCTGAGACAGCTCCTATAACCAAGGCAGGCAATCCAAGTGATTCTTAAGCCTAAATCCATATGGTCACTTTGTCCAACCCTTTCACCACATGCCTCATTGCAACTCTATCCAGCCAGCCAGGAAGGGAAAGCTCTTACCTCCTCGTAGATGCATCTCAGGAAGTTGATTTCATCGGTCAGAGCTCCCACCTTGGCTTCCAACTCTACTTTGGTCATGTAGGCACAGTCCACATCCTAAAGGAGAGATCACACAGATAGATAAAGAAAGATCACTTCCTCCCATCCCAGCAGAGCTCTTGGCAGACAATGTCTCCTGCCCCACTCCAACACCTGTGCAGCCTGTCCCCCCATGCAGCCTCTCTCCTGGTTCCTCGGGGACTCACCTTCTTGAGCACCACAAACTCGTTCTCAGCAGCGGTGCGCCTGTTGATTTCCTCTTCATACCTGTTGAAGGGGACAAGAGAAAATGAGCCTCTTGGGCTGATCCTCTGTCCACCAGAGCAAGACAGTGTGGAACTCTCCAAGCTGGTTTAGCCTCACTGCCTTGGAGTTCATCTCTTCCCTGGTCTGTCGCTGCCCTTACTTGGTTTTGTACTCCTCAACGTATTGCCGCATGTTCTGCAGCTCCGACTCCAGCTGTCCCCTCTGCCCCAGCAGAGACTCTAGCCTCCTCTTCAGGTTCTGGATGTAATTTTCAAAGATGACATCCAGGTTCTTCCTTGGTCCTGAAGGCCCTTGCTGCTGGAGGAGCTCCCACTTGGTGGAGAGGACCTTGTTCTGTTGCTCCAGGAAGCGGACCTGCAAGCCCACAAGGAAGGGTGTGAGATGTTCCCCGAGGAGACATCATGCTACTCAAACCTCATGTTTTGTGTGAGACCATGGGAATCATTTCCCAAATCCCCACTATGACTCATTCAAACATCCAAGCTCCTAAATTACATGACAAGAGTATTATTAAATTTGAGTCATTCTTCTCACCGTAGGACAAAAAGTTGTTGCCGATAGAAGAAGGAGCACTCTCCTTTTCCATGGGGTCAGTTCTGGACATTCCCATCACCTTTGCAGTAGCAGCATCAATAAAACAATTTTTTTAATCTGACTATACCTAAACACACACATTGTCCTTCAAGGGGTCATTGTAGGGTTTTTGCTTGGTTATTTCTATTTTGAATAAAAATAATCCAAGAGCTTTGGAAAGCTTTTTAACACAGAATCAGCTCCTTGGAACAAAACTTTCATTAAAATTAAAAGTGCTTGAGTGAGATCTCTGAGGGTGACTAAATGTACAATGATGACTTTACCCTGAATCACTAGAAATTAGCTGAAGAGATGACTGCGCAAGAGAATCTACAGAATGTCCTGCAGATCTCGTTACTAATCGGTTCGGAAGAAAACCTTGTCCATTGTTCAGTACCACTTAATAAGACCTTAATAATACCTTGCTACTAAGGCATCAGTCATGAAAATTTTCGCACCTATTTGTTGGTAAGAATAAGCAATCCCTTTCCATACCACAGGAAAGTCATCTACAACATCGATGTCCCAACAAGCAGAGTCCTAAATTCTCACCTTGTCAATGAAAGAGGCAAACTGATTGTTCAGAGTCTTGATCTGCTCCTTCTCCTGGTTTTTCACTTGCTGGATTTGGGGGTCAATCTCAACATGGACTGGCCGCAGGAGGCTCGGGTCAACTTGCACAGGTTGGATGCCTCCAGGGAAGCCAGGGCCACCAAAGCCACCCATTCCTCCACCAAAGCCACCCATTCCTCCACCGCCCATACCTCCACCACCCATTCCTCCACCAAAGCCACCCATTCCTCCACCGCCCATTCCTCCACCACCCATTCCTCCACCAAAGCCACCCATTCCTCCACAACTCATTCCTCCACCAAAGCCACCCATTCCTCCTCCATAGCCTCCACCGAAGCCGCCCATTCTTCCTCCATATCCTCCACCACCGTAGCATCCGCCCACGGCAATTCTTCTGCTGCCACCCATGTTATGGAGGCTCCTGCTGCCAAAACCTCCACAATATCCACCTCCTCCACCTCCCCTGGATGAGGAGTATGAACTGTAACTGATCCTGCTTCTGCCGCCACATCCTCCACCGATGGCAGAGTGAGAGCTGTAGCCCTTTCTACTCCCACCTCCGAAGCTTCTGCAGACAGACTGCCGAGACATGGCTGTTTCTTCCAAGCAGAGTCAAGACGAGCAGAAAGACCAACAGAGTTGTGCTGCTGAGGGATGGATGTAGAGAGAAGTCTGCACAGTCCTCTCTAACTCCACAGCATCAGTCCCTCCCTTTTATCCGCTCCTGGAGGTGGGCTGGGATGCCATGGGCGTGAAGGTGGAAACCGATTTATTATTTTCATCAGCACGATGTTGTTGACAGATTCCCAGTTGAGCCTTACCATATTTGGGCCTGCCTAGAAACACACCCTGTAATATAGAAGTGAATAAAAGAACAAGAACACTGGAACAGGTTGCAGTGACTAAGTGGACTCTCGTATCTTTATGACATCTTGGAAATCATCTTTTACAATAATGCGCTTTTTGCAGCCCCTCATTGGATTTCCAGCCTTCATTAATGGTACCAACTAATTCCAGATAGAGATCTTTCCAATCAAAGTGCCACTGAAAGGAGAAGTTTTTATGAAATCCCAGCTATAATATAGCTTTCACAATTCCTGAAACACACCCTAAATCCCCTTTTTATATGTAAAATTGCCTTTGGCATGTTAGAAGAAGTTTCCCAACTTGAAAGAGAACTCATGACACCAAAGTTTGGAGAGACTCAGCATATTCTCCTGCTAGAAAGGAATTGCACCTCCTTGGATGCACGTGGTGTCACCTTGAGTGGGAGTGTCTTCTCCCTGTGGATTTAATTCCTTCCAACTGTATTTCCCCAACTCTGTCACAGCTACCTGCAACCTTGGATGCTACCGGAGCAGAATGAACAAGACAACTTGAATCATAAGACTCCTTCTCTGTGCTCTTCTGAGGGCAACAGGTTATGACAACCCACAGAAGAACAAAGGGACATGTTGGGCAGCTCCTTCAGTGACGATGGCTGGGGACAGACAGACAGACAAGCATTATAGAAGCATAACAGCAGATGAACAATTCAAGGTGGCGAGGGGGTTCTACTGCTCAGATGAGTATTACTGACCTCTTGTTTGCCTGGTTATTTCCACAGAGGACATGGCTGAAGTGGAGAACCACATTGAGAAAGAGATATTACCATTTCTAAGGCATAATATGTCCTCTTGATTTCAAATACTCTGCTGAGAAAGGACCATGCTGTAGAAATGCATTCTGCAGGGTGTCTGTGAAATAAAGATTTTGATTGCATATAAATTCAATTTTAAATAATTAGCCATAATGTTCAAGATTATTCTAGAAAATATATGGTGATAGTGATGTGCAGTATTCTAAAGAAGCTGGAGTACTGGGGCTAGTTAGAAGGAAACTGAGTCTGTAAAAACGATTTAAAAGTCACTCTGAAAGTGTTATCTGTCTAGATATTAGCAATTGAATATATATTTAAGTTAAAGGGTGGAATATACAATGGGTTTTCACATTTTCCTAGATAACAGCCAGAACAAATAATCAAAAAGTGACAGAGAAAATATACATTGCAGCCCTTCAAAAGGTTAAAACAATAATGAATATGAACTTAAGGCCACTGCAAAGACCTACATATGAACATATACATTCATGAGGAATATTCAGGATCTCCTATAAGACTTGTACAACTGAATTGTTGTTTGAAACTCTCAATAGGTGGCCTGCAGCCACAGACACTTCAAAGCTGTTGAAAAACCAGCCCGGAGAATCACTCCCAAAAGCCGCTAGAGGAATCCGACCCGTCAGTGCCATTGGCTGGCGACTGTCATGGGGATGGAGGCAGGGCAACCCCACAGACTGTTCTACACAGGGGGCAGAGGGGCTGGAGAATGTTGCCTGTGAGGGACACAAGTGAGGGTTGGCCAAATCCAGCCGTGCGTGTCCTGCCCCCTGCCAGAGGCTGCAGCTGGAGGATGAATGGGCAGGGAGGGGACACCTGCCCGCTCCAAAGCAGCTCCAATGAGGAGGGTCTCATTTCCCAGCGGTCATCCCCAAGATGGGGAGTTCCCTTCCCCAGGTCGCTGTGCAGCCCAGCGCTCTGGCTCATGGAGAGCAGTCCCGGGGAGGTGTTGGGCAGCTCAGCTTCTGGCTGGGGAATCCGGGTTGTCTCTTCCCATGGCCGCCCTGCCGATTGCCAAACCCACGGCAGCTCCCTTTCTCGGCAGCAGCATCTCTTGGCTGCAACATCCCACGTGGCGGCTCCACAACAAGGGGGAAGATGTGTTAAGTCAGCCAAACGCCTGCATGCTGACCACATTCAGAGCACACAGATAAGACGCCCAGATTGAGTCACTCTGACGTCTTCAGACAAGATGTGAAGATTATACCCAACCTGGAGTCACTTCAGCCTCCTCCAGGTAAGAGTCAACACCAAGCCTGGGCTCCAGCGCTTCCCTCAGATCTCTTACACAAGGAGCTGTGCAGTAAAATCATCAACATTAAGCAAACTCTGCAGAAAATGTAGATGGAGACCCAGACAGGCTGCAGCTTCGATCTCACACAACAAAGATCTTCTGCAACGAAACTCAAGAGACAGCACAGAGTAGGATGTTGCAATGTCTCTTCACAACAATGCCTACAACGCCAGGTTTCAGATTTTAAAGCTGAGAAACAGAGTCCTAATAAAAAGAACCAATACAGACTCTTGCCCCAAGCCAAAGCCCAAAATGCTCTTGGCATAGCCCCAGCTTCTCAGAGGCATTGCCTTCTCAGCATCTTCTGTTGGGGCCAAACCCAGCCCCGTTTGGCAGCCCTAGCCCACTTCTGCCTGGTTTCGGAGAAAGTAGAAGTCCCTCCTCTGAGCACGCTGTAACCACTCCCCACTGCTTGGACTGGACCTCTTGCTCCCCCATCTGCAGCTTCCTGACCTGCTATGATTTCTGCATCTTTGATCTCTTCCTGTAAGGGGGAACTGAAGCACAAATCAAACACATCAGCATTCTTCTCCCTCTCTTGCTCCCATATCCCCTCCTCAGTCTAGACCCAACCTCTCCTTCTTGCTCTGAATGTAAAAACACTGGTGGGGTCTCAGCTAACCTCAGAGAATGAGGGGTGCCTGGGGCCAGGGTTTTAGGGTGAATCACACCTTCCCACCCCTTCATGTTCCTACTGCTGGCCAATGAAGGGGAGGATGAGTTAATGGTTCTCAAGCACAGCTGCTGCTCACAGGGTAAGAAGCCATGCAACACACTGGGCCACGGCCTACTCCTATACCAGAGAGCAGGTACTTGGCCAACATCCATACTCCTGCTTGCAAACAGCTGAGGACCCCCCACCTCTGCCCACGAGACCACTGCCATTTCCCTATCACCTATCAAAGAACACTCCTCTGCAAGAAAGGGCTGTCCTGAGAGGCTGCTCAATGGCACTGCCTGACCCAACAATGTGTGAACACTGACTGTGCTCCTGCCTCATCTGAACCTCTCATGTTTCTTGACAGGAGCACCCAGAACCCCAAGGCTTTAGGTACGGGAGTGTGTTTTCAGGCACTGCCATGCCTGATGAGAGTCAGGAGGTCCACCCACCCTTGGACATCTGACGAGCTCCATTTCCACACCCATTTGGTTCCCTCAAAGCACAGTTACAACACGTTGAACTGAAGAACAACCCACACCTCCATACTGAGTTGCTCCCCCGACAGCACAAGCTGGCTTGCCTGGAAGTGCCTCCCAGAGCAACGACACAAAGACGTGATGAATGTTCTCTGCAATTTATTGAGAATGGCAACATCCCGAGGAAGTAGGGCATACCACAAACAGAAGAGAAAGGGAGGTGGGGACAGTACATCTCGTTCCATGTGACCCCTGGCCACCACCCAAGAAGATGCTCCCTCCCGCTCACCCCAAACCCTAGTGAATGGAAACAGCAGGATGCACTGCATGCAGAAGCACCCCGGGGCTACGGCCATCGAGGGAGGGACATGAGGCCAGAGGAGGAAAGAGAAGGAGTTTTATACACGTTTGCCACGAGGCAGAGAGAAATGTACAACACAGCGAGAAAGGCAGAGCATTTTCTCCCCTAAAGCAGCTCCCCGTGCTGGGTGTCCCCAGGTGAGACTTCTCTTCCTCTGCTCAGGCGGTGGGTTCATCGCCGGGCTTGGGACTCGCCAACAGCTCGCCGGGGCTGCTCGTGGGATGCGGCGTTGCCACGAGCCTGAGCCAGGGAGAGGAGCTGGCACGTGGGGTCACAGTTTGTTTCGTTGCAGGACACCAGGGCTGGATTTAAGGAGGCTGGGCTGCTGCTGCTGGGAAAAGGGAGGAGATGCTTCTTTCCTTTTTCAAGCTGGCTCCAGGGCTCAGAATCTCACTCCCGAAGATTTGACGGAGGTGGTCGTGACACATCTCCGCACAGAGGACGATCCCCCCCCAGAGCTGAAGTTGCCGCCTCCAGAGCTGCAGATCCTCCCGCTTCCAGAAGAGAAGCCACCGCCGCCGCCGCTGTACATTCCTCCTCCCATGCCACAGCTGCCGCCCATGCTGCCTCCTCCAAAGCCTCCTCCTACTCCACATACGCCTCCTCCCATTCCTCCTCCCATGCCGCTGCCGCCTCCGAAGCCTCCTCCCATGCTGCCAACTCCAAATCCTCCTCCCATGCCTCCTCTGCCTCCAGAGATGGTGGTCCTGCCTACCACAGCTGTAAGAGAAGCACAGGTTGCATACTCATTACACACTCATTATGTACAGGCAGCTTGTGTCTCGTAAAGAAGACATGGTGGGGTGCTACTGCTTTGCGATGCTGATACTTACAGACATTGACGTTGGACATGCCATCGTTGCACAGCCTGTGAGGGAAACAGTTAAATTGTAATTATCCACCAAAACAAGATGTTGTAAAACCTCTATTATCATTATCAAATCACTTTCCTGTTTCATCCTTATCAACACCTTTGGTATCACTAACATTTTACAGAAAAGGAGGCATTGCCAATTCCTCTTTACAATGAGGCTTTTTCAGACTTAAAGTCCATTGAAAAATTAAATGGAGCTTACACAACTTGCAGTGGACAGGTAGGGCCAATTGTCAGTCCTGACCACACAAAATTTTAGAGTGCCAGTAGCAAACTCCACCTATTTTAACCAAAAGAGCTGATTTGAGACTACACTTTTAGCATCAAACCTCACGGAGTCCAGCCCAGATCACAACATCCTTCTCAAATCAAAGGTCAAGTGTTTACCTGTTCTCTTCTCCTTCCAGCAGCTTCCTGTACATGGCAATCTCAACGTCCAGGGCAATCTTGATGTTCAGCAGCTCCTGATACTCCTTCAGCAAGCGAGCCAGCTCCTCCTTGTCTTTCTGCAGAGCAGATTCCAGCTCTTCCAGTTTTAACCTGGCATCCTTGAGGGCCATCTCACCCCGCTCCTCAGCCTCAGCGATAGCTGCCTGCAGCTGCTGGTTCTGAAGAAGATAAATAAGGCACTATCTCAGATCTCATTTGGCCATGTAGGTTCAGTCCTCAACCACCAAGTAGAGTTAAGGGGGGAAGAAAAAAAGGTAAATTTTACAAGAAATAGACAAGGGGTGTTTGAAGAAATCATTTCTGCCCCACTCATGGTCATTTGTGACCCAGGCTGATGCCATTACCCAACGAGATGCTGAGGAACCCCTACCTGCTTCTTCACACTCTCAATCTCAGCCCGCAGCCTCTGGATGTTCCTGGTCAGCTCCTGGATCTCTATCTTGGTGTTGCGGAGGCTGTCCCCGTGCCTTCCAGCAGTGCTCTGCAGCTGCTCGTACTAATGGCATGAAGACAAAGCAAACTTTCAGTGACACCTTAAAAACAGTGAGTCACGTCCTTCAAAAGCAACTCAATTCCTCTTGAGACTTCCTTGTGCCTCCAGCACCGTTAGTCTCACATCACCACAAATATTCTACAGCGTCTAGCCACCACCAAGAGTGCTTTAACTGCTTCCCAACTGACCTGGCTCTGGTACCAAGCCTCAGCTTCAGCTCTGCTGCTCTGAGCAATCTGTTCGTACTGACGCCTGACCTCCTCGATGATGCTGTCCAGATCCAGGTGGCGGTTGTTGTCCATGGACACTACCACAGACAGGTCCCGGCTGATTGTCTGCATCTGAGACAGCTCCTAAAACCAAGATGTGAGTTAGCCTGACTGTCTAAGGAGAAAGAAAGAGCAGCAACTCCCAGTCATCCTCTTCAGACCAAAACCACATGGACATCCAGCCCAACCTCAGTGTCTTTGGTCACCACATGCCTCATTGCAACTCCAGCCAGCCAGCCAGGAAGGGAAAGCTCTTACCTCCTCGTAGATGCATCTCAGGAAGTTGATTTCATCGGTCAGAGCTCCCACCTTGGCTTCCAACTCTACTTTGGTCATGTAGGCACAGTCCACATCCTAAAGGAGAGATCACACAGGGAATGATTTCCTCTTGGAAATCCTTCAGGTCCATTGAAATTACAGTCTGTGCTGAGGGTATCAGCTTTGATGCTGTTATTCAGCGAGGCAAATTAAACACAGAGGACTTCAAATATCAGCCCACAGATCCTACAAACTCTCCAAATTCCCATTTAAGTGGGAGTCCCCTCAAAGCACAGATGAAGCCTGATATTCAAGTGATGGTTTTGTAGTGTGTGTGACTCACCTTCTTAAGAACCACAAACTCGTTCTCAGCAGTTGTGCGCCTGTTGATCTCTTCCTCATACCTATGGAGTATAAAAACACAAGCTGAGTTTCCTGCATTCACCTGCCTAAGGCCACACTAAGCAAAATAAAAGAAAAAAAAAAACCAAAATAAAGTATTCAGACTGAAAAAAATATGTCTCGAATTGACATAAAAACACGTTTGTGAAGAAAATTGATTACCAAGCTGCTTGAGTGGCTTTCTGGGTTAGACTGTCACTGCACTTACTTGGTTTTGTAATCCTCAACGTATTGCTGCATGTTCTGCAGCTCTGACTCCAGCTGTCCCCTCTGTGCCAAAATTGAGTCCAGCTGCCTCCTCAGGTTCTGGATGTAATTTTCAAAGATGACATCCAGGTTCTTCCTTGGTCCTGAAGGCCCTTGCTGCTGGAGGAGCTCCCACTTGGTGGAGAGGACCTTGTTCTGTTGCTCCAGGAAGCGGACCTGAAAACACATGGAGAATCCACCATCACATGGGGAAACAGCAGCAGTAGCCAAGGCATCTCTTACATCATATGAAAGATTATTCTTTCATGACTATGAGAAAAGCTTTTCTTGTTTGTTTGTTTTTATTATTATTATTTCTGTTGTTGCCTAAACCACAAGAAGGAATTTCTAAGTCATGTTCAAGTCAATGGAGCTTCTAAAGGTAGCAGCAGCTCTACGTACACCCTATCAGAGGGAGTATAGAAAACAGATTTCCAGTCGAGATCTAAAAGCCTGGATATTTGAAAGCAAAGAAGGAAAGAGTGATATTAGTGAATAATTAAATGAGAAGGGTTTTGGAAAGAGAATGGGAGAGGAGGGAAAATGTATGCCTGAAACCCAAAGATGTTGGGAGGCGTTGAGCCTGGTTGCAAGAATAACCTATTAGTTGAGCCTGGTGCAACAGGCTAGATTAAAGCCCTGGAGACATAGCTTTGATCTCCTGTGGAAGAGAGATTCTCATCTCTTCTCTAGCAGTACTTAATAAAAGACTGCTTAGGCTCAGAGAAGACAACGTTGCTGCAGAACTTGGAAGTTCCTGCCAGTTTTGACCTTTGATCAGTCACAATCCCACCCTCTCACCTTGTCAATGAAAGAGGCAAATTGATTGTTAAGAGTCTTGATCTGCTCCTTCTCCTGGTTTTTCACTTGCTGGATCTGGGGATCAATCTCAACATGGACTGGCTGTAGGAGGGTTGTGTCAACCTGCACTGGCTGGATTCCAGGACCACCTCTACCAGGGCCCCCAAAGCTTGGCATGCCAAATCCTGGTCCACCAAAGCCACCCATTCCTCCACTGCCCATTCCTCCACCGCCCATTCCAGCACCATAACCACCCATTCCTCCACCAAAGCCACCCATTCCTCCACCACCACCCATTCCTCCAAATCCACACATTCCTCCACCACCCATTCCTCCACCAAAGCTGCCAAATCCTCCTCCATAGCCTCCACCAAAGCCACCCATTCTGCCCCCATATCCACCGCCATAGCATCCACCCATGGAAATCCTTCCGCTGCCACCCATGTTATGGAGACTTTTGCTGCCAAAACCTCCACAACGTCCACCACCTCCATATCCCCTGGACATAGAGAATGAGCTGTAGCTGCTCCTGCTTCTGCTGCCACCTCCTCCAAAGCCACCACCGATGGCAGAGCAAGAGCTGTAGCCCCTTCTGTTCCCGCCTCCGAAGCTTCTGCAGACAGACTGCCGAGACATGGCTGTTTCTTCCAAGCAGAGTCAAAAAATTGGGAAGAGAGATAAATGGAGTTGTGTTGGAAGGAGATAAGTGCAAAGAGAAGGGAAGTAAGTCCCTCTGACTGGAAGGCAGCAGATGCTCTCTTTTATCTGTTTCTGGAGGTGGGCTGGGTTTGCATGGGCGTGAAGGAGGAGACAGTTACTGTCTTCATCAGTGTGGCGTGGTTTACAGATTTTCATCTTCAATTTGCCAAACATTGACCCTACCCAGAAACACACCCTGTAATGCAGGAGAAAATTAAGAAAGATACCACCATGTCTACCAACTGGTAGCACTCAGTGACTAAGGAGTCTTACGCTTTTGTGGTACAGTAACAGTCTCCACAGGATACACCAGCCTCTTTTTTTTCACCTTTCATCCATTGTGGTTCTTTCCCTGCTTATGTTTATCTTCATTTTGATCTCTCACTCCAAAGCCCCATGGCAGGCAAGTGCAGGAGCTCATGCCAAGTTGGAGCATGGCTTTCACAATTCCCAAAACACACCTATGTTACACCCTTAGTCTTCTTTTTACATGGAAAATTGCCTTTGGCTTTAAGAAGTAGTTTCTCAATCTAGAGCCAGGGCTCAGCAAATTGCATTTTGATGAGGCTCTGCACCTTTTCAATAAATAAAACCTTACCAGAAATTAGATACCAGAGCGATGGCTGGCTCTGGAAATTCATTTAGTGTTGGACCAAACACCCACTGATAGAGAGCCAAGAGAGTCTCAGCACCAGTAAAGAAACACCATGAATATCACAGATGGGAAATCCCTTAAGAGTTTCTGAAGGCCATGAGACCATGAGAAGAGACAGAGAAGACTCCAGGAACCCAGATGTTCCAGCGGGACGTGTGGACAGACGGACGGATCTGAGAATAGACGGGGAGCAGGCGGCATGCAAAATCCTGCTGCCCACATAATAAACCAAGTAGCTATTTAAATGCAATTAGCTAGGCAGAGGATGCTGGAGAGCTCAACCTGTTTGTAGACACACAGAAATGAGGAGAACAGAGGGCACAGTAACTTTCACTCGAGGAAATGCTGTTTTTCAGCTGCCTGGCTGACTTCAGGATTTATATGCAAATATATTTCTGGGAGACACGCACACTCCTAAGCTGTGCTGAGCCCTACTGCAAGAGCATGGGTAGGCATCCTTCCTAAGCTTGTCTGAAAGCAGCCACTAGATTTGAGAAAGGCAGAATCTTAGGAAAATTCTCTGGGTTTGCTGCCAGGCTGAGTAAGGATTAGCTTAGGAGTTACACTTGCCATAGTAGGACTATGACCCATCATGCCTTCCCTCCCTTTGTCTTGCAGAAGCCTGCTAATCAAATAACAATTAGTGTCTCATTGTAAAATTACTTACTGAGAAGTTCCTTTTTTTTAATTTGTTTTTGACTTTTTGAAGCCACCCTGAGAAGTTCTGAGGTTCAAAAACCTTTATGGCTGCTGAGGCAGCTCCCTGTGCTGGTAGCTGCCTGGCGAGGCTCTCAGACGTTCCCAGAGTTCCCAGGCAATTAAGTGCTTCTTGAAAAGCTACACTAGCAACACTTGGTATCTTCAGAGGTTTTAAATGCCTCTAAAAATATCACCCAGACACCTTATTTCCAAAAGCTCCCAGCGACCCAAGCTGCGGCGCAACGTGCAGCTACACGCATGTCCACTGAGAGGCATGAAACTTCTCATCCCACCTCCCTCCCCAGCACCAGTGTGGGGTTGTGAGCATGAAGGGAGGCAGATTGGGGCACAGATAGGGCTAATATATATATATATACACACACTCCACTTCTCATTTATCAGTCAAATACATTCCGCTGCCGCCTGCCACACCGCAGGGTTCAGGAAGGTGCCAAGGGCTGAGGGCTGCTGCAGATACCATCACGTATGTGCACACTGACAGTGCCTCCCCTGGCTCCCTCTGCAGCACCAAACACGTCCCTGTGTTTTTCGGGGGGTGGAGGGAGTGTTGGGTTGGGTTTTTTTTCCTTTTCTTACTTTTTCTGTGGGTGGGATGAGGAGATCCGGACGCTGTCGCGTTCCCAGCCGCGCAGGGAGGAGATGTGTCCAGTCAGCACAACGCTCATTGAGTCACAGCCACGTCTCCAGCCAAGTTTAGGAAATCCAGCTGGGATTTGGATATCAGCATCATCACCCGGTTCAAATGCAACAGGCAGCTTTAGATGGCGGGGCTCTCAAACAGCATCGTCATACCAAAGCCCTAATGAAGGAATGTTTTGCCTTTAAAGGTCCCTCCCAACCCAAACTGTTTCCCATGAAGGTAAACAGGCAGGAATAGAAGAAGAGCTGCTCAAACCTTGAGTATTTGCAGGGAAAGGCTGATCTCAGTAGTCAGTCAACATGCACTGAATTTGGGATAAGAATTTAAGGGAAAAAAGCAGAGTAAAAGCATTTAATTCCTCCACTTCCCATAAAAAACTTGCCATCTAAGTGTTTCAGCTGTGCTTTTAAAATGTGGGAGAAAGCATGAAGAAATGAAGCCAAGTCTGTTTCAAGCCCTGAGAATTATTCTGGCTTCTCCAACAAAAGGCAGAGGTTACATCACAGCTGGGTCCAGCCCCAGAGAATTTTCCCCTAATTGCTGGTGCATCACAGGAACAAAAGGCTTCTTGGTGTCTGTTTGTTGTAGCTACAGCATTTGTACACATCTAGAAACCTTTTTGTCTCCTCCTTGAGCTGCCCTGATGTCAGGAGTCACTTGCTGGAGGCAAGTTTACACAGAGGTGGTTAAATTGGGGTGACTCTGAGGGAAGTAGATGTCTTCTCATTCAACGCCATCTCAGGTCCCTTTACAACTCACTGGAATATTTAACCATTGCCCAAAACATCTCCCCATCCAAGTAGTTACACACCTTTGCTGGCAGCACTGTGACATTCCACAGGCGCTGGTTTATGTCTCCAGCACTTACAAACAGGGAGCAGGGCCTGGGATAAATGAAATGACTCATCCAGGTCGGAGAGCAAGTCTGTGGTTGACCAGGGATGTGATTCACGGTCTCCTCAGCAGGAGGTCAAACCACACTGGGAGTTTTTGGCTCTAAATTTACAGGTCATCAAAAATATTCTGCTTTTGTGGAGAGGTTTGGGCTTGGCAGCATGTTGAGGTCTTGCTCTTCCCGTGGTCTCAGTTACCTTTTGGAGGTGCCTTAAAAGCAACCTGTGGGTCCCTGGCCAGTCCAGACCAGTAAAAGCTGCAGGGGTGGCTCCATCACCATGTATGCTGAAGAATTAGCTCTGAATTAGCTGGGGGGTGATGGTCACCCTTACAGGTGGTCCCTCTTCCAGAACATCCCTTAGAGGATGCTCCAGCAGCACTTCATGCTGTGCAATGTCCTTGGTGTGACAGCATCAGCTGTGGGGACCACAGCCTTGGGACCACCTTGGAGGACAAGGAAGCACATGGGAGGCCAATGGAGTGCTTGGAGGCAGTGTTCAGTCAGAGGTGGGCTAGCTAGGAATACCATGATCTGGCCAACATGATCAAGGAGAGGACTTGGGAAGAGGAAGGGGAAGGAAATAGTCCCCTAACATCAGAGTCCAAAAGTCTGCTCTGCTCTAAGGGGGGCAACTGCCTCTGCCACCCCGGGACACCCAGCCAAAGGACAGAGAAGAAGAGCATCAAAGTTCAAGCCAGCTTCCTCCTGCCACGCTGTCACACTGGTGTTTCCACAGAACTCATCCAAGAAAACCCTGTGTGACCCACAGGCTCAGCCTGCTCAGACCATCCCCACCCAACCCCGACCCAACATCACCACCCCAGCAGCCTCACCTCCTTCACCCTCTTGCCAAACTCCCAAACTGCCCAGTCTATTTTTCTGGGGTGAGGACAGGAGACCAGGAGACCAGCAACGTGTTGGCCGTGGTCCCTTTAAATCAAACTTCAAAAGGCAAGAAAAAGTCACGTAACACCTCCCAGCCTCAGCAAAAGAGGAGTCTTGTTGCAACACGAAACTACTTGGTCAGAGAGAAAACCACACAAGCTTACTGCCTCTAGTGTTTATTATGGGATGCCACATGCCAAAGGAGAAAAGCTTAAGGAAACAAGCACGACGGTTCCCATGATCACAGAGAAAAGGTAAACCCTGAGCAAAGCTAAACATTTTACAACAGCTTGTAAAGAGCACGGGGTGGGGGAGGAGCTGCCAGCATCTGGCTTAAGAAAAACAAGGCAAAACAAAACCCAACTGCAGCAGGGAAAGAAGCATCTTCAGCTGGGACGAGCCACCGTTGGGAAACTCTGGTTTTGGAGTTCGAGCCCTGGCTGCTGAGTAGCACTGACTAAAATTGCACCACGTCTGGATCCAGCACAAGATCTTGAAGGAAGAAAAGTCTTTCTGCAGACTTCACAGGACACGAGTCCTCTGAGCAGCACGGGGACCAGCATCCCCCACCCATTGCTGGCAGGATGCCCCTCACTCCAACCACGCTGCTTTATAGTTCTACCCCAGACGTGTCCAGGGGTTTCCAGGGCATGGGCAGGCCCTGCTTCCAAACAAGTCCCAGCGCCCTGATGGGCAGCAGCTTTGCAGTGTTGTGAGGGGAGCACTGGGGAAGCGAGCTGTCCTCAAACAGTTGGGATCTCAGTCATTCTGGGCAGTTTCTGGAGGATGGTGGAAACTTAAAATGAAGAATATGGTTGCCCCCTTGGCAAGGGAAGGGTGGTGGTGGCCGTCATGGAATTTACTTCCTTTCTCCTTTGGATGCTGGGCAGGGGGGAGATCTCTCACTTTCCTAGGCCCTCCGGCTGACAGATGTAGAGCTGGTGGTCTTCTTCAGGATGGTGCCAGAACCCACCACCACTGAGTTAGACCCTCCGCCCACAGAGCAGAATCCTGGCCCCCCAGAGCCGAATCCTCCCCCAGACCCAAATCCACCCCCTCCCAGGCTGTAGCAGAAGCCAGCACCGCCTGTGCTACAGCTGCCTCTCCCACTTCCAGCACCAAATCCGATTCCTCCTCCTCCTCCTCCAAGGCACAGTCCACCACCGTATCCACCCATGCCGCCGTATCCTCCTCCTGCAGAGCTGCTGCCACCTCCCACCACAGCTGCAGAGAAGAACAGAAGGCACAAGGTTACTTCTGATGCCAACACAAAGCTCTGTGGCATCAATCCCAGCCCACCCTGCTCCTGAGTGAGCAGGAAATGGTACTTACAGATGCTCACGGCGCTCTGACACTCTCCAGACATCCTGCAAGGAAAAGAGACAGACCATCAGCTCCAGCCAGAGCATCCAGACTGGTCCAGCTCCACAAAGCCAGGCTTGATCCATCAGACAATAAATAACAACTGTAGGATCATAGTCCATAGCTGATGGAACACCACTAATGTTTTAAAAGTGTGATGTGCCACCTTCTTCCCACTGATTTATCAGATTCAGCCAAGCTCCTGCTCTATCCTCACCCACCTGCACTCCTCTCCTTCCAGCAGCTTCCTGTAGGTCGCAATCTCAACATCCAGGGCCAGCTTGACATTCATGAGCTCCTGGTACTCGCGGAGCTGCCGGGCCAGGTCACCCTTGGCCTTCTGCAGGGCTGACTCCAGCTCAGTCAGTTTGGCCCTGGCATCCTTGAGGGCCACCTCCCCACGCTCCTCAGCATCCGCAATGGAGCTCTGCAGAGTTTCACACTGGAGGACAAGATGTGGACATGGTGAGGGAGGCAGGGACAGCCAGTTGGAGATGAAGCCATGATCCCAGATCACTTGGGCTCAGCTATTCACAAATACAGCAGGTTCCCTCCCACAGACAATGACTGTTACCACACTGTTTGCTTTTTGGGAAGCTCTGAAGGGCATTACCAAGAGCGCACACCCATTTCTCAAAGCAACGCTCCCCCTACCTGTTTCTTCACGTTCTCAATCTCAGCCCGTATCCTCTGGATCATGCGGTTCATCTCAGAGATCTCGGCCTTTGTGTCCTTAAGACTGTCCCCATGCTTGCCAGCAGTGATCTGCAGCTCTTCATACTGGTGGGCAGAAGCAGGAGGAGCACATTAAGAGCACCGTGAGTGGTTCCTCGCCATGACTCTCCATACCACCCCATGCAAACCAGAGTGAACATGCACTTGCTGGCTCCAGTCTGGCTGGATCAGCACCAGCAGTATCCCAGGTCTCAGCATAGTTTGAGCTACCACCAGTAACTCTTCCACCTCTGCAGCCATCCATGATCACAAGCAAGCTGTGGAGCACTCACCTTGCCCCGGTACCAGGACTCGGCCTCCACCCGGCTGCGGTTGGCGATCTCCTCATACTGAGCTTTGACCTCTGCAATGATGCTGTCCAGGTCCAGGTTGCGGTTGTTGTCCATGGAGAGAACAACAGAGGTGTCGGAAACAGTCTTCTGCATCTGAGCCAGCTCCTGTAATTCACACCAGATGTGGCTTTAGCCCTGCCATCGTGTCCTCACAGTGTCACAACCCTTCTCCATCCCAGCATCCCCCTCCAGAGAGCAGCTGGACCACTTACCGCTTCATAAAGATACTTCAAGAAGTTGATTTCATCTCCCAGAGAATCTAATTTTGCCTGAAGCTCCACTTTGTTCATATAGACTGCATCCACGTCCTGGGGGAGAAAGGGGAACTGAAAATCTCCATCCCGATGGGCAGCGCTACACCTAACGTTGAACTGTGAGCCCTTCGGTGCTCCATTTCCCAAGGCACATCCATCTGGGGTCCTGCTTTACATCTGATGCTAACAATTCAGCTCTGATGGGAATACGTCCTCTGAACTAAGACATGTCTTTGGGTGCCAAAAAGAGAAGTACTTTACCTTTTTGAGGAGCACAAAGTCGTTCTCTGCCGCTGTCCTTTTGTTTATTTCCTCCTCGTACCTGTTGATTAGAATGAGGTAGATTGAATCTCTCTGCTTATTTTGGCTCCAGCTGCTGCTGGCAACTGGAGGCTGTTGGCCTCAGACTAAAGAACGCAGCAAAAATAGAGCTGCCACAAGCAAGATTTATGGACAAGGAACAGCACTTCATCCTTTGAGATGAGTCCTGGCTCCTGCCATGGAGCTCAAGAACACCTGCAAAGAGGAATCCTATCTCTGCCTAAATCGAGTCCCAGTGGTTGTGGCCACTCCAACTCCTTCTGCAAGACCCAAGGACCTTCAATAGGGGCCATTTCCAACTGCTCAATGCTGCAGAGCACTGACTGCTGGAGATGATCCCCAAAACAAAGTCAATTTTCAAAATGCAACCCCAGCCCAGCATGGGATCTGCTTGATCCCAGTGAGCCCCAGAGCAGCTTTCCCACTGATTTCTCTAACTCCTTCAGCAGAAGCATTTCCCCAGGCTTGGTTCTTCTCAGACTGGGCAAATTAATCTAACAAATTATAGCAGGAAAATAAACCTTTTCTTCTTTTTTTCTTCCCCCCCTCCCCCCCCCCAATGATCTCTGCAAAGAAGCACTTCAGCTTCCAGTCGTGAGGGATATTCTGAGAAGGAATCCATGAGGAAATCCATGAGGAAATTATAGTAGGGTTTAGCAACTGCTCTAATGAGTTCATTAAATCATAATGTCACGGATTCTTAGGTGAGGAATACAAACAGAAGAGGATCCTGCTTCAGTGAGAACCGCAGCTCAGACGATACATATTGAGAAATGCCTTGAAAAATCAGCACCTGTTGTCAAAGTCCCACTGATGAAAACTTCCCCCAGACCTTCCACATTCTCTCATTGTTGGGATATTGCAATTTGTTACAAGTACTTGAATTTTCTGTCTGTTCAAAGCCAGCTTTTAATCTCCATTTTTAACCACCAGACAACCCAACCCTGACCACACCGAGAACAACATACTTGGTCTTGAAGTCTTCCACCATATCTTGGAAGCTCTTCAGCTCTGACTGCAGCTGATTCTTCTCGCTAGAGAGGTTGTCCAGCTGCTTCCTCAGCCCACTGATGTAGGTTTCAAACAAGGGGTCCAGGTTCCTGCCACCCGTCACCGTGCCCCCCTGCTCCTGCAGGAGTTTCCACTTGGTCTCCAGGACTCGGTTCTGCTGCTCTAGGAACCTGACCTAAACGATTGCAGGAGTGGGGAGAGAGTCAGACTATTCCCAAAAGCTTCTTTCTATTGATTTTTTTCTCTACCTTTTCCATAATTTTTTCCCACTGAGTGTAACCTTCCTGCCTGTCCTCATCTCCAGTGAGCAATGACTCCCATCGTGGTGGGACCACAGCTCTGGGATGAGTGGGGTCACCTTCCCTTGCTAATCTCACAGCCTCTAAACAGGAGAAACATGGTGAACTTCTTAAAAATAGGCCAAAACACCCAATGTCCTTCAGCCCACAGATGGACAGAGGCCATCAGCAGAGACTCCTCTGAGGATGCTCTGTATGGTCCCACAGCTTAGTACCAGGACCACGGTCTAAAGGACCAAGGATCCTATTCCTGGGTTTCTCCATAACTTTGTGAAAGTCACTTTTCTAGGCAGCCCCTCTCTGTCTGGAGGGGTTCTTTGGGGTGATCTGGGTAAGGCCTGGCTCTCCGGGTATTATTGGATAGGCATCTCCCAGTAAATGCAGCCAGCATGAGCCACAGTGAGCTCAACCCTCCAACCCCCATCCCTGGGCTGAAGCTGCTCTCACCTTGTCGATGAAGGAGGCAAATTTGTTGTTCAGCTGCTTCATCTCCTCCCGCTCCTGTGTTCGCACCTTCTGAATCTCAGGGTCGATTTCAAGGTTGAGAGGGGCCAGCAGGCTCTGGTTGATAGTCACCTCCCTGATGCCACCCGGGGGGCAAGGGGGAAAGCCTTGCCCTCCAATCCCACCATCAAATCCTCCACCAAAGCCACCAAAACCACCACCAAAGCCACCACCAAGGCCTCCACCAAAGGCACCTCCGGCCCCACCACCATAGCTGCCACCAAATCCTGCCCCAGCACCGTAGCCGTAGCCAAAGCCTCCTTGGCCACTGGCCCCAAAAGCTCTGCAGACACCACCACCTCCACCAAATCCTCCCAGAGAGGTGCTTTTACTCCCTCCCAAGCAATAGAGGCTCCTGCTGCTGAAGCCGCCGGCATTGCCAGGTCCCCTGCATCCTCCACGGGAGACGGAGCTGAACGTGACCTTGTTCCTCCCCCCGAAACAAGCGGAGCTGGAGCTGAATCCCTTGCCGAGACCACAGGACTGGCGAGACATCGTGGTGGGTCCTCAAGAGTCAACCCCTGGAGAGAGGAGAGCCAAGCAGTGTGGTGCGCAGGAGGAGGTTTGGAGGCAAGAGGAGGTGAGTCCTGTGGGTGCAGTGGCTGTGTGCCCCTTTTTATGTGCTCAGGGAGTTGGACAGGTGACAGGGGAGTGGAGATGTCTCTTTCTTTCTTTTTTTTTACTATTATTCTATTCATTGTTTTAGGGCTTGGAAGGATGCCCTCCCCTCTGTGCCACCACCATGACCTGCCTCAAAACACTCCCTCGAGAGCTAAGAAAAACAAAGCTATTGTTGGTGTTGGAAGCCCAACTCCAAATCAAATTCCCTTAGCTGCAGCTGTCAACTCATCACGGGCCTTCCTGAGCCTCTTACAGTGAAGACAAAGCCCTGCAAATGCCCTGACACATCACACCCTCAAGGGAGACCCTTGTTTTAGCTAAATCGCTCATTTTGAGCCTGATGGCAGGTGCTTGGTTCACTGAATTCCAACAAAAAGGTGGTTTCTCAATCACACCCTCAGATGCACCCCAGCTCAACCTCCTGCTCAGAGGAGGCTTGACTTGGGTTGCCCAAAACTGTTTCACAACCAAAGAACAAGAGTCCTTGGCGAGGTTATAACGTTAGTTTTGTGTCTTAGAAACCTTTTCAGAAAGTTTTTGAGCCACTTTAGATCCCTTTGGCTGGTGCACTGAGCTTGGAGGGATGGGGAGTGGTCTACAGGTACCAATGTACCCTGATTTTTCCACGTCCCCGCCCCTCGCCGCACCTCACCAGGGTGGTGGTGACATCACCAGCCCACAGAGATCTGCTCCATGCCGTGTCAGCACGTCCCCATCCCTCCCAGGCTGGAAGCCTTCAGGCATTGCCAGGTTGTTTCCCCAACACCCTCGCGGGGTCTCCAGCCACCAGCCCCCTCCTCAGCACGTGGCACTGAGCTGCTCCAGCACTAACCCATCGGCGAACTCGCCTTGTTTCAAGAAAAAGGACGTACAACTTAATTGCTGAACCACTTTTAATTTCTATTTCAATGAGCAGAGGTGTCTGAAGATGCCTCTGACCCAGGAGCCGCATTTATCCCGCCGTTACGAGGAAAGAAGAAGCTGTAAAACTTCCCCCCTCAAACCACAAGCTGCATCCGAAGCCGGGACAATAAAACCAGCTCTGTAATTAGCCCTTTTATTGGAGACACTCGTGGGAGAGGTTTGGGGAACAAGTTTGAGCTCTGAGCCTGCTCACCCTTCACTTTCTTTTGAGGGGGCAGACATGCAAATCTGGGTCTGGGCGCAGGAAGGGAGAACTTCTCCTCCCCAACCTCATGGGGCACTGGTGGAACTGGAAGGGGTTCAGCCCAAGGGCAATTTGCATTGCAGGGAACAGGGAAACTCACACTCCCCTTTGGCAACGAGTATCCCAGTATGTCGTCCCCCCAGCCCTGGAAAAGCTCTCCCACCCTGGGGCTCTGGGATCCCCAGTGTTCCAGCTCACAGTGAGGACGTGATGGGGGCGAGAAGGGAAGTGGCTTGAACCCGGGTCTGGCTGGGGGAAAGGAGGTGGCAGCTGCATCTCCCCGACCTTACGCAACCTAGAGAAACTGAATGAACCTGTTTGAGCCCAGGCAGAGAGTGGAGCTGCTGGGAGTTCCCAGGGTGGCTCCGCCACCCGCTCCTGGCAAGGCTCCTGGCTCACTGCCGGCCCAGGCGCTTGCCCAAGCAGCCAGCTGTTGGGATGAAGCACCCTGCTACACCCATGGAGTCCTGCCCTGCCACGGTGGGGTGGGAAAACCTTGCTGGGACACTGGGGCTGCCTCCCAAATCCATCCTGCATCCCAAAGCTGAGCGTCTCAGATGCTCCAGCACTTGCTGGGATGGGTAATACACCAGGAGCAAAGCACTGGTGATGGTGGTGTCTACTGGGGACCCAATGTTGGTCACCCGCACCCACCCAGCACTGGGATGGAGCGACCCAGCAGTGAGGTTTTGGGATGAGTATCCTGGGGTGGGCAGCATGCTGTGGAGATGACCTTCTTCCCAAAGCCATGGGGTGGGGAGTGGAAACAGAGCCTATGGCCCCGCTTTAATTGCCGGCACCTCCTCTCCTGCCTCCCCATTGACAGGCTGGGAGGGGAAATCAAATTCCAACAGCTCCTTGCAAGAGCTGTGACAGCAGCAAAGCTGACGTAGCACACGGCAGAGATCAGACATTGCCAAACACAGGAGACACAAACCCTCCTCGTAGCTTGGGCTCCTCTCCTACACTGGAGATCCAGATGAAATCTCCATACTGGTTTACTGGTGGGTTTAAGTCCACGTGGCTCCATCACTAAGGACCTGGACACCCCACCAACCAGGTCCAGGAGCTCATCAGTGTGGATCCCCATTGCTCGCCAGCAATTCCCACACCCACGTCCACCTTCCAAGGGGTGTCTTCCTCTCCCTAAAGACAGCGGACAAACCCCCAGACTTAGGCACACACCCAAGAGCTTTGCTGGGCCAAGCTTGGGTGAGATGCTGGGAAGAGAATATAGGATCTTCCCATGGAAAGATATAAATAACCAACTTCTCTGCGTCCTAACCCTAGCCCAGAGGTGAAACCTGATCCCAAGAGGTTTTGCAGCTCCTCCAACACGTAGGGCTGCATTTCTTTAATGAGCTTCCTGCTCCGGGCTCGGCCAGGCCACAGTAGGGAGGTTGGGAGCACGCTCACCTGCAGAGGTGCAGCCTGAGCATCTCCCAACCGTGGGACAGGGACATGCAGAGGTTCCTCTCCCACGGCTCATCCCTCAGCTGCTGGCATGTCTGACACAAGGGTCACGGGAACCAGCGGAGGAGCCGGCACGCTCCCTGCACCTCAGCAGGAGGTGAACCGTGGCAGGATGTGACCCTTCCCTGCACCGGACGGGGACTGATCCTGCCAAGACCCAATGGTGCTCAACACCTCCCACTAGGACCACAGGGATCACGATACTGGAAGCAGCACAGACCCTTGGCTGCAACACAAGTTTATACTGGGGGTATTTCAGAGCCAGGAGAGCTTCTCAAAGCCATCAATGGGCATTGAAGCCCATGGCAGCACACGCAGCCCTTGCTGAAGGCCAGTGCTGGGCTCTCCTGTCTCGCTGCTGCTTCTCCCCACGGGCCAGGTCTGACATGCAAAGCTGAGGAAAGAGAGAGAGACATTAAATCAGGGCGGGTAGGTGAGTCCCACAGAGCTCTCTGATGGTGCACCAGCAGCTGCACCCACGGGATGGCTCCTGCCCCACAAAGAGGGGTGGGAAGAGGGAATGTGTCTGGTGTTAAAAGAGGCTCAGGACCACCCCTGTGCTGGATACGTGGGATATCCCTACCCACGGGTGTCCCTCGTACCCCCTGGGAGAGGGGACCACTAACACAGGCAGCATCCAAGCTGCAGCACCCGTAGCCCCAACCAGGGGGAAGCAGAGCCAAACCAGGGAGCCCAAATGTGCCTGGTTTCACCCCAAAGCTGCACTGGGGCTGCATTCAGCCAAGCAAACCCCGCTTTGTGGAACAGCCAAAGGAGCAGGAGACTCCCAGCTGCTCAGCTGGCAATTACTAACCAGGCAAATTGCAGGGCTGGGACGTGAGCTGGGAACCATAAAAGCAGAAATAACAAGGTGGGTCCCCAGAGAGATCAAAGCGGCGAGTTGCAGAAGACGGGCGGCACCCCACTCCCATCGGCGCTGCGATTGCAGTGAGCAAAGAGCCCCAGGCTCTGGCTCCGGAGCCTCCTCGCGCTGAGCGGGGCTGCTAACACATAGCTCACAGGCAGCCCCTCTCCTGGGAAGCAGGAGATATTAATAACAGCAATAATTCTCAGCAGTATGGCAATGCCACTTCATGCTTTCCCCTGATGCAGCGTTGGCACCTCCGTTGGGTGTCACCTCTCCCACTGATCCCTGTCACCCCGTTCAGCACAGGATGCTGCCAGGAAGTCGCACAAGCATCTTTCCCCACCGCAGGGGAAAGCCGGTCCCAGCCTTGCCTCCAAGGCTCAACGGTGGGACACACAGAGCCAGGACTCCCATGGGATGTTAGGAATCCTTCTGGACGTAGCCGTGAGGATCATCCACTTGGATGGGAAGCGCAAAGTGGGACAGGACCCACCTGGGGAGATGGGGATCTGCTCTGAGGGATGCAGGATGGGGCTTTACCATGCAAAGGTCCCCCCCATATCTCATGAGCTGAGGGGGTGGAAATGAGGCTCCTAAAGTCTGTCTCTTACATGAAGCAATCAGCAAAGGAGCGTTTTGGGGAAGAAACAGGCAAAATGGATGGGAGAGCATCTCTCCCTTCAGCAAAACTATACCAGGGTTGAACATGGATTTGGGAGCCACTGCCAGACCAGGGAGGTTAAAACAGTCAGGATCTGGGACCCAACAGCCTCCCAGTGCAGAGGGATGGGCTTTGCTGCAGCATTATCCCCTCCCCAAATCGCTGGGATCACCCTGAGGATGAGCCGGAGGGTAAAGGCAGATGTAGGGTGCTGGTGGTGGGAGCCAAGGGTGCTGCACCCCATGGGGTGTCCATGCACCCGTCCGTCCATCTGTCTACCCACCCCACGCCAGCCGCACTCGCAGCCTTTGGGTGCGCAGCGGGGACAGTAAATGCAGAGCACCCTCTAAAGGGCAGAGACACGCTGGAGCCGAAGCAGCCACCCCAAACTCCTAAACCCGAGCCCGTCCCTCCCCACTATCCCATCTTGCCCCGGTTTCCCCTGCCCAGGGCTTCCCCAGCCCCATGCCTGATCCCGAAATAAAAAGGCCATAGCGTCCCCAAAACGTGCTGCGTCTGGGGGTGCTTCACCCCCCCGGGAGAGGGGGAAGCAGCCGGAAGGGACGGATGGGGCCACGGGGGGGGAATGCTGGGGGGCTGGGGGGCTGGGAGGGGGGAGGACCCCACCCCGGGCAGGGCGTAGGGGTGTGCGTGTGAAAATGTGAAGAGGAAAGCTTCGGGCGGGCCCTGCCTCCAGCGCTAATTACAGGCCTCGAACGCGCAGACAGGCCCCGGCTTGCTGCTGCAGCCCAGCCCGAACCACGCCTGGGCCCGGCAGCTGGGGGGGATGAGCCCCCCGCTATGGTGCAGGGACCCCCTGCGACACCTTGAGCACACGCATGTGCAAGGACGGGCACAGACCCGGAGGGGCCCATCCGAGCAGCTGGATTTTGGGTGCCCCCCTCCATGGGTGCTGCTCGGCTCCCCCTCCCAGCTGCGGCATGAGTCGGCAAAAGGAGCCCAAAACACCTCTGGGTGGGGGGCCACGGGCCGGGGGGGAGGGGGGGGGTTGGGTCTGAAAGGCCCCTTCGGACGGTGGATTTGCAGCGGGGGCTCAGCGGGTCCTGCAGAGACAGAAATGGGGGTTCAGCTCCTGTCACTGGCAGGACAGTTTCGGGGGCACGTAGCACCCGAGCAGGTGGCTCGGCTCAATCCTTGGATACCTGGGTCGACACCCAGGGGCCCCCCAGGAGAAGGGTCCCCTTGTCCCCCCCAGTGCCCACTATGCATCCCTAACACCCCCCTCCATAGGCTCAGGATCCCCAAACCCATCTCCCTGCCCCCCCCCCCCCCCCCCCGCAGCCCAAGGGGAAAGCTGTGCTCCCCTCTGACCCTAGGACACCCCAGAAGAAGCAGGGACACCCCACTCCCCAACCCCACAGAGCACAGGGACACCCAAAAAACACCAGGGCAGCACATGGGGCCCCAGCACATCCCAATCCGGGCCCGTGAGTCACAGCTCCACCCGTGAAATGAGCTGAGTCAGGACTCAGCCTGCCCTGGCATCCCCCCACAGCCCTGGGGGGCCACAGCCAGCCTGAGTCCCTGGGCAAGGACTCCCAGGGTGGCTTCTAGGGCCAAATCCTGCCAGCAGAGATCAGATCCTGCCTGGGGCATCCCCAGGCTACATCCATGCCTCAGTTTCCCCACCCAGGACATCCCCTCCCCAGCTCCAGCCCCAGGACCTTTTTTGGAGGTGACGGGTTCTTTTAACCCTCCCTGGGACCCTCTGGGTGCCCCCTGGGTCCCACAAAGCTGCAGGGCAATGCCTGGGACCCTCGAGGTTCCCCCCAAGCACCCCTGATCCCAGCAGGATGGGGTGACACTGAAACCCGGGGTGGCACCGTGCCCTGCCTGCAACACCGCACCCCCCGCACCTGTCCCAGCACCGCCGGGGCCTGCCCGGCCCTGCCCGCTGGGATCGGGCCGTGCCAGCACCCATGGGTGCCCGGCACCCCGGGTTTTGGGGTGCCACCCCCAGGAAAGGAGGTTATGCAGTGCAGGGGTGCAGGCACCAAGGTGGGGTGCTGCTTCGGGAGGAGGGGGGGGGGGGAGTGTGTCCCCTCCAGCCCCCTCCTGGGTTCCAGATCGCACCGTGGGTGGCACAAGGTTGCATCCCGGGGGTCCCACTAAGCTGCCACCCCTGGGGGTCTCAAGCTCCTCCCTAGGACGCCTGAGGTCTCCAGCCCGCCCCGTGCCTCAGTTTCCCCTGCAAGGCTCCGTGAGCCCCAGCATTTCCGAACTGGGGGGGTGTCCGTGGGCCCTCTCTAGGCTCCGCCCCACGGGGGCTGTTCCACCCCCCCCGCCCCAGCCCCAAATGCTCAGGGCAGGGCAGGCCCGGCACCCCCCGCCCCAGCATCCTGCCCCCCCCGATCTGGGTGCCCGGCAGTTGCGGCACCTCGGGAGCTGCCCTGACCCATCCCCGCTCCTCTGCCGCCCTCCAGCGTCCCCGCGAACCCCAAAACTATCCCGCGGCGTGGGTGGGAGGGGGCCGGGCTGACACTGGGGCTGGAGGCCTCGGGGAAGTTCCCCACTCCCCTCCCCGCCTGAGCACCTCGGTGAGACCCCACACTAGCTCACAGCCCCCCCACACGCACACCACCCCCCCCCCCCCAAAATAAGCGGGGTGAGCCCTGAGAGTGGAAGAGTCACGGGCGGAGGGCGCACCCCACGACAGCCAAGTGCGGAGGCAGGGTCAGGGTGGGGTTGAGTCTAGGCGGGGGCGGGGGGTCAGAAATGGGGGTGCTGGGGTGTGGCGGCCGCACTGTAACCCCCCCTCTCTCCCACCCCCCACCCCCTCCCGGATGCAGAGCAGCGGGGGAGCCCGGGCACGGTGGTTACTCCCACGCCCGGGGGGGGGGGGGGGGGGGCTGTCAGCTGGGTCACCCCACCCCAACACCAGCCCCGCTTTGCCCCAAGGGCCCCCCCCACGTGCTCAGTTCCTCCTCCCCCCGGAATGGGGGTGTCAGTGCGGCTCTCGGGGAGCCTCTGGCGGCTGCTGAACCTCCGGCTCCCCCTTCGCATCGCGCCAAAAAGGGGGGACGGACACACGCCCCGGCCTTTGGGGTGCACGGCTGGAGGGCTGGGGGCATCTTGCGTTGCGGGGGGGGGGGAGGGGGGGCGGAAGGAGGGGACGGGGACCCCCAGAGGTCCCGGAGAGCGGTAATTAGCTGCCAGCGGTAATTGCGGCTGGGGCTGACTGTGCAGACAGCAGGTGTCACCTCCGGATCAGGAATGGGAGGCAGAAGGATGCACCCCAACTTCCGGAGCATCCCAAAACCCTGCCCCCCCCGCACCCCGCCGTCCTGCATCGCAGCCCCCCCCATCCCCGCGGGAACAGGCTCCATCCCAGCGCGGACCAGACGGTGCCGCTAATTATTAACCAGGGGGCAAAGTCCCCGTCTGCCGAGTCCCGGCCTCGAGCCCCGGTCCCTTGTCCTCTGTGCCCTGTGGAGACACCTCGGGGACGGCTCTGGGGTCCCTGTCCTGCCGGCACCCCAACTCTGCTCCCAGCAGCTCCAACAGCCCATCATGTCCCCCCTCACCTCCCATTTAGTGGGAAATCCCATTAAACCCCCACACACACCTGGGCTAGATCTCAGTGGGGTGCTGGGACCCCCAAACTAGACGGTTTCACCCCCTCCCTGCGATGCCAGCTGGGGGGTAGGGGAGGGGAACATACGTGGCTCTGGACACCCTGTGCTGTCCCGGGCCACAGTGCCCCACGTTTGGCAGAGCAGACCCCCCAGGAGGGGTGATCCCACGGTGTTTTGGGTTGCAGAGGCAGTCAAAAACCAAAGGGGTCCCACAGTTTTCCTCCTGGCAGCACCCCAGGGCTCAGCCCTGGTACGAGACCCCGGGGAATCCCACGGGGCTGAGCCGCAGGAGGCCAGCGCGGGGCTGGGGCAGCCACCCCTTGGATCCTGGGGCGGGACATGGGACACCTCGGTTTAGGGGAAAATACTCCCAGATTTGGCCAGTTGGGTTTGGAACATCACCAGTCTCAGCCTCATTCCAGGCAGCGCTAATGGAATTAAGGCACCCCCACAGTGCATGGCACAGGGACGCAGTGGGATTGGCACGCTGGGACAGATCCTGGCACCCCGGGATGGGTCCTGGTACCCCAGGAGGGACCCTGGCACCCCCAGGCAGATCCCAGCATCCCAGGCTGGGTCCCAGCACCCCAGGATGGACCCTGGCACCCTGAGACGGACCCTGGCAGGTTGGGATGGATCCTGGCACCCCCGGCCCAGCATGGACATGTCTCCAGCCCCCCACCCCCGTGGGCATTGCCAAAACCATGCTGTGTTTCAAAGGATTTATTCCAGCAGCGGAGCCTGCGGGAGCCCCCCCAGGCAGGGGGGAGCAGAACTGCCCCCCCATCACCCTCCCTTCCCACCTCACAGATCCAACAGGGACATGGGGGGGCCGGGACGGATGAAGGGTGTTGGGGACAGTGGGGGAGTGGAGCCCTCAGGGGGCACTGGCTCAGGTTAGCCACGGGGGGTAAGGGGGTGTGGGGGGGTCCCATCCATCTGTGGGCTGGATCCAGACACCAAAGGCTCCTGCAGAAGGAATCCCCCCGGGGAGGGGGGGGCTCAGCTGGACAGGACGTCGGAGGACTCGGACACCAGCTTCCCATCGCGGGTCTCGATCTTCTTGATGACGATGGCACGGGACTTGGTGACAGTGGAGCTCTCCAGGGCAGGGGGGGGCACTGCATAGCCAGAGCTGGCAAAGGAGGTGCCAAAGCCCCCCCCCAAGCCCCCGCTGAAGCCCCCGGTGAAGCTCCCCCCAAGGCCAGATGCTGTGGGAGAGGAACCAGCCGTAAGCGTGTGGTGGCACCGGCTGGTGGCACCCAAAAAGGGGGGGGGGGGCCCATTCACCTTCCCCTCTGCCTTACCCGAGTAGCCCGTCGTCTTGGTGTGGATGCTCAGGTTTTGCATGCCTGACTCCAGCCTGCCAGGAGAAATTGGGGGGACACCCTGAGTGCTGGGGAAGGGGCTAAGGGGGGTGCCTGGGGCCAGGCAGGGAGGTGGTGGCAAAGGGACACAGGGTGCGCCTGGTCCTGGCTGCAGCCTTCGGCCAGGCCCCTGGTGTGGGTCTTTGGGGTGCCCACAGGATGCGAGGTGCTTATGGGATGCCCATGAGATGCAGGATGCCCACAGGATATGGGATGTGGGATGCAGGATGCCTATGGCATATGGGATGCCCAGGGGATGCCCATGGGATACAGGATGAGGGACGGTGGTCCCATTGTGCCCCCCCTCTTCAGGTCCCAGCACAGCAGGGGTGCCCCCACCTGCTCTCCTCTCCCTCCAGCAGCTTCCTGTAGGTCGCGATCTCGATGTCCAGGGCCAGCTTGACGTTCATGAGCTCCTGGTACTCACGGAGCTGCCGGGCCATGTCGGCTTTGGCTTTCTGCAGGGCAGCCTCCAGCTCTGCCAGCTTCCCCTTTGCATCCTTCAGGGCCAGCTCCCCACGCTCCTCTGCCTCCGCGATGGCCGTCTCCAGGCTGGCTCTCTACAAGCCCCCCCCCCAGGGAGTTGTTGGACCTGAAGAAGGGGCTGGGGAAGGGGTCCCCATGTCCCAGCATCCCTCACTTTCCCCCCAGTAGCTCCCATGCTCCCCTTGGGCAGCCCCCACCCACGCTACCCCATATCTCCAGGACCTTCATCTGGGGCTGCCCAAGGTGGGGTCCACAGGGGTCTGTGGGTGGCCAGGTTGGGGGGCCCTCAACTCCAGAGGGGCCACGGGGTTACTGGAGCAGGACTGGCCAAGGGGCCAGCGTCTCCCCGCTCTCCTGCCCCAGGGACAGTTCCCAAACCTGGTTCTTGAGTGCCTCGATCTCTGCCTGGATCCTCTGGATCAGCCTGTTGAGCTCGTTGATCTCGCTGCGGGTGTTGCGCAGGTCGTCCCCGTGCTTCCCAGCCGTGGTCTTCAGCTCCTCGTACTGCGGGGAACAGAGCAGGCAGGATGGAGCGGGGAGGGATGCCCTTCCCCTCACACTCATCCTTCCCCTCAGCACCCCAAAACTGGGGAGAAAAGAGCCAGGACAAGCCCCCCGCCAGGAGGGATGCTCAGGGCTGGGCTGTCACAGCTCTGGTTGGGTTTGGAGCCGGGTTCTCTCCCACGCAGCAGCCACCTGCTCTAGGGCAGGGAGGTGTTTGCCTGGCCATGTTGGAGGATGAAGCCGCAGGGAGGAGGAGGAGGAGGAGGAGGAGGAAGGAGCCTGCGCTTCCTTCATCCCAAACTGGGGAGCAGCAGGGGGGAGGTTGGAGCATCCCGGGGCTGGTGGTCCTGCTCACCTTGCTCTGGTACCTGGTCTCAGCCTCGGCCCGGCTGCGGTTGGCGATCTCCTCGTACTGAGCCTTCACCTCGGCGATGATCCCGTCCAGGTCCAGGCTGCGGTTGTTGTCCATGGACAGGACCACAGAGGTGTCAGAGATCTGAGACTGCAGCTCCTGGAGCTCCTGCGGACAGGGAATGGGGGGACAGGGGGCTGAGCTGAGCACAGGCAGCTCGGTGCATGAATGGCCCCCCCACCCCAAGGGAGATGACCCTCGACCTCGTCGTAAAGCTGCCTCAAGAAGTTGATCTCATCAGTCAAGCTCTCCAGCCGTGACTCCAGCTCCACCTTGTTCATGTAGGCTTCATCCACGTCCTGGGGGCAGAGCAAGACACCCCGTCAGCCCCCTGTCAGCACCCCCTCCCCAGTGCTGTCCAGCCTCTGCCAGACCTGGACCCCCCTCACCTTTTTGAGCAGAACAAACTCATTCTCCTTCTCGGTGCGGTGGTTGATCTCCTCTTCGTACCTGGGGAAGAGGGGAGGGCTTGGACCCAGGGATGGGGGGACAGGGATGCGGGGACAGGGGACACGGGGATGTGGGGACATGAGGATTCAGGGGCAGAGAATAGGAGGAAATTGGGACACCTGGACATGAGGACACAGGACACGGATTCAGGGACAGGGGACATGGAGCTGTGGGGACACGGGGATTTGGGGATTCAGGGACAGGGGACACGAGGTCCCATTTCCACCTCGCAGCAGAAGAACCAGGCACAGCCACTCGGATGACAGCAGATGGGACCCTCCAGCCCCATCCCACCACCCCCATCCACCCACACACACCTCAGGGGCACAGCGGGACGCTGCACCCCAAGGTGAAGACACCACAGAGCGAGGAGAACCACGCACACCCCACAACCACAGAAGACACCCTAGGAAGGGGGACCCCATCCTGGCCAGGGGGCCGGGACTGACTTGTTCTTGAACTCCTCCACCAGCCCCTGCATGTTGCCCAGCTCGGCTTCCAGCCGCAGGCGCTCCTGGCCCAGGCCCTCGAGCTGGCGCCGCAGGTTGGAGATGTAGGCCTCGAAGAGCCCGCTCATGTTGCTGCGGGTGGTCTTCTGGGTCTGCAGGAGGCTCCACTTGGTCTCCAGCATCTTGTTCTGCTGCTCCAGGAACCGGACCTGGGATAGAAGGAGACGTCAGCATCATCCCACCCCCCCACGCACCCCCAGCCTGTGAATCCCCCCTGAGGGATGGGGTCTGGGACGTGGGGTGGGTGGTGGAGGTGGGTCATTGGGGGTGGTTTGCAAAGGGGTGTGTGTGGGGGGGGTGTGGATAAATTGGGGTTCTGGGTACAAATCTGGGTCCTGGGTGTAAGTCTGGGGGGGTCTTGGGTGGAAGAGGCAAAGGGTGAGAGGGGTGGCAGGGGTCAGTTTTGGGGTCTTGGGTGCAATTTTGGGGTCCCAGGTGGTGTTGGGTGCAATTCAGGGGTACAAACTGAGTCTGGGGTTCTTTTGGGGTCCTGGGGGTAAGTCTGGGGGTGCTGGGTGCAAGCCAACTGGGGCCCCAGGGTGCAAATCTAGGGTGGAAGCCTGGGGTCACCAGATGGGGGGTGCAAACCTGGGGTCCCGGCTGCAATGTGGGGCTGCCCCCAGGAGACACCCCGCCCCCCACCCCCACCCATCCCAGTCCCACCAACCCGCAGCAGGGTGGGGAGCCCGGCCCCAGCAGAGCACCCGGAAGCAGGTGCTGGGGAGGAAGGGTGCTGGGTGCCAGGAGTGGGGCACCCACCCCAGCGCTGGCTGCTTTCCCGGGGGGCGGGGGGGGGCCCTTGCACCCTTAGGGGGGACAACACTCCCCCCCACACCCCATCCCACACCAGCTCCTGTCCCAGGGCCGCTCCCTCCCCGCTGGCTTGGCCGCCATGTCGCCAGCGACGGGGGGGACGGGACACGACAGACGGACAGATGGACACGCCAGGGCGTCCCCACAGCCAGCTGCACATCCCCAGGGGGGGACAGGAGGCCCCCAAGAGAGCTCAAATGGGTTCACGGGGTCCCTGAGGGGGAAGAGAGGGGTCCCGAGGGGGAGCAAGAAGCCCCCGAGGGGCAAAAACGTGCCCAAAGGGGTCAGGGTGTCCCCAAGGGGGTCTGGATGTTCCCAAATGGGCCAGGAGGTCCCCAAGGTGTCCCAAACATGATCAAAGGGGTCAGTAGGTCCCCAAGGGGTTGTGGATGTCCCCATGGGGGGCAGGATGTCTCTGAGGGGGTCAGGACTTCTCCAAAGGAGTCACAATGTCCCCAAGGGCATCAGGATGGTCCTGAAGAGACCAGGAGGTCCCCAAGGGGGTCTCCATGTCCCCAGGGAGCTCAGGGTGTGCCTGGAGGGTCCAGGCGGTCCCTGAGCGGCTCGGGAGGTCCCCGGGGGGGGTCCCAGCCCTCTCCCCGCGGGGTCTCGCCCCAGCCCAGCCCCACCTTGTCGATGAAGGAGGCGAACTTGTTGTTGAGCGTCTTGATCTGCTCCTTCTCCTCCTTGCGCACCCGCTGGATGTTGGGGTCGATCTCCAGGTTGAGGGGTGTCAGGAGGCTCTGGTTGACGCTGACGGCTGTGATGCCACCTCCCACCCCGGGCACAACGGCCGGAGCCCGGTACAGCCCAGCGCCGTAGCGGCTCCCGCCGCAGCTGCCGAAGGCCGAAGCCGCGCTCATCCTCACGCCGGGGCCGGCGGTGTAGGACTGGGAGCTGAAGGAACGGCCGGGAACGGCCGAGCTGCTCCTCACGGTCTTCCTGGTGATGGTGACGGACATGGCGAGCCTCGGGAGAGCCGGGAGACCTCGGGAGGGCAGGAAGGTTGGCGGGAGGTGGCGGGAGGGGTGGAAGATGGGCAGGGCCGGCAGACGGCAGGACAGGCAGGACGGGCAGGACAGGTTGAGGGAGGACAGAGCCAGGGCGGGGTGAGCAGCTCCGGGTTTATATCCAGGAGCTGGGGGAGGAGAGCGGGATGGGAGGGCCGCCAGCCCCGGGAAAGAGGCACCTGCTTCCCCTTAACCCCTTCGGAGCGGCCGGGCCCGCCGGGAGCGCCGGGATGTGCTGGGATGCGCCGGGATGTGCTGGGATGCGCCGGGATGCGCTGGGATGCGCCGGGATGCGCTGGGATGCGCCCGGCCCGTCGGGGCCCGACCCTGCCCGCTGCGGGGGGTGAGGTCTCGCTGGCCTCGGGCAGGCGAAAAGGGGGGGCTGAGGATCGGGAGGGCGGAGAGACACACACACACCACCCTCCCCACGGGGCCCCCTCAAAACCCGGCTGCTGGGACACCCCCTCCCCATTGGCACCCTCAGACCCACACCCAGGTCGTGGGTGAACCCCCCCGGGCACAGGGCAGGGGGCGAGTCCCCAAGCCTGTGCCCAGCCCCACGGCCCCAAACCTGCACCCCTAAGCCCTTATCCCCTCTCTGTGTCCCCAGCCCCAAGTCCCCCTTCTGGGTCCCCAACCCCCCGTCCCCAGCCCACATCCCCAAATCTGCACCCTCCAGCCCATCTCCCCACCCTGGGTCCCCAGCCCCGGTCCCCAGCCCCATGTCCCCAACCTACATCCCCAAGCCCATGTCCCCAAGCCCATGTATGTCCCCAAGCCCCAAGCCAGCTCCACCAGCCCCATCGCTGTGTCTCCTGCACAACCCCCTGCCCTCAAAATGGGGGGAAAAAACCCACAAAAAAAGCAACATTTTGTGTGTTTTGGACACACTCCAGGCTGCTCCCTCAGCACCCCAGCCAAGGATGTGACCCCTTCCGAGAGCAGGGTCAGGCCACCCAGACAGAGTCCATGTGCCACCCCTGCTCTGGACCTGGGGCAGGGTTCCAGCAGCACCCCAGCTTGGGATGGGATGGGATGGGATGGGATGGGATGGGATGGGATGGGATGGGATGGGATGGGATGGGATGGGATGGTGGCTGCAGACGGGCGCGGCGGCGGCTCCGGGGCCGGTCAGGACCAGGCTTGTCCCGCACGGGAGCGGCAGGCGCTGGGCGCAGGCGGCACGCGGCGCCCGGCCCCCGCGGGCAGGGATTTGGTTTGGAGCTTCACCGGCCTCGGTGTCTCTATGTCACTGTGTTTGGGTGGCTCTGGGGCAGCAGCGGGGCAGCAGCTGGCGTGGGATAAACATGGAGCCACCTCCTCACCTGGCTCCACACCTGCTCAAGGTGTGTGATCCGTCTGTGCCTCATCCCGCCGGCTGTGACCGTCCCACCCATCCTGGCACACGCCCACGTACCCACACGCACCCCCAGCCACCCACCCTCCCCTCCAGACATCCATTCATTCATCCTGCTGTGCATCCATCCATCTATCCCTGGACAGACCTGCTCTCCATCCCTCCATCCATCCATCCATCCATCCATCCATCCATCCATCCATCCACCCACCCCTCCATCCTTCCGCAGCTGGAAGAGGCCGTGCCCTAGGGATGGGAGCTACAAAGCACTCCCAATCCTCACAGCTCCACATCCCTTGTTGTAGCCCCCCCATCACCCAGAGAAGCTCTCCTACCCCCTCTCAAGCTCTCCACCACCCACACCCCTGAGCTCTCCATCCCCCAGGAAGATGTCCCTGCCCAGGAGCTCTCCCACCCCCTGGAGAAGTTCTTCCACCCCCCAGAGAGAGAAGCTCTCTGCCCCCCCTGCTCTCCCTCCCGCCCAGTTTCTCTTATCACAAAGGAATTTGCAACCCAGGCAAATACTTCCCTCCCCACCGAGATACCGCTGGCAAGGAGGGAGTGGGGCCCTGGCTGGGTGCCAGGTCCCGACGGGGTGTAGGACTCCCCCCGCCGGCCCCCGCGAAGCCCCCCAGTTCCCCCCAGTGCTGCCCGGGCCCGGCAGGAGAAGCTCAGCCCAGCAACTGGAAGAGCAGTGGGGACTTCCAGCCGCGCCCGGTGGCCCCTGGCCAAGCCCTGCTCTGCTCCAGCCCCATTGCCTGGGGAAACTGAGGCACAGAGCACAGCGGGGAGCAGGACCCCCCCAGTAGTGACCCCAGTTGAGCCCCAAATCCACTCAGCCCCATGGGTGGGTATCCCCATGCCAGGAGACACTCAGCCATAAATCCCCTACTCACCCCCTCCCTGGGAACCTCAGAGGAGACAGAGCACCCCAGGGTGCTGCAGCCCATCCTAAATCCGCCCCCCCAGGGGATCAGCATCAGCCAGGGGTGGGGGGGCCGCACCCTGTGTTGGGTGGAGGCCAAACATCTCCCCACGGCTTTTGTTTGCTGTGGGATGGGTGACAGCCCAGGGACAACAGGGACGGGTGGAACCCACTGTCCCCTGCCAGCTGCCACCTGCATCCCCAGAGAGGGGGGTCCTGGGGGGATGCATCCCCTTCCCCATTGCTGGGCGTTGTGTAAAGGCAGGACCCTTCGAGGGGATGCAGGGTGCTGTGTGGTCCAGCTGTGGGTGCAGGGGACACCCCCCCACCCCTCAGGTGCATCATGGATGGGTGGGGGTCCCACAGGACCCCTGTGGGGACAAGAGGGACATGGGGGCTCAGGGGATGTCCCCAAGGGGCTGGGGGCAAATGCCACATTCCTGTCCCCATGCAGGCAGCACCTCGAGAGTGCTCATGGGTTTGGGGGGGAAACACCCCTCTGGGTGCCCCTTCCCCATGGCCTGAGCCTGTTTGCTGCAGCCCCTGGGGTGGGTCTGGGGGTGAGGAGGAGGATGGTGGGTCCCAGCTGCAGGTTGTTGGCTCAGGAATGCGGCAGGACCTTGGACATGTTGCTTAATCCTCGGGGAGTGGGGTGCAGTGGCCCCTGCGCTGGGGGGGGCGGGTGGAAGGGGGTGTCCCCATGTCCCACGGTGTCACCAGCAGCTGTGGGACATGGGGTGGGGGGTGGCCCCGAACCACCAGGGACCCTGGTGACCCCCTTGAGCTGCGTGCGTGGGTTTTGGCCGGGGTGGGAGCAGCATCCCCAGCGCTGGGGCGAGGCTGGGGCGGCGGGGGGGGGGGTGGGGGGGGGGGGGCGGAGGAGCCTTATCAGCCTCGAGCTTTCATCTGCTTTTATGGCCGCACCGGGAAGTCTGGCGGCCTTCGGGGCCGGGGTGGGGGTGGCGGGGGGGGGGACAGGACGTGCTGGCTCCCAGCTCCTCCATCACCTGCCTGACACGGGAGGAATGTGCCCGATAAAGGGCCGGGGTGGGGAAGGGCCCCTGACCCCCACCCCCCCCCCCCCCGCCAGCAGCGGGGTCAAGGGGTCCTCCCGCCTCCGTGGAGCCTCCTCCAAAGCGGAGCAGAGAGGCGTGGGGGGTCTTGGGGAGCCCCATGAGCACCCCTTGGCCAAACACTGCCGGGTGCCACCATGTCACACACCCCTGGGGCCCCAGGGTGGGCACGGTGGGGACCCTAGGGGGAGACACACACCATTGGGAGCCCAGGGTGGGACCCCCCCCCACCCCGCCAGCCCAGGTGCGTCTGACACCTCGGGGACCCCCAGCCCAGCTCCAGCCGGGGCTGCTCCTGCGCCTCCATTTCCTCATCCCCTCGCCTCCTCCTCCTCCTCCTCCCGGCCTGGGGCCACCACCGGCACCCTCAAAGGAGCCGAAATGGCGCAGGTTTGGCAGAGGAACAAGCTCAAGGCTGGCGATGGCGTGGGGCCAGCCTGGCCCAGGGCTGGGAACGGGCTGGGAATGGGGCAGGAATGGGGCAATACAGGGCGAGAATGGGACAGGAATGGGGGGAATGGGGCAAACTGGGGCTGAGTGAGGTGGGAGTGGGGCTGGCGGCCCAAAGGGGACAGATGGACAGGGGAATGGGGCAGAGACGGCACCGCTGGGACATTCCCGATCCCAATGTCTGGAGTTAGAGGCGGCAGCGGGGCGATGCCAAGATGCCCCCCCACCCCACCCCCATCCTCCCCCTCCCTGCCCTGACTCACACTTTTATGTCCTGGCCAGAGCAAACACGGGCAGGGCCAGGAGCCCAGCGTGGGACGGGGGTGGGAGGCTGCAGGGAGCCCCCCCACACCCCTCCCTGCTCCCACGCGTGTCACCCCCCCTCCCCCGCAGGGGTGACCCGCTCCCACCCGCAGCCCCCCCCCGGACACCCCGCGAAGGGCATCGCTGCCCTTCCCAACCCCGGGGCTGAGCGGGGACGTGTCCTGCCCCACACCCCCCCGAGCCCCCCGCGGCTGCAGCCCCCCCTCCCCAGCACAGAGCGCCGATGCTCTCAGATAACGCTGGAATGCGGCTCTGTGCTCCCCCCACCCACAAGTGATGCTCCAGCCCCTAAATCAGCCGCGGGAGGTGATAAGGGTCTGGCGGGGGGTGGTGTAGGGGAAATCCCGGGGGGCTGGGGCTGCTACCGGGGGAGAGGCCCCGGGCGAGGGGGCTGAGCCCCACTGGTGGGGTGTCCCTGGGTTGGGGGTGCAGGCGGGCAGGCCCGGCTGCCCCGGGGCAGGAGGGTGGGATGGGATGGCCGGGCCCCCCCTTCCCGGGCCCGGGGGAGGGGAAGAGGCCAGGCAGGATTCCTGCAGCCGGTTGGGCAGGGCGAGCCCCTCCGAGCCACGCGGGGACTGTTCCCACGGGGGACCCCCACGCCCCCAGTGCTGGGGTCTCTGCCCGGGAGCCCCAGGAAATGGGTGGTGGGGGTCCCACTGCACCCAGAGATGCTGGGGTGGGGGGGTGTATCAATGGGGTGATGGTGTGCGACAGTGGGGAGAGCTGGAGCTCTGGGGTACCCTGACATGTGTGGGGCTGAGCAGCCCCTCTGCCCTGCGCCCCACCTGCACCCCCCAGGTTAAGGGGCTGAGCCCTGTGGCTGCACCCTGCACCCCCCCCCAGTCCCTCAGCCTGTCCCAGAACAAAAGCCTTGGGCAGGATCCAGCCCCACCTTCCCGGCGCGGAGGCCCGGAGCGGGGCCCTGGGGAGGTGCCGCGGGGCCGCTCCCCCCTTCCTGCCTCTCCCTGGCTATAAATCCTGCGCATCCGTCCGTCCGTCCGTCCGTCCGTCCAGCTCCGTCGCCGCTCCCACACCTCTGCTTTCACCCTCACCATGAGCTTCTCCCGCAGCACCGTCTACACCAGCTCCCACCGCTCCGGTGTCGCCCCCGGCATCGGCTCCAGCCGCCGCTTCGCCCCCCTGAGCAGCGCGGCCAGTGTCTACGCCGGGGCCGGGGGCTCGGGCTCCCGCATCTCCGTCACCCGCACCACCAACCTGACCAGCGGCTACGGGGGCGGCTACGGGGGCGGCTATGGGGGCGGCTACGGGGGCAACATGCTCCTCACGGGTGCTGGTATGGTGGCCAACGAGAAGGAGACGATGCAGGACCTCAACGACCGTCTGGCCACCTACCTGGAGAAGGTCCGGAGCCTGGAGCAGGAGAACCGCAGGCTGGAGGTCCAGATCCGGGACTTCATGGCCAAGAAAGGTCCCAGCACCCGGGACTGGAGCAACTACTGGGAGGTCATCGAGGACCTGCGGGACAAGGTGGGGTCCCCAGGGGATGGGGGGGCGGGTGGTGTCCCCGAGGCTGGTGTCCCCGTTGGGTTAAGCATTAACCCTGAGGGTGGTGGGGCTGGGTGCACTTTGCAGTGGGGGGTCAGGGCCGTGCGGCCCCGGGGGCTTTACGGGGGCGGGGGGCAACTGGGAGATGGGGACACGACCAGCTGTGACCAAGGGCGTGGGGTGAGGCGGTGTCAGGGGGGTTCCAACGCCGCCTTCGTTAGGCAAACGAGCCCCACGGCACCCCCAGCACCACGTTCTCGGCCAGACTCAAGGTCACGCAGGACCCAGACACCTGGGCCCCCCCCAAGCAAACCCCATCCCTGCCCCCACCCTGGTTTATTGCTGCTTTTCCGGGGTGAGGTGTGTCCCCCCCGCCGCGGAAGCCGGGGCAGCTGCCAGGCTGCACCTGCCTGGGTGACGTGGGTGGTGGCGCGGGCGGGTGGCAGCGGGGGGGCGGGGGTTGGTCCTTGCGCCCCGGTGACGCTGTCGATGTGTGTGCGTGTGGCATCGTGCCGTGTCCTGTGTCCCCCCCAGATCTTCGACGTGACAGTGGAGAACGCCCGCACGGTGCTGCAGATCGACAACGCGCGGCTGGCGGCTGATGACTTCAGGGTCAAGTGAGGGATGGGACGGGGATGGGGTTGGGACAAGGACAAGGATGGGGATGGAAATGGGGATGAGGAGAAGATGGAAACGGGAGTGGAAACAAGGACAAGATGGAGAGAGGGACAAGGACAGGGATGGAGATGGGGTGGGGGCGGCAGTAGGGGTATGACAGGGATAAGGACAGAGATTGAGACAAGGCTGAGGATGAGGAGAGGGGTAGGATGGGCTCAGGGGAGGGCTGGAGGTGGAAAGGAGGGTGGGGATGGGGACAGGGCTGGGGACACGGCCAGGACCGGAGCCACTCAGCGCCCTGTTCCTAGGTACGAGGCAGAGCTGGCCATTCGTCTCTCGGTGGAGAACGACATCGCAGGGCTGCGCAAGGTCATCGATGACACCAACATGGCCCGGATGCAGCTGGAGGGGGAGATTGAGTCCCTCAAGGAGGAGCTCATCTTCATGAAGAAGAACCATGAGGAGGTGAGGGTCAATCTGCAGGGGCGTGGAGGGGTTCTGGGGCCAGTGGGGACCCCACACTGAGGCCAGCCCCTCGTTGCCTGCAGGAGGTAAAGAGTCTCCAGGCCCAGGTCTCCGAGTCAGCGTTGACGGTGGAGGTGGACGCGCCCAAGTCGCAGGACCTGGGCAAGATCATGGCGGAGATCCGGGCGCAGTACGACGCCCTGGCCCAGAAGAACCTGGAGGACCTGGAGAAGCAATGGGGGCGGCAGGTGGGTCTGCTCCCCCACCCAAACTTGCACCATGGGGGGCTCCAGTGGTCCCCAGACAACTGGGGTGACAGCCCAGGGGGTGTCTTCCTGGGGGACATCAAGATAAGGGGGGGGGGGGGAGCAGGGGCATCCCCCATCAAAATGGGAAGGTCATCTGAGGGTCCTCACCCAAGGGGGGGCAGGGAATTCATCTGGGGTTCCCCAGTCTGACATCGGGGTGTTCCCCAGAGGCACCCCTTCAGGGGGTCTTGACCCACTGGGGTTCTGGCCCAGCACTGGGGACATTCCTGGAGGACCCCCATATCATGTGGGACCCCAGTCCTTGGAGTTGCTCTTCCTGGGAGAGTGTCACTCTCCGTGGGTTGGGGTGCCCATGCTGGGCTGGGCCAAGGCATTGACCCCCCCACGCCACATATGTGTGTCCCCCCAAAGATCACCGAGAGCACCATCGAGATCACACAGAGCAGCAAGGACATCGACACAGCCCGCAGCACCGTGGTGGACCTGCGCCGCTCTGTGCAGACCCTGGAGATCGACCTGGAGTCCCTCCGCAACCAGGTGCCCTTCCCCCACCCCAAACACCCCAAAACCCACCCAACAAACTCCCAGCACCCACCCCCGCGGGGCCGTCGAGCTGCCCGGGGTGCTGAGCGGCCCTCGGCGTGGTGCTCCGCAGAGAGCCGGCCTGGAAGCCAACCTGCTGGAGGTGGAGAACCGCTACGGGGTGCAGATGGAGCAGCTCAACGGGCTGATCCTGCGGGCCGAGGCCGACCTGCTGCAAGTGCGCAACGAGCTGCAGCGCCAGGCCGAGGAGTACCAGGCCCTGCTCAACGTCAAGAGCAAGCTGGAGGCCGAGATCACGACCTACCGGCAGCTGCTGGAAGGGGGGGAGGAGTTCAGGTAGAGGGGCCGGGCTGGGGGGGCAGCGGGAGCTTCTAACGAGGGGGTGACATGGGGGGGGGGGGTTGTTCTGGGTCTGTCGGGTGGGGTTGGGGTGGGAAGGGGACGGCGGCAGCACCCAGCTGGGATGGGTCCTGGGTGGGGGCGTGGGTTGTCCGGGTCCCATCGTCAAGGATGCTCCGGCTCCGTCATCTCTCAGTTCCGTGGGGTGACGCTAGGGAAGAGGGGGACACCCCAGGGTGCTCCCCCGCCCCCTCAGCCACCCCCTCCCCGCCCTGCAGCCTGCAGGATGCCCTGGAGAAGGAGACCACCGCCACCACGCAGAGGACCACGCAGAGGGTGGTGGACGGCAAGGTGGTGACGGAGACGAAGGAGGTGAAGGTGCGGACGTACTGAGCCAGCGGAGGGGCCCGTCCGGCCCCCAGCACACTGGGGGGGTCACGCTGACACCCCCCGCCCCCCAAATAAAATGGCAGTTTCTTTCCCCCTGGGGAGATGTTGTGTCCCGGTGTCGTCTTCTGCTGGGGGAGGGAAACAGGGTTGGGGCTGCGGGGAGGCTGCACCAGAAGGAAACTGAGGCACGGGAGGGACAGACAGACGGACAGGTGGGTTGATGCTGACGGGTGGGTGGATCGATGGATCCGGAGGGAGGGATGGGTCGGTCAGTGGGTGGGACAGACAGACACGCAGATGGACAGCCAGGGGGATGGATAGACAGACAGACCTGTGGAGGGGTGGGTGCAAGGAGAGGGTGCGGGAGGTGTGGCAGATGGACGGACAGAAGGACAAGCGGACAGACCGACACCCCCCCCCCGTAGCAGTGCCAACGAGACCAGGGCCAGCCAGCTGCTGACCCCACCGCCGCCCCCGTCCCCGGGGACACCTCCCTAAACACCCCTCAGGCCGGGGGCCCAGGAAGCATCTCCCACCCCCCAAAAGCAGCTGAGGGACCCCTCCATACCCCCGGGGGGGGCTTGCACAGGGGCTGAGCGTGGGGAGGGGGGTCTGCGGGCACGGGAGCTGGCGGGGCACGGGGTGCGGGTGCCTTGCACGGGGGGATGGTGCGTTGTACAAGGGGCACGGCGCTTCAGGGCTGCCGGTGCAGTGCCCGGGGGTGTCGGTGCAGTGCCCGGGGGTGCCGGTGCAGTGCCCGGGGGTGTCATTGCGCTGCCCGGGGGTGTCACTGCTGTCCCCGGGGGTGCCGGTGCAGTGCCCGGGGGTGTCACTGCAGTGCCCGGGGGTGTCGGTGCAGTGCCCGGGGGTGTCACTGCTGTCCCCGGGGGTGTCACTGCAGTCCCCGGGGGTGTCAGCGCAGTGCCCGGGGGTGTCAGTGCAGTCCCCTGGGGTGTCACTGCTGTCCCCGGGGGTGTCACTGCTGTCCCCGGGGGTGCCGTTGCGCTGCCCGGGCGCCCCCACACGATCGCGGCGCGGGCGGCTCCGCCAAGCGCAGAATCAGCCTCTCCCCGCCCGGCCCCGCCTCCGGGAGGGGCGGGCCGTACGTAGTCACGTGACGGCGCCATCCGGGTCCTTTGCCTTCTCTGCCTCTTCCCAACATGGCGGCCTCAGGTGAGCGCTGCGCGGTGGCGGCGGCGTCCGGCGGCCTCGGCGGGACGCGGCCGGCGCCGATAGGTTTCCGCCTGCCCGCGCCGGGCACTGTCGCTCCCCGGGGGGAGCGGGAGGGAGAGGGGCCCGGCGGTAGCAGCGGGGGGTCGCGGGACCGGAGGGGGGGGGGGTGGCGGCGAAGGACCGGGCCCCTTCCCCCCGCAGCGTGTCGTCCTCCGCGCGCCGCCGCCTCCCCCGCCCGCCTCCTATTGGCGGGGGGGCGCGCGCTGCCGCGGTGATTGACGTGCGGCGGCGGCGGCGGCGGGGGGAGGCGGCGTGTGCGGGAAGCCAGATGGAACCTTCGGCCGCGTCACTGCGCAGGCGCGGAGCGGCCCGGGCCGGGGCGGGGGGGGGGGGCGCAGGGCAGGGCCGCACCCACGTGGGTGCGCGGCGCGCACGCGGCCGGTACCGGGCCGGGGCGGGGGGGGCGGGGGGTGGTCCCGGGGCCCGTCCCGGCTCCCTCCTCCCGCCGCCGCGTACCCTTGAGTCTCCTCGCGGCCTCCGGGCAGCGCGCTGTGGGGGGAAGCGGCGCGTCTCTTGGCCCGGCGGCGCCGTGCGGGCCCATCCCCCGCCGCCCCGGGGGGGCCGGTCCCGCCGCCGCTTCCGGGGGTTGTTCCCCGTAAGATGGTGGCCGGGCAGCGCTCGGCGCGGGCGGGAGCGGGGCAGCCGTCCGCAGGGGCGGCCCTTCCCCTTCCCCTTCCCGCACCCCCGCCGGGCCTTTTTTCACCCTTTTTTCCCCCAAAAATTCCCGCGCCCCCGCTGAGAAACTCACCGCATCCCCCCCCCCCCGCGGCCCCCGGGACCGAGCGGCTCTTCCCGGCGCCATTTGAAGCCCGGGCGGGGGAATGCGGGGATTCCTCGCTTTCCCCTCGAGCATCTGTGGGGAGGGGCCGCAGGAATCCTTCCCTCGCCCCCTCATCCTTGGGGGACACGCAGGAATCCTTCCCTTGCCCCAGAACCCCTCTGCCGTTCCCCAGCCGCTGTTCCCCTGGCTGCTGACCTGGCGCCGGTGGACGCCGGCCCGGCCGGGCTCTGGCACGCAGGGGAAACCTTAAACCGGGGCCGAGAGCTGGAGCCGGGGCCGCAGTGGGCAAGGACGATGCCGCCTGCCTGCTGCCAGAAAGAGAGGGCTTTGTCGGGGCTCTGCAGCTGTGGCCATGCCGAAGAGCCCCCCCCCCGTGCTTTGGGGTGCAGGGGTGATGCTGGCAGCCTCGGCTCTCCCCGTAGCATGGGGCAGGCATCACCCCCCTGTGCGCTTTGAGCCTGATCAGCCCCAGGGAGTGGCTGGGGCCCAGTTTGGTGCTGCAGTGGGGACTCGGAGCTATGGGGGAGGCTTTTGGGCGTGGGTCACAGCTGCAGGACCCTCCTCAGGGTTCCACACGCCTCATCTGGTGTCAGAACCGTGCGCGGAGGCCGACAGCCCCAGGGCTTTGCTGGGTGGGGGGAGACGTGCCCCTCAGCAGGGCAGACCCAGCAGGAAGGGGCTGGTTTTGCCCAGCGTCACGTCACTGCCCCGCGACAGCGGCTGCTTCGTGCTGTCAGCTCCAGCTCGGGCCCTCGGGAGCGGATCCAGCGCCATTTGGGATGCGGTTTCGGCGCGGTGGGGAGGGTGAGATGCTGCCCAGCCTCCCTGGGGAGCAGCGCTCGTCTCCAGCATCAGACTGTTTCTCCTTGGGTGTTTTCCAGGCGGTCGCCTCTGCTGCCGCTCTCCCAGCGCTTCTATCCAGGGCTGACGTCATCTTTCCATGAGTTTCCCCTGGCAAAGGGAGCTTGAGCCATTCCAGAGGGCTGGCCGGCTCTGTGGCCTTTCCCTCCGGGTGGAGGGGAGGGTTTGCTGTCCTGAAAGCCAGTGACAAAACGTGAGGGGACCCAGAGCTGGTTGCGGTTGGTGGTGAAACCCAGGGGGCCTGGCAGCGGCTGTAGCTTGTCACCCTCCTGGATACAGCTGCTGCTGCTGCGTTGGGGGGCTGGAAGGTGTCACCCCTGAGATCAGGCGCTTCTCAGCTGGATGGGATGGGGTCCTCAGGGCGCTGCCCGCTTCTGATGGGGGAACTTTCCACTCGTGGGCACAGCCCAGGCAGCTCCGTGGTGGGTGGGGGGAACGGAGGGATGGGAGCGGGACCGGAGAACACGTCTGAGGGAGAAGCTGGCCAAGCTGCAGGATAAAGGGTCATTTTTAGGTTCAACACTTCTCTCCGTCCCTTCTGGGGTCTGGACAGATGTTGGGAACAAAGATCTGGCAAGAATGTTGGAGAAGGGGAGCTCCCAGCATCCTTGGAGCTCCCAGGAGCAAGTCTGGGGAGGCAGGACGGCTCCCTCTTCCCTGCACCCGGCGGAGAGGGCAGGGACCGGTTTGATGCTGCCTTAAAACCCCGACTGAGACTGAGGTGGGGACAGTGGGACCCAAGAAATGAAGATTTGGGGGTGCTGGAAGCAGGACTGAGGCCTGGTGTCACCTTTGATCCGTATCTGGAGCCTCTGTCCCTCTTATTTCCCGTCTGGAAAACCCCATCAGCCGTTACCTGGATGCCGGTGCCGGGAGCTGTGCGGAGGGGCCGGTCTGCGCGCTGTCTGGGGAGCAGGGGCGCAGTCCCTGGGCTCCCAGCTCTGCCAGGCAGGCCTTGGCTAATTAAGAGACAGCAAATGAGGGGCCTGCACACTCCTGCCTGTCATTTCTGTCTCCGTTAAGGCTGCTGCGACGCTGCAGTTCCCTTATCACACCCCGGGCCAGCAGCCTGGGCAGAGGTGATCTGCCTGGGGTCCAGCAGCCCGAAGTTCATTGTTCCTTAACGAAGATCAGAGCACGTGCTTTCCAAGGCAGTTACCAGTTCTGTGTTGCTGTGGTGTCATTTAAAGCAGGCCAGTGTGTCTCTCTTGCCTTAAAACCCCTGGGAAGGGGCTACTCCAAGTCTCTGGGGGGTGCCAGGCCCCCTCACCCCTCCCAGTGCTCTGCCCAGGAATGTTTTTGCAGGTAAATGGGTGTTTTTGCAGGTGAAGGGGTGTTTTTGCAGGTGAAGGTGATACTTTTGCAGGTGAAGGAGCCATCAGCCCCATGCTCTGGGTGATGGTTCCTCAGGGGGCAGCAATTCCTTCCGCAAGGAGGACAAGGGGGGCAGAAAGCTGAGTTTTGCAGGCTGCATCCTAACCCACCTTCCTAAAACCAGCCCGGCTCTCCCGGCGCCCCGGGGGGTGTCGCAGCCCCTCACAACACCCGGCTGTGTCAGGAGACAGAGAAGCCTCTGGGAATAAACCCTCCCTGGCCACTCGCAGCTCCGGAGCTGGGAATAACCCCAGTCCCAAACTGGAGGAGTCTGGGAGATGTGAAAGTGTCAGTGGGGCCGGCGGCTGCTGGGTCCCAGCGGCTGTAGGGTCACTTTGCTGCGGCTGTGGGGTCACCGTGCCGTGCTCTGGCTGTAGGGTCACTGTGCCGTGCTCCGCTGTGGAATGGGCTGTAGGGTCACCTTGCAGTGCTCCGGCTGTGGGATCGGCTGTGGGGTGACCGTGCCGTGCTCTGGCTGTGGGATCGGCTGTGGGGTGACCGTGCCGTGCTCTGGCTGTGGGATCAGCTGTGGGGTGACCATGCCGTGCTCTGGCTGTGGGATCAGCTGTGGGGTGACCATGCCGTGCTCTGGCTGTGGGATCAGCTGTGGGGTGACCGTGCCGTGCTCCCGCACACCCCTTGCTTGCGGGCTGGGTGGAAGTGGGGTGGCCGCTCCCTCAGCTGCCTCCTCCCCTGAGCTGAGCGGCCCCAGGGAGGTCTGTGGGTGGGCTGACCCCGGAGATGTGGAGCATGAGGGTGCTTTGGGGGATGGAGCCCTGGGTTCCTGCTGTGCTGCGTGTGTGGCTGTTGCCCCTTTGGAAAGGGCAGGTGAATGGGGAGGGGGTGGGCAGCACCCCCTCAGTCACTCCCATCGCCTCTGCGGGCCAGTGGCCTCTCCCCTTCCCCCCTGCCCAAACCAGGCTGTTCCCACCCGTTGCTCACTCCCATCTCACCCCCTTCTCCCCCAACAGCGAAGAAGAAGAACAAGAAGGGCAAGACCCTGACTCTGACGGACTTTCTGGCAGAGGATGGTGGCGGCGGCGGCGGCCCCACCTACATCCCCAAACCCGTCAGCTGGGCCGACGAGACAGACGACCTGGAAGGAGACGGTACAGTCACTGCCCAGCCACAGGCCCAGAACACCCCGCGGCCTCCGAGCAGGAACCGTGCTGCCCCCGGCTTCCTCCTGCGCTCTGCGGCACGAGGGGGCACTTTGCAGACAGACCCTTCCCCTGCTGCGGGGTGGGGGGACACAGAAAGGGGTGGGAAGTGTAATGTCACCACGCTGCTGCTTCGGTTGTACCCGTGAACAGGCGGTGACCTGCAGCGACACACCCAAACATTGAGACATTTGCTGATTGTTTCTTTTTTCCTGGGAAGTAATTAAGCTGGAGAAGGAGCTCCAGAGAGTTCTCCTTAGCACCTGAGACTGGGGGGTGGGGATTGGCACCCATGGGGGGGGTAGAAATGGGGTAACAGAGTGTTTCGTGGGTGTGACCCCGCGGCAGAGCGGAGGGTGGGCACTGGAGCCCAGCTGCTTTTCCATGAGAGGGGCTGCGATCCAAACGGGTTAATCCCAGGGAGGTTTAATGGAGGAATTCCAGGGCGTCAGCGTGCAGCTCCTCAGCCGTGAGGCAGCGCCCTGCAGCTGGGGTGATGGTGTTGGCAACAACCTGTCTCAGCTGGGTGGGGTTTTGGGTGATTTGCCCTTTTCCTCTCTCCAGTTTCAACCACTTGGCACAGTAATGATGATGACGTGTACCGGGCCCCTCCGATCGACCGCTCCATCCTGCCCACCGCCCCGCGGGCGGCTCGGGAACCCAACATAGACAGAAGCCGCCTCCCGAAATCCCCCCCCTACACGGCCTTTCTGGGAAACCTGCCCTATGACGTGACGGAAGAGTCCATCAAGGACTTCTTCAGAGGGCTCAACGTGAGTAGCGGCCGGGAGCGTGGGCTGGGCAGGTGGCAGGGGCTTTATGTCCCAGGGTTTTGGGTGCTGTGATCCCTGTCCGCTCTGCGCTGGCTGCCTGGGCTGGTTCCTGCTTTGCCATGGATCAGCCAAGGCAGCTCCCAGCTCCTGGAGTTGTACGGCTGTGACCAGAGCTGGCTGTGACCAGAGCTGGCTGTGACCAGAGCTGGCTGTGAGCGATGGTTTCCAGGCAGCCGCGGCTGTTGGGTTGCTGGGTCTCTGCTGAGTTGCTGGCAAATGGCTGTTGCCACTGTTCAGCTGGGATGGTGACGGGGTGAGAACCCTCTTAGAGCAGGTGGCTGGTGTTTCTCCTCTTGAGCCACGTGAAGAGAGGAGCTTGGGCTGGACCTCAGGGTGATTTAGGGGATGCCAAGGGATGGCTGCTGTTGGCTTGAGGGGTTGGAGCCTTGTTCATGGTGCTGTCCTGGCCCCTTGATCCCTCCCCGCTGCAGCCACCAGCGATGTGCAGTTGGGATTCTTGGCGGGGCCGAATTCTTCCCTCCAGACAGGAGTCGGTGCCGCTTTTGGTGGGAACCTGATGGGTGTTTGAAGGGAAAGGGGGGGTTGAACCCCTTCTTGTCTGTGAGAGGATTGATTCTGTGCCCACATAGCAACGAGCTGCCTGGCCTCACATGTCACTTGCCCATCTGATGAACGTTGGGAAGCAGGAGTCCTAATGAGAGCTTCTCTCTCCTTCCCCACCACAGATAAGTGCTGTACGTTTGCCGCGGGAGCCGACCAATCCAGAGAGGTTGAAAGGTTTTGGTTATGCTGAGTTTGAAGACATAGACTCCTTGTTCCAGGCTCTGAGCCTCAATGAAGAGGTGAGTCCAGGCCCTGACAGAGCAGGAGCCCCCCCGTCCCCCCCAAGTCGTCCCCCCCAGCAGATCAGGCACGTTCTCCTGTGGCACTGAGTGCAGGAGGCGCATTAAGCATCTTGTGCAGTGCATCTGTCCCTGCCCAGGAGTGGTTTAAATGGGGGAGGAAGAGCTTTTTAATGCCATCAGCCCCGGTGTTGTACGAGCTGCCTGCTCTGTGCTGGGGCTGTTGGACTTGGGGCCGTGGGGCTGACTTCTCGCTGCTGTTTCAGTCTCTAGGGAACAGAAGGATACGAGTGGATGTTGCAGATCAAGCTCAGGATAAAGGTGAGCTCACCAGCCCCCCGCGCACCCACTGGCTCAGGAGCCGCGTCCTGCGCCGGGTCGGTGATCACCCTGGCTGAGGACAGACAAATCTCTGTCCTCATGACCTGAATCGCCAGGTCTGAGTCTTGCTCTGGGCCAGGCCACAGGTGTAGCTCCCTCCTGCGTGGCTGGAGGGCCTGGCTGGGATGTTTTCCCTGCCTGTACCTACCGAACGTGCCCGTTCCCCCCGTGCCCTTGTCCCTGTCCCGCTGACTGGCTCAGCTCCTGCTGACACACAGGGGTGAACTGGGCCGGGTTGGGTTGTGCTCTCACTGCTCACCCCTGACAGCCGCTCTCTGCCCTGCCAAGCTGAGATCCCCTCCTTTCCCTGGCAGACCGGGACGATCGCTGCTTCGGCAGGGACCGAGATCGCTTCCGTGACTCGGAGAGGTTCGAGAGCGACTGGAGGGCCCGTCCTGCCGCCACCGATAGCTTTGATGACTACCCACCCCGCAGGGGCGACGACAGCTTCGGAGACAGTGAGTAGGCAGAGCAAGACCCTGTTCCTGCAGCGGGCTGGGGCTCCCTCTGCTCCGCCCCGACACGCACGACTCCTGCGGGACTTGGTGGTTGTTTCGAGTCTGTAGCCCAGATCCAAACCCACCACCTCTGTCCAGATAGACAGTTCTTCCTCCTTTCCATTGTTTCCCCCCAAAAAATCAGCATTAGGGGGACACCCAGGTGGGCTTTATGCTGCTCTGTATTATGGGATGCCGGCAGAGTGGCCACCCAGAGCTTATTTCCTTGGGCAGTGACTCTGTCTGGAGAACAGGAGTGGGATGTTGCTGCTTCGCTGTGGGATTTGTGACTCTCCCGCAGTGACGAGCGCAGGAAGAGCCTTGCCCGTGTCTGTTACTGGAGCATTGAGGCTGAAACGATGTGCCAGGTCCCTTCATGTTGGATTAACACCCCTGCCCTGTTCTCCTGCCTCCAGGGTATCGGGATCGCTACGACGATCGGTACCGTGATGGTCCACGGAGGGATATGGACCGCGGCTTCGGGGGCAGGGATCGCTACGATGACCGCAGCAGAGACTACGACCGAGGTGCGCCCATCCCCAAGGCCCGCTGGGTGACGCTGGGCTCGGTTCCTGCTCTGCACGCTGGGAGGGAACGGGACTCAGGGGAAGCGGTTTCCTTTCCTTCTGCAGGCTACGACTCCAGGATAGGCAGCGGCAGGAGGGCCTTCGGCAGCGGCTATCGCCGGGATGACGACTACCGAGGGGGCAGCGACCGCTACGAGGACCGTTACGACCGGCGGGACGACAGGATGGACAGGTGGAGCTCACGGGACGACTACGGCCGGGATGATTTCCGCCGAGAGGACAGAGGTGATGGCTGAGGGGCGGCGGGGGTGGGATCTGACCTCCCCTGGGGCCCTGCAGGGTGGGATTTGTGCTCACTTGCAGTGTGTCTGTTACCCCCCAGGTCCCACTCAGAGGCCGAAGCTGAACCTGAAGCCTCGGAGTGCGCCCAAGGAGGAGGAGACCTCTGTGGCCCCGGCGCCCCAGTCCAGCCGGGCTGCCTCCATCTTCGGGGGGGCCAAACCGGTGGACACGGCTGCCAGGGAGCGGGAGGTGGAAGAGCGGCTACAGAAGGAGCAAGAGAAGCTGCAGCGCCAGCTGGAGGATGATAAGAGGATAGAGAGACGACCCCGAGAGAGGTGGGCCGGGCTTCCCGGGGTGCTCTGAACCCCCTCACTAACCCCCGTCCCTCCCCGAGCACCCAGACCAACCCTCTTCCCTCTGGCACAGGCATCCCAGCTGGCGAAGCGAAGAGAACCAGGAGCGATCGCGGACGGGGAGCGAGTCCTCGCAGACCGGCACCTCGGGGCCCCCTGGCACCTCTGTGGGAACCGGCCCAACGGGCAGGAGTAAGGAGCAGAGTGAGGTGGCCCCAGGGGAGCTCCAGCTTGTCCCCTGTCCCCCCACTTGCAGCTTAACAGGTGCCGTTTGTTTGCATCCTCCCCTGCAGCCACGCGAAGGAGGGAGAGCGAGAAGTCTCTGGAGAACGAAACGTTCACCAAAGAGGACGATGCCCCTTCTCCCACCTCCAAGCCCAAGGAGGAGAAGCAGCCCCTGAAGGTGATGCCTGCGCCCCCGCCCAAGGAGAACGCCTGGGTGAAGCGGAGCAGCAACCCCCCTGCCCGCTCGCAGAGCTCGGACTCAGAGCAGCACTCTCCTACGAGGTCAGTGCTGGCTGGGGTGACCCATCATCTCCCTCGAGATCTCCCAGAGGCCTGGCAGCTGTCAAAGGATCCAAGGATCCCACCCCCTGGGGCAGTGAACAGCTCCGTGGCCTCGGTGTCTCCTCCTTGAGCTCTCCATGATGTTCATTTTTGATTTCCCCCCCTCCAGCGCCAGCCAGTCGGCACCGAACCTGCCAGTGGAGGATGGGGCACCCCCAAAAAACACCCACAGGAAAGGTGAGCCTCCCCTTTTGCCGTGAGCCACTCCCAGCTTGGCGACTCGAACCTGCAGAACCTTCCCCCCATGGTGGGGCAGGGCTGAGGCCGTTCCCAGCCCGTGGTCACGGTGTTTCCCCCCCTCCAGGAGACGAGAACAAACCTGACGGGGGCCGGGAGAGCAGTTCCAAGGCGCGAAGCGGGAGCTCGGGCCATGGCCCAGGGGATTCGGACAGGTGAGGGTGCCCGAGGGGTCTGCGTGGTGCCCCCTCTGTGCTCGGCCCCAGCGTGGGGCTCATCCCCCCTTCCCCAGCCCTTGCCTGTCCCTGAGGCGCGTTGTCATCGGCCCAGCCTCTGGTTCTTGCAGGAAAGAGAGCCGGAAGGATCACGACTCGCGACCTGCGTCTGAGCCAAAGAAACTTGATGAGAACCCACCCTCTGTAAGACCTCGGGGGGGGCAGCTGGGGGCAGCGGGAGCACTGGGGGGGCAAGGCCTGGGCTTGGCTCCCAGCAGCACAGCTGTTCTCTCTGCTGGGGGAGGGGGAGTTTGGGTCGGTTTGGGGCTCTTTTCCTCCCCCTGGGGATGATGTTGAGGTGTGACCACCCCCTCCCCCCACAGTTCAGCCACGCCAGCAAGTACGCGGCCCTGTCCGTGGATGGCGAAGATGATGGCGACGAGGAAGAGTGCGCCGAATAGAAACCTCCGGGCTCGTGCGCCGCACCCCCCCAACCAGCTGCCACCCTGGGATCATTTGGAGAATTAAAAGAGAGAAAAAAATACAAAAAAACCCACAAAACCGACAAAAACCCAACCTCTATCCAGAGCCACAAATAAAACCTAAAACTCCACAGCCCCTGAGCGCCTCCTTCGCCTTTGAACCAGAACCCTCAGGCCCCCCCCGAGGCTCCTGTGCTCACCTCGCGCAGGGGGGTCCCCATCGCGCTGCTGGGCAGCCAGAAGTGGAGGAGCTGGGGCTGGGGGCACGAGGGGGCTTGGGCTGGGGGCACCATCCTCCTCCCCCCCTCCAGGGGTGTTTCCCGGTCTGGGAATCAACGTGGCCCTACCGGCCCCCTGGCCGGGGCTCTTTTCCTCCTGGCAGTGACCAAAAGTGGGGGGAGGGGGTGGTGTGGGTGGGAAGCACCGTCCCTGTGACGCTTTTGGGGACATCCAGCCCCCCCCGGAACTCCAGCACATCCCCCCCTCCTTGGGTGTGTGTGGGGGGTTTGGTCCTGTCCTGAGCCAGTTCCGCTTTTCCCGCTAAAGGAACCTGTAAAAACTCCTGAATAATGACGGGGAAGCGCCGCGGGGCCCGGAGCCCCCCCCGCCCCCCCCGGGAGCCGCTCCCAGGCGCCGGCAGTGCGCAGACGTGACGTCACCCTAAACGGTGACGTGTCATCTCCGCGACTTCGGTTCCGGCGCGTCCGCCCCGGAAAGCGGCTCCGGGCGCGGTGACCCCGCGGGGCCGGTTCCGCCGCCACACGCGGCCCGTCCGGTTACCGCACCGCGGGCGGGGCGGGAGCTGCTCGGCCCCGCTCCCCTAACGCTGCTGACGCCGTTTCCCCGCCCCGTCACCCCGGCGTCGGCCCGGGGGAGACCGGGTCCTCCTCCCGCTCCGCCCCGGGCTCTTGGTCCCTCGGCTCTTACCGGGGGTACGCGGGAGGGGGCAGGGAGGGAGCGGCCGTTTCCATCGCTGCGCAAACTCCCCTCACGGCCACAAATCCCCGAATCCAGCTCGACATGAAGCCCAACCCATCCCGCCCCCCAGCCGGACACGGGGCCCGGGCCGTTTACACGGCGGGGGGAGACCCCAGGAACACGTTCCCCGTGCTTGTTCCGCGTTCTCCCTGCGCTCCCGACACCCTTCGCAGACCCAGCGCAGGACGAGGGCAGCCAGCGATCAGGCATCAATATTTATTAACACAAGACAAAGGAAACACAATCAATGCGTTAATGGGACACTGTCCAGCCAGGTGTTAAATTTAAAAACTTAGAGCTAATCTAACTTTAAATAAATAAAAACTTTATACATAATTACATGATGCTGTATCTGACTGTGACGATGGAAAACAGAAATTAAAGAAAACCCTGCGCCTGTACTGGGGGTAAAACCTCTCTCTGCTCTTTAGAACCTTCTCTTCAGGGTCGTTAGCACGACACATCTTAATTACAGTTATTTAAATCCGAAACGCAGCGCAAACTGGAACAAAACAAGATGTGGAATTACCTGTACCCCCCACGTTTCGCTCCGGGAATGTTCATCACCAGCAAATACTTTAGTTCCAGGTGTCTGGAATGCCGAGTTTGGCTCGGAACCCGAGGGCTACCACAGGAAACGATTCGCCTCCTGCAACTGCGAAGCCCAACCGGAGACGGGAGAGTCGCATCCTGGGACCCGACCCTGGATTCGGTGGCTGCAGAACAGCTCCCGACTCTGGACCTGACCCAGCCCCACCAGTTCTCTGAAGTTCAGTTCATCTCTGGCCGAAGTGACGGAGCAGCCGCTGCAAAGCGAAAGGGCGGCAGTTTCTGCGCCCTCCCACCACCCCAAATCACCATGTACCAGCCTGGAAGAACCAACCGACCCCAAGCGCAGCGAGGGGAGCAGCGACGGGCACGCAGCACTTAGTGCTGTACAGCCGGTTACCTCACAGGGACGTTGTGAGGATCAGGAAACATCCCCATCGGCAGCTGAGGAAAGCGGAGCAGTGAAGTGACCCGTGGAAGGTCCTGTGACAAGTATAAGAGCTGGAAATTGGGGCTTCCAGACTCAGGGCTCTGCGTTTCCCACCCCCCTCTCCAGCTTTTCCCTGTGCCAAACACAGACAGAAGCACCCAAAGTCAAAACCAGCCAGCTGCTGCCCGGCGCTTACTGGGAGGGAGATGGGAACATTATTGTGGGGCTGGAAACCTGCAGTTCTCTGACATGGAACTTGCCAGAACAAAGAGGACACCGTAAACTTGCAGAAGACAAAACCCAAACCATAAGAAGCTACTGACACTGATGCAAATAAAAACCAAGGAAACCGAAATAAATCCAAATGATCCAGTTGGTTAAAAACCACCGTTCCAGCGAGTGGCCCCGCTGCACCCTGGGAAGCTTCACACACGTTCCTTCTCCCCAAAGAATCGCAACTGAAAGTCCTAAACCTGGACTTGAAAAATCCACTTTGAGGGACAAAAAGTGTTTGGGGAAACAATTTATCTGAAGCTTCAAGGAAGAAAAAGGTCAACAGGGAAGTGAAGCTGCACCACGCGTCGTGCCGCTGCACGAGACAACGTAGAGGGGAGAGTCGAGTGACGCAGAACACGTTCAGGAAAGAAACAGCGACACAGAACATGGACTAGGGAGACTCTGGTGGCTGAAAGGGGGAACAACCTTGGTGCGCTTCACCCCGAAGCAGTGCCCCTGGCTCAGCTGTCCTGCCCTCTGCACGTCCTCAGAGTCCAGCCAGTGCCCTGGGGAGCAGCTCCCACACCCCGGGGCAGCGCTGGGGGAGCTCCTGCTGCTGCTGATACAGAAACAGTTCAGAAACGGTTTTTCCCCTGGAAACCAAAGTGTCCACAAAGAACCCTTAACATCCAGCCCTGCCAGAGTGACTCCTGATTCCTCCATCTACTCACCCACCAAATATTACTCTTTCTCTCAAAACCAGCATCCCAAACTTCCCATCTGAACATCACTCCTCCCGTCTCCAGTGAAGAACAAACAGAGTGTGTTGGTTTCCAAGGACAGACCCTGCTCTGCCCACAGACACGCCGGGATCTGCTCTGGGAACCTCTCAGCAGCTCCGATCTCACCCACAGACCTTCCAACCACCATGGGGGAACCAACCCGCAGTGTTTTCTGTGCCAGGCTCCAAACCCAGCCCGGCGCAGTGTCCGCTGGGGACTCTCATTGCTTATTTGCTTCCCACTCATAGGAATTTAATTGGTCTTAAAAGATTATTAGGGGAAATAAAGGTAGTTCTGAGTCAAAGGAACTCCATCTCTCCCTCCTAAGCAGTAAGAGCTCAGCCCTGCTGCTCTGAGGCTTCTGTTTATGTTCAGGAAAGCGGACGCAGGGTTTGGAGAGCTGGGACACCTGGGGGGGGTTTCCTCACAGTTACTTAACGATGGGGTTTGTTTACTTGATTTGTGCCTCCACCTGTAAAATAAAAATCCCGTTCACCTTAAACCCCACCAGCATCTACTCCCAAGTGCTTTGAGAACTGGGATGTGGCCACCCAGGTGACACCTATTTACAGGGTTTCCTGCTTTAGCAGGAGGGAGCTGAACGAACGACCGAAATCGCACAACCAGCAGCTTGAAGCGTGTGGGACTGAGGGGTTCCAAGGACGGGGAGCGCAAGGGCTGGGGCAGCGGCTGGTGCTGAGCGTTCTGGACTCACCCTGTGATTTTCTGCCCGATTCCACGTCACGGTTTCAGCTCAGCCTCTCCCAAAGATGGGTTTGAACTCAGAAGTTTCTATGTGCTAAGAGATGGTTCTGGCCAGCAAGAGGAGGGAGACACAGCCCCGCCCCCCCCCCCCCCGAAACCAGGGGCCCAGCGAGGCCGCGTGTGTCACGTGTGGGGTCTAACCAAGAGTAAGTCTGCACAAGAGTTACTCCTCCTTTTCAATTCCTACCTTCAGCTGTCATTATCCAAGTTAATTCTCTTATCTAAGTGAATTATGTATAATAATATTTACATATTTAAAATATAGGCAAAATTCTTCTTTAAATTCAAGAAATCTCTCTGGGAATCAGTGACTCTGGTTTGGTCATGGCACAACGTTAGGTGGTCCCAGGGCACGGAGAGCGACAGTGCGGACGCAAGGACAGGAGACAGTCGGGAACTGCAGAGCTCTGATGACCCTTTGTTTTCTTAATAGTTTCTCATCTCAACTAAACAAACCCTCCCCTCAGAGAATCCTAACCCGGGGTTAGAGAAAAATACAAATATATTTACACTGGGTGAAAAAGGTAACGCTACTGTAAAGGCCTTGGAACCCCACAGCTCACACACCCGCCGACCCTCCCATAAAGCTCGTGCTGTCAGTAAACTGTTAGAGGTGCCCTGTGTCCGCTGCCACGTTCCCCTTTGTCCGGTTAACGAGCCCTCACGGGATGAGATGAAGGGAACGCGGCAGCGAGCGTCGCATCAAGTATTAGTAATGTTCACCAGCTTTACTCCTACCGCTCCCCTCTGGCAGTTAGTGGTCCCGCAGAGTTGCTGGACATCCCAGAATCACCCCCCCACCCCACCCCATCCACGTTACATGTTATAAGCTACGTATATGGGGTCTAACTGATCGGCCAGGAAGCTGTCGCGGAGATGCATCCGCTGTTTCTCTCCTCTGGAATTGATGGGAATGACTCCGGGATCAACCACCACCACCACGCCCACGATCAGGTAATGCTCCTCCAGGACCACGTTGGTAACGAGAGGAACCAAATCCAGGGCCTCCTGCTCGCAGCCACACAGCTCCACCACCACCACCAGCAAGTTGGTCCACGTGAACACAGCGCTGGAAACGAAGAAGATGAAACAAAACCCCCAGTGAGAAGCCCGGAGATTCCCACAAGAACCACAGGTCAGGATTCTTTACCCTCAGATGGAGCTTCCCAGCCGCTCCCGGCTGCCCTGCCAAGCGAGGGAACCCCCAGACCCAGTCGGGACACACTGGAGCCACAAGCGTACCCCTCTGTGCTACCCAAAGCTGCCCCAGTGCCACTCTGCCCCCCAGCTCCAATCTAAACATCCCTTTACACCGGGAAATCCTCCCTTCTATTTTGAAAGGATCGTTCTTCCAGGCTCCTGAGCTGGTGAGCCCGGTGCTACCCGATCTACGGCTGGGAAACCGGGCACACGACTCAGCAACACAACAAGGAGTCCGAACTGGCATCGCTGGTTTGGGGTTCCCTATCAAACCCCAGATCTCCACACAGACACCACCACGGTTCAGGCGGGTTGGGCAGAGCTCTCACCATTCAGCGATGCTTCTGTGTGTCCGGGACACGGAGGTCTCGATGTCGATGGGGTGGTAGCGCAACCCCCTCAGCTCCAGAGTTTCATCCAGCGCTCCGACAACATACAGCGCGTCGTGGCGCTCTGGGGAGAGATGGAAAGGGAGAGTGTGTGTCCCACGTGTGTCCCATGAGAACAGAGTGTGACAGGCAGGAAATGGAACTCAGGGGAAACAAAAGCAGCTCTCGTCTGGATACGAGGATCAGGACTGATCCTGCACAGCACGGAAGAAAACTCTGCACTTCAAAGAGAAACTAACTGAAATGATCCCAGGGCTGGAGCCCCTCTCCTGTGAGGCCAGGCTGGGAGAGTTGGGGTGGTTCAGTCTGGAAAGAGAAGACTCTGGGTAGCCTTATGGGACCTTCCAATCCCTGAAGTCCCTGTAGGAAAGCTGGGGAATAACTGCTCCCAAGGGCATGGAGCAACAGGACAAGGGGGGGTGGTTTAAACTGGAAAAGGGGAGATTTAGGTTGGGTGTTAGGGAAAAGTTCTTCACTTTGAGGGTGGTGGGACACTGGCACAGGGTGCCCAGAGAGGTTGGGGAGGCCCCATCCCTGGAGACGTCCCAGGTCAGGCTGGATGGGGCTCTGAGCACCCTGCTCTAGTGAAGATGTCCCTGCTCGCTGCAGGGTGGGACTGGATGGGCTCTGAAGGTCCCTTCCAGCCTGACACAGTGATGGATTCTGTGGCTCCTGCCATACCTCCACTGGCAGCCGTCAGCTCTGTCCGACGAACGAACCCCAGGTACCCAGTCCGAGCCCAGAGCGTCTGAGCAGCGTCGCCGAAGCTCAGGCGGGTGTTGAAGTGATCAGCTTGCAGGGTCTCGTTGTCGTAGATGGTGTAGTAGCCACTGGCCGTGTGTGGGCTGTTGACCCAGATCTGTGTGGGAAGTGGAGACAGTCAGATCCCCCCACTGCCAAACCAGAGCGGTGAGACGAAGCAGAAGATAAACCCTAAGAAGTTTCTCCCCTTGGCTAAGCCCTTCTACATCCAAAAATGCTCTGCCTTGGGCTCAGACCTCCAGCTCGCCTGCTGAACCCCGAACACACGTCGGGCTGTGAGCTGAGGGCTAACTGAGCCCATCAACCCTGGGTTCTCACAACCCCTGAGCTCCAACAGTTGAAAGACTAGTGCACCATCAAGGTGAGGACAGCAGAACGTCAGTCAGATCGTTCAGAAGGTGGTTACGTGAGATTTAAGAGCGGAACGTGCCTTCCCTTCCTCACAGGCTGTTTCTTACCCAGCACCCTAACGCTGGGCGCTCCAGCAATAACTCAGCTTCCCAAGGCCTCCCAGTACCACCCCTCACCCACAGCCACCCAGCAGCTCAGAGGAGTGAAGGAGCGAGGAGGCGACAGGAGAAGCTGCCCAAAACCCACACTTACCTCCCCAAGGTGGGAATCTCCCAGAGGCCCCTTCGTCTCAGGGTTAACGATGACAACTTTCACTCCAGGTAAAATCTAAAGAGCACAAGAAGATGTAAATCCACATGTGAATTATCTTCAAGCGGTAACTGAGACACAACAGCTGCTTGTTCAGCTCTGGAACGGATCATTTCACCCATCAAAGTTACAGAGAGGTACAAAACACGCCAGGACACGTACGCTGCAGCGTGCAAACAGGTCGGGGGGGTGTGGGGGTCTCCAAACGTTTTAAGCCCGTGATTTTGCAGAACTAAACGTTTAAACTGCTGGGAAACACCTTTTTGTTCGTCTGCTTGAGGAAGGGACGAATAACACAGCAAACATCGGGCGTGTGCCGGCTCCTGTCCCCCTGACGTGGTTCATTTCCCGGGAGCAGAACCGATCCTCCCCATTCTGTCACCAGAACACACTCCTGAATCAACCCGTGCTTTACTACCACTCAAATTTAGCTCCCCAGAGGGAGCATCCCTCTTCTCGTGCTATGCCACAAGACCTCCTTTCCTACAGCTGCTACTTCAGGAGGGGCAGGCGGAGGAGCCGCGGGGCCACCCGATGCCGCAGCCTCTAGGCAACAGCTTGGAATTACCTTCCCGGACTCGGAGAGCAGCAGGCTCTGGGGAGCTCCCCTTTCCACCAGACGTACTCTGAGGGTAAAGAACAGGTTGTCAGGGGTTAAAGAGCTGAAATCTAGGGAGAGGTGCAACAGCTCAGCACCAGTGTGTGTGATCTCGTTAGGAAATGAGTTTAAGTGAACGTTACCTGTCATGTCTCAAGGATTTCAGGTCTACGTACACCGTGGTGGGGTCGGGCCCAGATGTTCCCTGGAGAGGAAACATTTTACAATTAAATACTGTATTTCCAGGAGTCAGGGTAACTCCTGCCTGAGCTTGCAGCTGGTGGGGGGGGTCTTACTGAGCACCTCGTCTCCCTGGCTGTTAAACACACCCAGGGGGTGACTCAGCCCCTCCCTGGGCAGCCTGTGCCACAGCCCCACAACTCTCCCAGGGAAGAGCTTTTCCCTCCCATCTGAGCTGACCCTGCCTGGGTGCAGCTTCGTTGCCAAGCCGTGGCAAAGGCTCTGCCTCACCTGTAAACAGATGGCCACGTTGACCCTGGACCCGAAGGTGGTGCTTACGGCCCGGGAGGACAGGCCAATGTCTTTGAAGAGCTTGGAGAAGGAATGGGTGAGAGAAACTCGGGGCCGTTCCTCTGCGACTACCACGCAGGTCCGGACGCAGGACAGATTAATGCCTCGTGCCTGAGGAGAGCACAAACAGGGGCAAAGGATTAATGCACATGCACTAATCAGGTAATCACCTCTGCCACGCCGCCCCAGACCCGTCCCCTCGCAAGCAGCGCAGGACAAACCCTGTTCTCCTGGGTTTTCTTCCTCCCTCTCATCTCCAGGGAGAAAACACTTCTATCTAGCACACCACCTCAGGTGTGCTTTACATCACATCATGTGCTGGTGTGAGCCTGAGCCGTCACTGCAGACTGTTACATAAGCAGCTCTCCTGCACAGCATCCTGCTCCCGGCATCCCCTCCTCCCTCGGGGCTCGTCCAGCAGCCCCTGAGGCTCGCTGGCAGCGCGCTGCCTGCACTGCCACACGTACAGCCCTGCTCTGCTTCCATCCTTCTCCTTTCCTGGGGCTGCAGGGGTTTATTGTGCTGCTTTTGCTTTTCCATCCAGCAGCAGGATGGAGACTCACACAACAGGAGAACTGCTGGATTAACAGCAGCATCGCTCTGCTCTTTTAATTTATGTAACAGGCACCATTCCTTACCTTTAACATCTCAACTTGGTTTCCAAGTCCCTTTGTGCAGAGTTCCATGACTGAATAGGAACAGAAAGTGTCTCTTATTTTATACTGGCTGACAGTAGATAACCAGAGAAAAAGGTTGGATTCCAGCTCCATAGGAGGAATTAAAATCGACTGGTGTCCAGAATACACACTGGGAAGAACATCAGGGAAGAAAACATTACTGAGCAGCACGTAATTAGCTGTAAATTAATATTCCCTGTATTTTCATGTTACATTCCTGCCAGACCAAAAGCAGGTCGTGGGATGCTGCTTCCAAGCAAGCCAGTAACGGTTCCAGTGCCCACCTTCTGCAGCACACACTGATTTATACACACACAAACATGTGTGTGTGCTGCCAGAGCGAAGGAAGAAGCTGATTCAACCACACAGCTCACAGAACGAAAACTCCCTTACTGCAACACGTAGTCAAGGGAGAAAGGAACATTCTGGAGCCAGGAATATTTAGCAGCACAAATATGCATTAATAAACCAGGGTGACATCTTGTTAATCCACAGGAAAAGGGAACGTGTTATTGCCAGTTCAAAGAGACACCCTCCCCTTACTGTAAATCAGTCATTCCTGCCACCATAATGGGCCTGTAATTACACCAGACACAGATGTGAACTGCTCTTTCCCATTTATGACCAGCCAAGGGTTGATCTTGGCCTTTTCCTGCCCCAAAGTCCTACCTGCAAAGGCACCAGAGCACAAAGCCCAGCCCGCAATAGGGGTCGAGACAAATGGCGATCTGCCGGGAGGAGTAGAGCTCGCACTGCAGCTTGATGGCCCTGCACAGCCCGCTCACCGCCGCGTGGGACATCTGCAAGAGACACGGAGCTGCTGCAGCTCAGGGATGTCCCGCTGCTGCGCCACGGCCAGGACACGAAGGAGGCTTTGCCTTTCTAGCGCTTCTCCACGAGCTGGTTCGTCCTCCAGAGTGCTGCAGAGCCCGTGGTTACCAGCAGCACTGCAATCAATAGCTACTGCTAAAAGCTTTGGGCCTCTCAGGCTGCACACGCAGGAGATCGTTACCCACAGCCTAAGGCTTGTGGGGTTTAGTTCCTTATCCTCTGTCCCTGGCAGCAGCTCCCGCTGCTCACTGCTCTGCCAAGGGGCAGCTCTCCAGAGGGAGGCAGCAGCTCAATTCCCAACGCTCTCTGCAGAGACCTGGCTCCCTGCATCGCAGAGTCACGGAGCCTTAGGGGTCAGAAGGGTCCTCCAAAGCTCATCTAGTCCCACCCCCTGCCACAGCAGGATCACCCAGACTAAATCCCACAGGAACACATCCAGGACCACGGGGTTTGTATGTCTCCAGACAAGGAGACTCCCCAGCCTCTCTGGGCAGTTGCTCTGCATTGTTTGTGGCTTTACTGGAAGAGAAGCACAGTCTCTACTTAAGCTACAAGAGGTGGAGGGGAGAGGATGTTCAGGTGCTCAAAGCCAAGACACCAAACCCTTCTCAGGCCGTGTCACGGTACCTTCACCCCTGTGAGCATGCCTGTCGTGGAGACGCTGAAGTCGAGGTACGCCAACATTTCAGGCGTGGGCGGCTTGTAGATCTGGGGCAGCCGCTTCCTGGGCAGGTCATCTGTACAAGGAAGGGAGGAACCTGGATCAGTTTTGATGTGGATGGAGGAAACAACTTCCAAAAAGCCCAGGGTGGACAATGAAGTTTTCTGTTGGTTCCCTTTCCGAAAGCCACAGACAAGACTCCAGCCAAAGTTCCTGTGCCACAGGTTATTTACTCTCAGGAAAAGGGAGAAGAGACCAACTTCTCTTGTCTTAAGGAGCAACAGTTGTCTGCACCGTGACTTGTCAGTACAACCACTACCACAAAGGCAGAAGAGACATCAGTAAACAAGGGCTACATCTTGGATTCAAATTCCAAGAGCCACCAGTCTGCTTCTGCAGCAGGGCACAGCCCCTCTGGGAGCCAATGGCAACACCAAGATAGAACCTGAACAAGCCTTCTGTGCAGGGACCTCACCTGTGTCAATGATGGTTGGCCAGGTCTTCACATCCACGGCAGCAGCCGCCTCTCTGGATTTCAGGAGCCTCATTAAGGTCTGGCTTGTGAGAATACAGGCAGCTTTGCTGACCTAGGGAGACAAACACTTACTAAAGGACAGACAGAAGCACAGCCCAGAGACACTGGCGTGGCAAGGGCTGATGTTCCAAGGGTTGTTTTCCACCTGCAGCCAGCTTCTCCTAACAAACCTGCACCCATTTCCTTGGCTTTTGCCACACCGGTGTTTGCTCTAAACCCCATGGGCAGACTAACACAAACAACCAGGCCAGGGAGGACCTTCAGAGCCAGAGAGAACGTTACATGGTCCGTGTTTGGCTTTCTCCTCATGCTTCTAATGGGGCTGCATCCTCCCCCAGTTACTGGGCTGGGAAAGAGCCCCCAGCAGGACTGGCCCTGCCCAGCAGTACGGAGCGTCGGCGTGGAGGCTGACGTGCAAACGCTGCGTCGGTGCCTCTCAGAGGCCACCGGCTCCGCAGCAACTCCTCGTGCCACAGAGCAGAGGTGGGTCTCTCCTGCATCTTATGAATGAAGCACCATAAGCAGCACTCCCATCCCTGCTGCTGTGGGAACAGCCCGGGCATCAGGACGGTGGTGTTACCCACGTGTGGGGGAGGCCGAAGCGAGAGCCCCCGCCCCGCTCTCAGCTCCAGCCCCGTTACTCACTTCCACGATCATTCGCACAGTGGGCAGGGTAGCGGTGAGGCTCTGAGCATGAGGTGGTCTCACGGTCACGGGGATGCAGCCAGCGTACAGACAGCCATAGAAGGCGGTGATTAGCTCAATGCCTGCAAGGACACGACAGGCTGTGGTGTAGGACACCAGTGGATGGACACCCTGGTGATGGCAGCCTTTCCCCCAGCCCCCAGGACTCCTCCAAACATCGGCCACGATCTCCTTTAGAAGGAGGGACACACGCTCGACACTCCCACAGCACAGATGTGTGCAAGGTAAGCAGCCCCAACACCAGGGCAGAGCAACCAGGGAGGTAACAAAGCTTGGCCTAAGGGACTGGGAAAGCAGAGGAGACCCAAAGAACCAAACCCATCCTACAGGAAAGGACATCCCAAGCCCTAAATGACTCCAAAGTCAGGACAAAAAGAACTGTCTGGCAGGGAGAAGGAACACACACACCCCAGAGAGCATCTCTCACTAGTGGTGAGCGTCTTAAAGGAGATGAAGCTGCGTGGTACCGGGCACAGTGGGCAGCCCCTATTCCCACCACACCCAACGGCCACAGGTGAAGCGCCCGGTGTCTGCACAGCCAAAGGTGATGGAACCAGCCTCTACCAGAAGCCACTTGTCATTTCTCATAGCAAACTATGTGCTTTCCCTGGGTGAAAAGCTGCCAGCTGGTAACGAAGCGCACAGGAATCCCAGACTGGGCTGGGTTGGAAGGGACCCCAAGGGTCCCAGAGCTCCAACCCCCCTGCCACAGGCAGTGACACCAACCTCCAGGCCTGGAGCTACACAAGGTTGCCCAGGACCACATCCAACCTGGCCTTGAACACCCCCAGGGATGGGGCACCCACCCCCTCTCTGGGCAGCCCCTTCCAGCCCCTCACCACTCTCTCTGCAAAGAACTTCCCCCCAATCTCTCCTCTCCCCCTTCCCTCCTCCAGCTTCACCCCATCCCCTTGTCCTGCCAGTCTCTGTCCTTCAACAAGCCCATTCCCCTCCTGTTCTTGGGGTCCCTTCAGGGACGGGAAGGCTGCAGTGAGGTCCCCCCACAGCCTTCTCTTCTCCAGGCTGACCCAGCCCAGCTCCCTCAGCCTCTCTCTGTAGGGAAACTGCCCTCGGATCATTTTCGTGGCCCTTGCCTGTCTTCAGACGAGCAAGATCTGAGTAGACCAGGAGCTGAGGGGTCTCTGGTAGGGCAACTTGCACGATTCTCCTGTATTTCCAGATCCAAACAAGATCTCAAAGACCATCCTGCGTTTCCACAGCAAGATGCAGTCATCATTAAAACGTGCTTACCAGGAGGATAAAGAAGCACCACATTGTCTCCAGCATTGAGATGTCCTTTGTCAAACAGAACTGATGCAATTCTCTCAGCTTTTTTGTGCAACTGAAGGCAGGTGGCTGTGCACACAGTGGTTCCCTTGAAAGGAGACAGAAATGCTCTGAACAGGGCCTGGCACAACATGCATCAGCACAACAGGCACTGGGAAACAAAACCAGAGCCCAAACTCGCTCGCAAGCATCAGCCTACAGCTCCTGGTTATCTAGACCTAGAGGCTGCTGGCAGGCGACGAGCCCGTTATCCACTACAGCATCAGAAAGAGAAGAGATGGAGTCAGATCTGCTCTAGAAAATTCTACCTTCCAGGGAGTCAGTTCAGGTCTTCTCACACCAGAACCTTGTCAGAACATACTCAACAGGGATACAGCATTAAATGACACAGGAACCAGTGGGACCTACAAACACGCTGGGTTTTAACACGAAGCACCGCGACACCGCGCGGACGAAGCGACCTACAGGCTCCAAGGTTCAAATTACAGATCCTGGGACAAAAGCTGATCCAGAGACAGAGAGAGGCCACTGGGACAGCAAAGTGTTTTAAATGGAACCTCAAACTTGCAGGGAAACCACCTACAGACCTTACAGAGACCCCAACCACTCAGCACCAACTGTACCTTGGCATTTAATAAAAGGAAGAGCGGGTGGTCAGGGGTTGCTTGAGCTCTCCACTGTAACACCTCTGTCAGGAACTGGTGCTGAAACGAAGAGGCAGTAATTAAACACTAGTGCTTCTGCTTCAGAGGCAGCACTTAAGCCCATTTCCCATCACTGCTCTGTGTTCAGCCACAGGGTCAATTCATTTCCCATTCTCTAGCTGCAACAAACACTAATTTACCTTTTTAACTAAATCATTGTCTTCTATTTGACCAAGGTCTCTTCCAGAGGCTTGAGCAATACGCTTCCCAGCAACCAGGTTCCCCACCATCACAGAGGCAGGGCCAACGCCTGTTGATGAAGAACAGCCACATGAAATGGAGCCTTTCAATGCGAACGGGGAGCAGCCAGCCCAGAGCTGCAATCTGCAGGACAGCGAGGGGACCAAGAGTCTCTGGAGAATCCCACTGCTCCTGGGCACGGATGCAAGAGGTAATGAAGCCTCACTGAGAGTGCAGAAGGCACTGCCATCTCCATTGCCATCCCCTATTCATCAGCAGAGAGAATCCCCACGAGTTCAAAGGCAGGAAGACTCCTCACACACACACAACACACAACAAGGCCTCAGCCATGCCCCAGCCACGGGACAAGCTCTGGTCCCCAGAACGGGACACTCCCCTTGGAGGCATCACGTGGCTTCCTAGGTCTGGGATTGTGAATTTGGGTTCACTGATGTCAAACAAAAAGGGGGTGGTGTTACCTGGCTGTTTCTGCCTGGGTTTTGGCAAGTTGGTCACACACGTGTGCGGGCACATGAGGATGTTGCACGGATGCAGGGAGCCCTCCAGAAAGTGCTGCTTAGTTTGAGAGATGTGGATCCCTCCCAGCGGAGTTTTTGGCAACGTGTTGGCTGGCACGAGAGCAAGGCAATACACACCCACCTGGTGAATGCTGTCAATTGCCTGGAGAGGGGAAAGACAGTCATGGGAGGAGCTCAGCAACTGTCAGCATCCCTGTCAGCATCCCTGCCTTCACAGTCCTTGTACGCAAGAAATCCTTTTCTTTTAATCGTTCATGACTAAAACATACACTGTTGCATGATGAATCGTTTGATTTTCATCCCAGGATTTTATCCATCTTCCCCAATCATTCCACTCTCTTTCTCTCCACCATTCAGGCATCCAATGTATTATTCAGGTCACCAGGTACTTCTGCAATTTCTCTCCCCAGTTTGCATGACCTGAAGCAGCATTCCCAGAACGACTCACAGGCCACGCAGGCAGCTCTCCCTGTGAGCATCTGCTGCTCATTCTGCTTCCTCAGGCCCGCATCATCCGGCTGTTTTACCCCTTCTCTGACTGTCTCCCTGCTGAAAAGGCATCCCCAAAGGTCAGGGTGCCTCTAAAGTGCAGCGCTGAGCGCCGGCAAGATCCAGACTAAAAGCCAAGCACCAGATCTGCTCTGCAGCGCTGAGACAACCACGTTCCCTGCGCAGTCACCTCGCCAGCACAACGCTGACCACTCTGCCAGAGCCTGCGCTGTTCTGCGCTGCAGCCTGGACCTTCAGCACCTAACAGAACAGCTTGTACACAGCAGATGTACCCAGCTGGTGACCCTGTAGAAACACCTCGTGCCAAGAGGGATCGTGAGCCCGTGTTCTCTCTTTCCATCTGGGCCACGCTGACGACTTCTGATCTGCCCGCAGGCCAGAAGACCACCCAAACTCCCCTCGCCCACCCCTGCAAGCAGCTCACCTGCAGCACTCGACTCATCCACTGGAAACTGTCCTCTTCGGACGCGTCTGGCCTCTGCTCCGCAACCACCACAATCCTCTCGTCATAGAAGACGGACACGGAGAACACAGCGATCCTGAGGGGAAGGGGAGAGCCGCATCGGTGCGAATTCCAGCCTTACCCCGTGGGAACAGGGAGCCAAGGACACAGGCTAAAGGCAGAACTCATTAAAAGACCCCGTGGGACAATTAAAATGCAACTGGAAAGGAAAGGCTGGGAAGTTTGGGAGGGATCAATCCCACCTTCTGAGGACAGTTCTACATTGCAGAGCCCCCTCTCAACCTGCTACTGCATTTCTGTTCCAACCTGTGGTGGAACCACCAAGGCAATAAAAGCCCTAAGAGCATCTACACGATGTAGGGAGCTTCAGATCCCCTGTTAAGTCTGAGAGACGCAGCTCCAATCTCGCCTGAGGATCTAGAGAATTATATCCACAACAGCTAAATAAAATTATCTCTGGACATTAATGAAACTCTTCCTCACTGCAGAGCATCAGCCAGCAGCTCACTGCTACAGAGGCTTCAAATTGTACAGAGACAGAGAATTAAATTCTCCACGTGGCTGAGTTATCTTGTTACTTGAATCCTTCCCCTCCAGGAGCACACGGACGTGAGGGAAAGCCAGAGAGGAGAGTGGGAAAACAGGCCTGTGCTGGGCAGGATCAGGCCCGAACCGAAACTGCCTTTGCTTTAACTGAGGCAGCCAACCCGAGCAGTCAGCGAAGAGACTCGCAGACCAGACTGGGGATCCCGCGTGACGCGCAGAGGGGGATGGATGGACAGGGTTCATCGTGCTAACCTTCCTCTGTAAACTGTTTTTATTGACTCTACCGCCAGTCCGGTTGCCACAATGTCATCGGCGTTATGCCTCCGGCCGCTCACCGTCAGCAAGCCATCCATCTTCCCAACCACAAACACCAGGCTGCCCTGCAAGATAAAACCGGTGAGGAACTTGGATAAAGCAGATATTCAGATGTCTCTGATGCTTTGTGTTATTTCATTAACTACAGCGAGGTCAGTGGAATTCGTTTTCTTCCCCTTTTAATTACATCACTGGTGACTAAACCAGGGAGAGGCACCCCAGCCACTCAGTGGGACGAGACCCTCCGGCACGGGGAGTGGAACTGCTGTGCCAAAAAGCTCCTCAGGCTGGGTTTTAGGAGAATTAGCAATCTAAAAATGTAACAACACAGCGAGGCACTGCCCAGTACCGACAGCACGCTGGAATCGTGAGGGTTCCTACAGCCCAGGCAAATCCCTTAACTCTGAGTGGCTCGCCCGCAGCGAGCTGTCCCTACGCACACTCTGGTACCCAAATCCTCTCCTTTCAGCCATCGGAGGCTATCGGCACGAACAGAGAACACAAGGGAAGCTCAAAAGCTGTACGACGTACGGGTCCAACGAAGCCCAGCAAGCCCGAACGGACAAACGGCACGTCGCCCACGGGAGAGCCAGCAGAGTTCACCGGGATAACCTGCAACAGATGGGACACACTGGAGGCACAGTGGGTTTGCCCGAGGATAGAAAAACATTCCCCACGTCAAGAACTGCACGATACATGAGCGAAGGGATGAGAGGAGGGGGAAGGGATCCTTGGTACAGTCACATTTTAGTGCTGTGCGAGACCTTTATGCCAGGGGAACGCTGAATATATCCAAACAGTGAGTTTCTCTGTGGTATCTCTTTAAAAACTGGCATTAACGTTTAAGTTACAAAGCCAAGAGGTTGCACAAAGCGATCGGTTCTACAGGGCAAGCGGGGAAGGGAAGATGCACTCTACCACACGTACCTCAAACGTATTCTTGGTCACACCAGTCAGCCCATAATACATCATCCCTCCTGCTCTGGAGCTGACGCAGATCTCCCCGATCTCATCGGTTTTACAGAGCTGAGGCGGTCCATCGGGTTTCACTATGCACATCATCCCTAGGGCGAGTTAAAGCTGGTTAGCCAGTCCCAGATTCACCCTGCCTAAGAACCGACGTTTAACCGTCACAGGTACAAGGACGGATGCAGTATGAGCTCTGCCCATCCTCCCCCACGGCTGAGGCCAAATGCAGGAGGAAACATGGAGCAGTTCTTCTTCTAAAACACACCAGACCGCTCGCAAAGAGGTTTTACAGGGAGTTCCTGCATATTTTTACCTCCTGGCATCACATGGCCAACGTCCTGGACAGTGAGAGCAGAGTTTTTGTCTTCAGTGTTGACACGAATCACCCCGAAACTCAGCCCGTTCATGGACAGGATGGCTCTTCCCGGCAGAGGTGCCCCAGGGACCCCGGGCCTTTGAAGGACACCAAATCGATACGGTAAATCAGGCGCACAGGCTATTATTGGACGCGGCTGGAGATAGTGCAGTGACAGAAATATGCATATTTCAGTGTCTCTGCTTTGCATCACAGATTTAGAACTGTGAGATGGTGTTAGATTGCCTCCCAGAAAAGCCACGCTGAACAGTATTCCACAATTCCCCTTCCAGCACCTTAGCTCAGCCCGTGTTTAAACGCCGGCTCCCAGGCCAGATGATCACCGGGCTGTTCGTTACAACAGGCAGCAAAGACACACACTAAGGAAATGACCACCCAAAGTAATTCTGAATTTAACACCCAATTCAAACACATCACACAAGCTGTGTAGGAGAAGGCAGTGTGCAGTTCCTCCCTTCACATCTTAGAAGAGTTTAACAACTTATTGCCTGAATACCTGAGCACACACTTTAATGTCAGGGGAGCTTATTACATGCTTAAGTCAACTACAACCAACTGATGTGTGAGCAAACCTCAGCCAGGATCGCTCCATGTAGCGAACAGGCGGCATTACCTCCGTATGGCAATAGTCATCGCTTCTGGGGACGTGGCACACGGACAGATTGCCTCTGGTTTAAGCCCGTGGCTCTGAAACAAGCTCAGGAAGGCATCACATGAGGACACAGACCCTGGGGAGAAACAAGCAAAGAGATACTCCACTTCACATAATTTGTTTCTTAAAACTGTCGGTCAAACAACCCAGGAATAAGCACAGTGTATCTGCAGAGTACAAACTGCATCCCCTCTAAGTGCTCCAGGGAGCATCTTCCGAGATACCAGCCATGAAGGAACTGAAGTGCCTCCTGAAGGCACCAGAACAGGTGCGTGTGCTCTTTGAACGAGGCTGCTTTTCTCCCCCAGTTTGCTTCAGAGCTGTTACACGCTCGGTGTACAACAGGAGGCTTAAAACACTTCCCAAACCTCTGGCAATCAGGGTCTGTTTCCATGCAGCACCATAATCCGAACAGGTCTAATGGTATTCCAAGCATCCCCTTCCAGTTGGTGCCATCTAGGCAACCACTCCTTAAGCCTTCTCACCAAGCATTCCTTACAGATTCTCCTGGGGATTTTTTCCCCTTCAAAGTTCTCTTTCCCTTATCCCTGTGAGCGTTGTAAAACCAATCTCTCTGTGTCTACTAGACGCTGTTTTACACACAAGGCTCCCCACTCTACTCTCCTGTTTCATATCTTCCACAGCTTATACTCAGAGGATGAAAGCATAGAAACCCCTCACCCTGGTGCCCAAGTACCACGATCCAGAGCTCAGTGCTACTGCCCTCAAACCTCAGGAAGATCTGCAGTAGAGGCAAGCTTGAGCCTGCAAGGCAGCCAGCTGAGGAAGCTCCCTCCCCAGAGCAGCAGGGCGTGTGTACTCACAGGGATTCGCGCCATCCGTTACAATCAGCATGCGGAGGGAACCCAGACTGACGTCTCTTTGGTCTCGATGGGCCATCATGGCCCAGTGCAAGTCTCGACACTTGACTAAAGCGACTTTTGCTGCAAACCAACACACAGAAGTGAAATAAATAAGGACAAACAGAAGCTTTCCATGAGTTGTTTCCATATGAATACGCACTCCAACACACCAGAATGAGAAAATTCTCACTAAGTCAAGCAAGCCTTAATTAACTGAGCCTCAGTAACACCAAACCCCAACATGCAGCAGCATCTGCTGCGGCACACAGGCTGTTTGCCCACCACCTGAGCCAGGGTCTGTCACTGTGGCAGCCCCACGAATCGCCACCACCGTCTGAACGGCCTCGGTGAGGACTGGGGATCAGGGGATCTCGCTGTGCTCAACCATCTTCTTGGTCACGAGGTCCCCCCTGAGTCCGCTGACATTCACCTGGCATTAGGATTTGGTGTGTATTTAGAAATAAATTCAGAGTTCTGGCCCTCAGGATTTGTCAGGGAACAGCAAGAAGGCAGAGTCTGAAGCCTCTGAGGTCCTAGAGCCCCTCGCTCACTGATCCTGAGAGCTTCAAGCACACACAGTTACCTTTGTGGGTGTGAACTCTCTGCACCCAGGAGAGTGGACACGTCTTCATCACGGAATAGGGCACACTGATAGTGTGCAGTTTGTTCATCACATTCTGAAAAGGAGAATTAGACTCTTAGAAAAGGGCTCACAAAACTGTTCATGAAGCAGAAACAGGAGTCACCATTGTTCCCCACCAACCCCCAACCCGACACAAATCCACAGAGGTTTACTGAGGATGCTGCTGCACTTCCTCCAGAGTGCTGCAGGTCTAGCAGGAAGAGACTTAATAGGTAAGAGTCCTCAACCACCTCCTCAAGCGTTGCAGCTGGAGTTATGAAATGCTTTGGGAAGCCCTCCCAGGCTCGACTCACCGTTAGAATGCCATGCCACAACCCTGCGTCCTTCTTAAAATCCAAAACGTTCACTATCGTTTCACCTGGGGAAAGAAAGTCCTCGTTTTGAGGCATGTCAGGACAGCCAAAACCTGCACACTCCTGACTCCCTCAGCTGAACCTGTCAGCTCCGCTCCACGAGGTACGTGTGTAGCACGCACGCAGCCCCGGCCGGCTGATAATGCCTTTTACTAGTCCAGAGCATCTTGTTATGCAAAACAACACAACCAAACGTCAATTTAAGAGCAGGAACATATCCCAGAGAGTTGCAAGAAAATTACATTCCAGCCTGTAACGAGCATCAGTAGAATGGAAAGGGTCTTAACCTCATTAAGTACAAGCAGTAGCAGGGGAAGAGTAGAGAGCATCATTCCAGCACCAACTCCCAGAAGCAACAGAAATTATAGCAACAGCCTCCAAGAGACACACTCTGCATTTTAAAGCACTATGACACACAGCTCTAAAAATAAAGTTTCACTCGTGGATGTAATAAATCAGTTCGATTTCCAAGGCAGACCAGGCTAAAAGCATATCCTATAGCAGGACGCTCTGCGGTCCCACCAGCCATTTCCAATCTCCAGTTCAGGGTTAGCCAAGAAGTTTCATGTGAGCAAGAGGTGATTCCCAAGTTTAGGGGGGTATTTTAATGGGTGACCAGTACAGCAAGAGGGGCACTCAAGCTCATTGGAACATTCTCCACTTCTGATTGATTCATTTGATTCATCAGAACAGACTTGTTAATAACTTTCTAGAGATGATGCAAATTCCACTTTTTATTTGTCTTCATTGTAGCAGTGGAAATGATGGAGTTTTGAAGGGAAAAAGACTATGGACAGTCTTCACTTCCAGGGGAGAATTAACCTGCACTTTTAAAGTAGATACTACTGTGCATCAGTTATCCATGGACAGCTACTGAAAATGTGAGAGGCAGCCACTGAAACGATGCTCTGCCCCTTCGTGCCTTTGATGTTTCTGTGCCATCACTTACCTTCAGAATAGTTGCAGGCCTGAGACAAGGCTTGGCAGTGAGACAGCATGGCAATCCTGGACACCGTGACGCCCATGACGCTGCCCTCTTTGCTCGTCTTGTACTGCACAAGAGGGGAGAAAGGTCAGGGCGACTCTGGGTTCCGAAGGGAAGAGAATCAGAGTCCTTATTGTGCACAAACAAAACCAGGCTTTGCTGGGAGGAACAGAAAATTCAGGGTGTTTTTGGGGTAACCAGCATCCCAAATCCAATGGCCTCCACTGCTGGCTTTCTGGAACAAGAACAGCACTCTCCCCAATCCTTTCGGAGCGGCACTCGAGGCCACGAAGGGATTCAAAGCTAAAATAAGCTTCCCAGCAGGTTGCACGCAGTGAAAGACTTGTCTCAGTGGCCACAAAGTGAGAGGTTTTAAGGTAGTGTGGTGAAAGTATTATCTCTGGGGTGATTAGAACATTAAATTCAGCTCACAGAACTACTTGCTATTCCCCACTCAGTGCTTACCTCTATATACGCTGGCTCAGTTCCTGCAGCTGAGATGTTGGGCTGCCAGTCCTTAGGAGATTTGGAGAGATATTTTGAATCTGTCACAACCCATTTGAGTCTGGGCCAACCTAGAGGCAGAATTAAGCAGTATGTTGATACCCATTTATTTACTGAGGGATTGATATTCTGCAGGAATACACCAAAACCCCATTGTTTGTCCCAATTCAGCTACACAAGGGAAATACTGATCCAAGCCAAGCTACGAGCCAGAAGGTGCATCTCGTTTCTCATCAGGGAGTTCAGTGGGCAACGAGACTCTTCCTCCACGCAGGAAAGATCCCTGCAGGACTTCTAAATATAGCTCGTTGTACCCTTAATAGAACTGAACCTGCCAGGTGCCACCGGAGGGATGTGAGGACAACCCAGGCTTGCAGGGTGGATTCATCGTGACTTCCAGAACAGCAAAGCAATTCTGTCAGACACATGGGTCAATCTACACCTTCAACAGTTGATTGATGCTATCAGGAAATCCCTTCCTTTGCCCCCCCCCCCCCCCGCCATGAATTCAGCCTTCCAACAGCTACTTTGGGACAGCTCAGTTCCAGCAGAAGTACAATCAGGAGCAAGCGTATCATCGAGCTGACCTTTGAACTGCACAATCTCTCCATTTTGGGTTTTTGGAAGTCCTTTCAGACAAACTTCAGTGGTGAGGGCCAAAGCAATACCACAGCTTCCCAGTAGAAAACCAATCTGCTGACCACCAGCGTCCTGAGGGGATGGACAGGGGGAAAAGTCATTCCTGTTCCAAGACAGCCAAAGCCAGCTTTGCCCATAGCACAATGCAAGGTTTGGTAATGCTCTGGTAACTGGGAGGTATTAGGAGGAAATTCTTCCCTGTGAGGGTGGCAAGGCCCTGGCACAGGCTGCCCAGGGAGGTGGTGGCTGCCCCCTCCCTGGAGGTGTCCAAGGCCGGGTTGGATGGGCCTTGAGCAGCCTGGGCTGGGGAGAGGTGTCCCTGCCCATGGCAGGGGTGGGACTGGATGGGCTCTGAGATCCCTCCCAACCCAAACCAGTCTGGGATTCTATGACTAATAACACCACTTGGAAGATGATAAATACACAGCACAAAGGCCTGCTGGGTGGAAATGGAGACATGCCTACAAGCCAACCAAAGCCCAGGGGGCAATGATAAGCCATCACAGGAATGCAGAAGGGCCACCTGATCTCCTGCACACCAAGGCTGCTCTTTTCAGTTCGGTCTGTTCAAACCCCAAAGCTGTTACGTAACCAGGGAGAGATTACAGAGAAATTTGGTGGCTCTCAAAGGGACCTCTTTATGCACAGAACAAATCCTGCACTGGCAAGACTGGAATGCACTGCATGTGAAATCCACAGAGAACAATCGCTCATGCCCAGCATCCAGCACACACCATGAGTGGTCATTAATGGAAGCCCAGATGCTTCAAAGAGGAATCATGAGCCAAAAACCCCCAAAACGTGTCATTACACTGAAATAACGAGGCCTCTCCTTCCCCAGGAACTAGTTGCTGTCACACAAGGATAAACACACCGAAATGAAGCATCCTCTCCCTAAGAAACCTGATTGGGAGAAGTTTTCATTTCGGATTTGGTTGTTCCAGCAGTTGTTCACATTGCAGACAGATGTAAAGCAAAAGCTCTGTGACTCCCAGAGAATTACCAGACCAGCTCACCACTTCATTCCCACTCCTCTTGCTGTGTGTGTGCCATTATCCCATTTCTTTTCTTTCCTCTTACAGGATTCTATGGTTTTAGCCAGTTCCTGACATGGCAATAACATGCCAGTACAGCAAAGACTCTGGTCAGGGTAAAGAGAGCACTTCATTGAGCACATCATTTAGGAAAAGCGCCTGGGAGCCTTCAGAAATACACAGCACCTCCTGCCCAGCCAGGAGACTGGCAGGTGCTAAGCAGGGCTGGAGACGGGACCCCCTTCCCATCGATCAGAGGGCAGATCCACAATATTATCTGTGCCCTACAAACGATTCAAAGTACAGAAGGAAAACTGCAGCATTTAGGCAACTCGACCTGTCTGCAGCCACCCAGCCCAGCACTCTGGTCAATATGTTTTTCCATTTTCAAACAGCTATTCCAGGTTCACAAAGGTCTCGCGCACCGGTCGATACAGAGCTGCCAAGGCAGCAGCTGGACGCTGTGAACGCTTTCAGAGGTTGATGGTCTGACTTGGTTTTCATCCCACATCAGCCTATCACTCCTCTGAGTTCCTTCAACGTTACCTTTCTGGTAAGAGGTACCTCTATAGGCACTGGTATGACTTCTGCCAGGAGACAGCCGTAGAACGCCACCATGAACATGACTGGGTCATTGTTGGGATAAACAAGGGCTACCTACAATGCACAGAACGTTTGGTTAACACAGGGGAAAATCGCACAGTTCAGCTCTAATGTGACTGCAAGTCAGAAAACTGTTACTTCACATTCTACCACAGCATTTTGCACAGGGCATCTCTTCAAGCACTGCCCCCCCCATGGTATGTGCTCAGGTGCCTCAGGCAGTACCGTCAGCACTCCCTCTGCGCCCGGACACATGAAGATGCACACGCAGCCTGAACACAGAGTCCTGAGACTCCATATCCCTCTCAGAGGGGCAATGGTCTTCCCTGGATGTATTTCAAAGCCCAGAGCTGCTTACAGAGGAGCCAGCGGGCCTGAAACACCACAGCGGTATCTTTCCCAAATAGCCTGGCCCCGGGTAAGAGCCTTTCTATTCAGAGAACAAGATTAGAGCATCTGTGCTCAGTCACAGCCTCCCCCCAGCCCTCTCTACTTCAGAGGGAGAAGGAGACAGCCCCAAACTCATTACCCTATCTCCAGGTTTTAACACGGGTTCATTTTTGGTCCCCAGCTTGTTAAGCAGTGTGTAGGCCAGCTTGAGACTTCTGCTCCACAGTTTGCCTGGAACACAAAGAAGAGAGACTTGCACAACTCTGGACCAACCCAGCGTCCGGGAGATTCCACTCTTGGCTGGTTCCACCCTCTAGGGTCACATCCTCTATTTCAGTCACACTGCTTCATCTACAAAGCTCTTGCAAACCAGGAGGGGATCTGCACCCACCCCACAACCAACAACCCCACATTCCACCCACACCTGCTCCCTCGGAGCAGTTCAGGGCTCAGCTCACCATAGGTGAGGGTGTAGACTGGCTTTCCCGTGACATCCAGTGCCGTCAGACAGGGGCATTTGGCTTGCGTGGTTCCCCAGCGCTGCAGTGCTGCTTCTAAGGCAGGAGGCCAGTTACAAACAACTCCCAGGGGTTCTCCCTTCACGGGCGTCATCTGGCGTCCCTCAGGCTTGGGCTGATTTGGGTCAGGCTGTGGAACTGAAGGGAATTCAGTCACTTTTCCAGTTCATCTGTTACCAGAGAGTTAAGCCAGAAAGACCACAGACAAGAAATGCTTTGAGGTTTAACAACCCCACCCCATTTCAGTCTCTGGGAAGCCCTGCGCAGAGCAGAACATCATGATGAACCCTTTCAAATGTTAAGCCTAAGCAAATGAAGGGGGGGGGGCGGTAAAAATCTGTTTAAGTCTTTTTTTCTTCCTAAGTTTTAGTTATGGTAAGAAGTTTAGTGCTGAGAAGGCCACCCAAATCTCAGTAGGTGACTTCCAACACTGGGTTTGTATCGGACTATTCACAAAGGCTACTGCAAACAGCAGCTCTGAGAACAAAGGCATAGATAAATCCAGCACAGTCCACGTCTGCTACTCAGAACAAGCAGTTAATAAACCCGTTATTAGATGCTATTACCTTCCACAATTTCTTCAAAGTCATCCACAAAGAACTCTTTCAGGGGTGGTCTTTTAGGTCTTTTCAAGGTGTTAAGCAACTGCTGGATTTTCGTGGAGACTCTACTACTCACAGGGACACCTAGAGGGAAAGATTGTGTCTACCAGAAGCGTTCATGGTCTGTATTACCACTCACACCTTACCGCCTTCCTCCGGAGGATACGTCTCCTGGTGCACCCACTCAACTCAACTACCGGCTGCCATGATCAAAGGGCATCAGTAAGTGTCACACCAGTTCTGCGTGAGCTCAGTTGTCAGAAAACACCAGCAACCGAAATTCCCTTTCTAAAGAGCTGATTCCCATCTTCCCAGCCCACATGCTCACCGCAGCACAGACTCCAGACCTGCACCCGCCTCCAGTACCAACCAGTACGGGGCTGCCAGCAGAGTGGGGACACACCAGAGGCATTAATGCACAAAGGTTGATGCCAACCAGCTTGGAGTATCATCAGCTTGGTGGGAGCTTAATTATAGTTAAAAATCACACTGTTTCATTCATCTTACCTTTCCTTTTGGGGATTCTAGGACAAAAGCTTTTTAAAACACTCAGCCTACCTCTGTAATTTGTAATTTTACTCAAGAAGTGGCAGAGAAAAGCCTAATATCTCTCCTGTGATTGTCTCCAATAGGCAGCAGGTAACTGCTGCAGCATGGGAACGTGTCAATGCCATAACTATTTCCTATTTGTGAAGTGCTTAAATAGGATAAACTCGAGTTGGGAGAATAAATTGTGACTAAAGCCCTTCCCTAACACCAGCCTGGGTGCTCTGGAAGGTTCCGTACCATCAGCGGTATCCATGAGACTAGACCGGTTGGATCCCTTGTGCATGCCTTTCACGATCCCCGAAGGAGGAAGGTCAATCGCTGCTGGGCGTGCTGAGGAGGAGGAGGAGGAGGTAGTTGCTGTGACATCTGGGGGAACTGAGAAATTTTCTAAAAAAAGGGGAGAAAATTGAGATGGCAGTTAAAATACACCTTTTATTATCGGATGGAACAAGCAAAGTGTTAGTGACCTGCTACCAACAGTCTTAATGAGTTGAATGTGTGCGAGCTCTTTATTAATGGCAAACATGCTGCTTCCTAAGTATTAAGTAGCTCTGGAAAGTGCATTTGGGAAACACAGAACAAAGGCACAAGGTGAGAGGCCTTGTGCATGCTGGCAGAGCAGCTCAGCAGAACACAACTCCTATTCTCAGCCTCTAACCTTCACACCAAGCTGAATCTCTTGACCTTCAGCACCTTAAAAACATTTGAGATCCACGTGGCCTCTGAAAAGCCCCACAACAAACCCTGCATCACCTGTGCAGTCAGCTGTCTCACTAGAATCATACTATTTAACTCTTCTGTCAGCAAAGGCTTTCTAAACAAATTGTGGGGTCGGCTCCTGAGTACAGCACATCAGCAAAAGCATCATGTTGGGCTTCAATTCCGTCCGGTTCGGTGCCCGAACAGCGTGAGCTCGGCCAGTGGTTGGGACCAGCTGAACACTGAGCTGGATTTTACTTCTGCTTTAAGTTGCAAGACACTATTCTGCTTTCCAGCTGAGTTTTCAAGCCTCAGAACTGCAGTAACTCTGCATACTTCAGTAGTTCTCTCATTAACTTTCTCTTAAAGCAGCAGGTTTTGCTTACGTGGCATTTCTTTGCACAACAGTCAGCTCAGTCACCTGACAGGGCAAGAATACCCCGTTCTGGCTCAGCAGAACCGCCGACTGTTGTTTACAAAGGGAAAGACCCAACAGTTTTGAAACCCTACGCTGGATTGCAGAGCGAGAGGCCGAAGGAGTCAGACACCGAGTGATGCCCAGAGGGGTTCTGTGGTTGATTCTCTGCACCCCTCTTTCTAAAGGAGGGGGGAAGAACACCCTAAATCAATTTCTGCATCCCTCTGGGATAAGGTAGTAAGGAATATTTCTCATGTCCTGAACTTCCAGGCCCTTCCTAGAGATCTTTATACAGCTCCACACACGTGCAGCACTTGTTATTGCTCCCTCTAAAGAGATGTATAAAACCGCCTATGTGAGAGCTCCTCTTCATCTAAATGAGGTGTTAGTGCAGGATGAATGTGACATCTACATGGCAAATCCAATCCCAGGAAAGATTTAGAGCTTCCAGTTTGCATAAAATACTAATTATATTCGATAGCAGCTGCTCTGTAGGTAAAAAGCTGGATTACCTTAATCATTACAGAAGGTAAAGGCGGCTTTCTGTATGCTCCCCTTAAAACCAGGCTGCTTCAAAGGCACGTTCATTATAATGACTATGTTTGATAGGCAATTTCCCCAGTTTTCCATTTCAGAAAACAACTTGCACCCCAGGAAATAAACAAAAATCACAGCAATAAAAAAAATAAAATAAAAAATTAAGCAAATCAGTTCAAACCACCAGCACATCTATGCACTGCTTGCCCCAAACAAGTTAAGCAAAAGCAGAGAGCACACAAAATACAGACATCTCCTAAGGTGCAGTAATGTCCTCCACAGCGACTAAGAAAACAAAAGACAAACATACACAGAGCAAAACCAAAGTTTGCGATTCCATACGGAAGCATCAGCAGCAAGGAGCACCTCAGAGCCTCAAAAAACTGAGCCTGGGGTATCCAGATCTGTAGACTTCGCTGCGTCTCCTCGATACCTGGATGCTCTGGGTGTCTCAGACTAGTCGTGGAAGAGCCGTGCTACATCTTTGCCCTTCTAGAACCTGGGGACATTTTGAGGACGTGCTCAGTTGGTCAGGGACAGGCCCAGGGGGTTTGGTTGTGGGGGGGGGGGTTGGTACATCTAGCACAAGGAACCGTTAGGGCTTACACAGCACAGTGAGAACATGAAACCCCAGCGCCTCCCCACTCAGGCAGAGGCACCCCCATGGTACTGTCAGGACACTGGTGCCAAATGCCACTTGCTGACGGTAGCTCTGTCCACAGAGTAGCTCTGGATCACTGAGACATAAGCAACACGGGATACAGAAAGCTGTGCCTACCCAACCTGTGGGGAACTGTCTTCATGCCCTGGAGCCTCTTCTACTTTGAGAAGCTCCTGCTGCCCACTTCCCCTTCTCCAACCAGCTCTTAAGGGAAAAACAGTTGCAATGGTGCAGCTCCAACAAATCCTTGCGAGTCCCATCAAATCTAAACCCTTGCTCCGAATTTCCCTCACGCAACAGACGACTCTGGCTCTGTTAACACAGTCTGAACTCGAAGCAGTTTTTCTGTTGGTACCCAGCTCCTACCTATTCGAGTATTGGCAAATACATCAGCTAGTGACCCACTGGTCCCTTTGCCTTCTCCATGGGAAAGTGTAGAAGATGCTGATGAAGATGTGGATGACCCCTGAATAGATCGGTTGATCCAAGACTCAGCATTCTGTAAGCTCTGATGCAATGCAGCAGTAAGAGCGGCTTGGCGCCTTAGCGACCCCTCGTCCTCGGATGCGGAAGACGTGTCTGTGTGGAAGCAGAAAAGAAAATCTAGCTGCTTAGGGAAAAGCACATTGCACTGAACATGCTCTCTTTCCAGTTCACGTATCAACAGCACAGGCTTGTAAGGGAAGATCCTTTCTTCACAGGCTGCATTAAACAAGGTGACATTGGCCAAAACAGAAGTTAAAGCAGCAGACATCTCCAGTGTGAACACATTTACCCACAGCGTTTTGCCCCTGTTTAAAGCCCACAAAAGTTTCACCACCTCCAATCATCCTTCCCCTGGGTTCTCCAAACGCAGCAACTTATTGTTTGTGGCTTTTCCATTCGTGTCCTACAATACCAGGTGCTTTACTGCCCAACTTTGGGAATTCTGAAGTGGAAAGCGAGGGGTCAGTATCACTGTTGAAAGGGAAATGCAGGGGAACAAAGCAGAATGCAGACACAGGGAAACGAAGTGCCACGGCCACATGCAAAGAAATAATAAATGCTTTTGTCTGGTGTTCTCAATGGGCCCCATTCAACTGCAGAAAACAAAGCAGAAACACCCACCCCAAAATAAAACAGAACACACCAACAAGGAACTGCATCCTGCCTCTCTGAGAGAACAGACACCTTGTCTACACTAAAGCTGTGACCTACTTATCAGGAAGCCAGTGCTCATCCCTCGGTACCTCGAGCTGCAGAGCTGCATGGAAACACTCGGTTTGGCTTCAGCCTAAACTGTACTTGTTCTTCAAGGGGATGGCCAGCCCATACTCCAGTTGTCAATCCAACTATTAAATCACAGTCTATCTGCTTGCCAAAGCAGAAGGTGGTCAGGGCCTGAAGGAACAGCCTGCTTCCAGCCACACCATAAGTGCTAACTTCCATCTCTGTGGTGCCCTGGGTCGGAATGTGCTCTGGTCCTCAGCAACAGGAAGCTGAGACCCACAGACACAAGGAACATGCAATACCCCCCAAAGCAGAAAGGAAAAGAAAAAAGGAAGTACAGAGGGAAAAATAAAGCGGTAAAAGCATGGGCTAGCTGAGCCAACTCAGAGAGAGAGCGAGGAACGGACAGCGACATGAATTCACAATGTTCAGATGACATCACCAATCCAAACGGCTGTGATGCTACGAGAGACAACGGGGGAGTCTTCACCGAGGAGCCAGTGCACACAGCTGCTGGAGAACAGAGAGCTACCAGCGCCCGACGCACGGGCACCGCGACGAACACCGCGTCGCCTGAGGTTATTCAGCAGCCGTTACGTGGGGACGGTCAGGAAGGAAAAGTCCTGCAAGTCCTACAACCCCACTGGACCCCCTCCACGTCCTTGCCCAGAAACGTACCCACTGCAAATCCTGTTCCCCTGTGTCAAGTATTAAACTTTAACAAAACCAAAAGGTGAATTACAAACAGAAATAGGTGTGACGGAAGCAAAGAAGCCTCAGCCCAGAAAGCCTGTCCCAGCCCGTGCCAAGCGATCCGTAAGCAGCTCCCTGAAGAGCAGCCGCTTCCACAGCCCTCACAACTGGCTGCTCCACAGCCAGAGAGCGACAGGGGTGACAGCCTACCTACAGCCTGCTGGAGCTCGAGGATCTTGACAACAGCAGCCTCTTGCTTTGGAAGCTGTTCCTAATGCCCACCTCACCGTCCCCAGAGCCCCCGCGCGCCACGAGAACCTAACCTGGGGGAGTGCAGGCATCAGCTGGAGACTGAACGAATGTAGACCGCCTTTTCGTGGGCATGGGCAAGGCCATCTTCTGTTCCTTGTGTTTGGCCAGCGCTGCCTGAACCGCTTCCGTGTGGATATCTGAAAGGTGGAAGTTCACACACACAGTTTTGCAACGGGAGGAGGAAGAAAAACTCGCACGGCTGAGGCTGCAACCCCCACTTTACAGCGCCTTCCTCAACAACCCCCTTTTGCCACCTCAGGAGGAACATTTCCCCCTTTTTTCTATTTTTAACAGAGAAACTAACTGTGGTTTCTGAAGTTAGCAAGCTCTAGAGCAGGGCCAGGTTATTTTTTAGTCTGGAATCTTCTGTGTTAGTCATTATTAGTCATTATTCTTGTGTCTCCAGCAACTTTGATACAAAGCCCAACCCCACCAGGCTGTTCCCCTCATTCTTCTACAATAGGCTTGTGTGGAATTTGAAATGTGCACTTGAGCTAACAGCAAACAGGGACCAAAGCTGGACGTGGGGCTCTGTGCTGACCAGTTTCTGAGCCAGCTGTCTGATCTAGGAAAAACCCTTATGTTCAAAAACCCGTGTGGATGCTGCAGATTTCATTCCTTGAAGGTTACTAACAGCAGCTTGTAAACACGTGCTGATTAGTAACTGAAACGGGGTAGGATGTGAGGCTTCCGCCCCCCTGCAAACATCCACAGCTCTTTAAAGGACGACACATCAATGGTGAGGAGAACTTAAATCTTAATGCCAAGCAAAAAACAAAACCAGGTGGAAACAAAAAATAGGTGCCACCACCTTCTCCTTTCCTTACTCGAAGGAGGAGGTCAGTAGGACGCAAGTCACTCATTTCTGCTGCTCTCCAGAGTACTTTAAGCAGACAGAAGCAGCCAGCTCTCCTTCTCCAAGCTCCTGGAGCAGATAAAGCATGGCAATCACCGACTCCAGGAGAGACAGGTTATTACCTGTCACTTCACTGAAGCTGGTTACCTACAGACACTGATGAAGTGAGCTTTCCATTCCAGAAGGACTTTACTAGCTGCATTCAAGCCAGAAAAACCAAGGTGGCAAAAAACTGTTTGCTTTTCCTACGTAGCATTGTTTTGGATTCAGCAGCTGCAGCCCTGCAAGCCTGATGTTTCTTTACACAGAACCACCAAGGCAGGACTTTCCATCAGTGGACAAACAATGAGCTCGATTCCTTGAGAGGACACAGTACGTCCTTGTCATTAACGGGAATCCCAGGAGAACTCCTGCCCCTGTCCTTACCAGACCGATAGCGTTCATCTCTGGCTCCCCCTGAGCGAGCTCGGTGGAATTTGGTTGAGGATGAGGACGAGGATGATGAGGCTGGAGTTGCAGATGGAACGGGCAGCTGAGTTCGGGATTCCTTCTGTAATGCTGGATCAACCCCTGGAAAAGAGTCCACAGTTCTGAGAGCACTTCTCCCGCTTCCGAAAGACTCGGCCCCTTCTGTCACTCTGGAACACATTCCCTACTCGCCTTCATACAGAGAGTTTTATCCAAAGGCAGCCTCAGAGAAGAGAAGCTCAGTGCTTTCTGATCACCAGAGTATTTACAAATTGCAATACCCACTAGATGTCAGCAGCAGATTTGATGCTATTTTAAATGAATTATTAATTCCCCTGCAGCTCTCCTACGAGTCGTGTGAAAGCATCTCACCTGCTCATCACCAGGAAACATGACAGCCCGTTTACAAAGGGATCAAAAGTGACACGACACCCTGAGAACAAGCTCTTTGTTTACATATTTTGCTGTGACAAAATAACATGTTACGGGAGCCCAACAAAGCACAGATGAGGGGAAAATTGTACAGCTCCACGAAATCACAACTGGTTACACAACACAGGCACGTGCAGGGAGCTACGCCTGGCAGCTGATGGGTGACTTCTTCAGCATTCCCTTCATAACCATCCTGCTGCAGTTTCTGGCAGCAAGAGCCCAATCTCCAGGGCCGTGCAAGAGAAACTACTGTAGATTTGCTTCTGAAGGATGCTACAGGGTTGGGGTTTTAACTCTCATTAGTTTTTAAGCAGAACTGCCCACCCTGCGATCCCTGCCGTCTGTTAAAGGAAGAGTTTCAGTGGTTTAGAGATTCAGAGATTTGTTTTTCTTCAGAGAAACATGTTTTTAGATTAAAAGAACCATCATAAGCATCACGTATGATCAACAAGGATAAATCTTTCCATTCATAACAAGGGGAAGAAGCGCTACGTTCATCAGGCAGAAGAGCAGCGGGCAAACCTGTTACTCTGCTGGTCTGTGCACAGAATCACACAGAAGGGCTTGTGCTGGGCTGATTATTCCTTGCAACGAGATTTTTTTCAAGCTACACGCCTGTAAAAACATCCCACAACAACAATCTCTGGGGTTTCCAAGCGAGGGCGAGGAGGCCTTGCAGAACGCAGGGACAGCCGTGCTCCGCAGCAGGCCTGGCTCTGCGAGCTTGGCCTGACTGCTGCTGCCTCCCAGTGCCAAGAAGGCTGAGACCTCACTGGATTCAGGAGATTCAGAGCCTTCTGCAGGAGGTACTGGCTAGATGGATCTTAGTTCTGCCCTGTGCAAGGTGTGAAGGGATTACCCAGGTGCTCCACTGACTCAGTCCTGGCTATTACAAAGATGGGAGAAGTGCATTTCTTAGAGTTCAGGGAGAAGATTTCTCTGAAATTGAGATACCCCTTGGACTGAATGAGGAAGAAAAAAATTCCTCATTTGTGGCAGCTGCAAGTCAGATCTTGTAAAGGGGTGAAACTCTCCAAACAGCGCTAAGCTGGAGCGCGTGCGCACGGCTTACAGGTTTAGACAAAGCTGTTTGATCGCTGGGTACCATTCCACATCGGCCCCGTGCGGAATAACGTGATGCTCAAAGATGCAGGGGGAGAACAGGGAAGCTCACGGGAGGGTTCCGCTGGTGAGCGGCACAGCGCAGCACACAGCGGGGCTGGGAGGACTGTTCTGAGACTGGAGGCACCTCACAGCCTGCTCGGGAAGCAGAGGAGGAATGCTTCTTTCCCAAAGTGCTGTGGTTTCAAAGGGATGACAAGGTAAAGTAACAGAACCTGTAACGTTCCCAGCCAGGGTAACAGCCAAAATTCACAGAGCAAACTGACTCGCCTCAAACGTCAGCAACCTCAACGCGTTTACAAGCGTATTATCCCCATCTCCACCACCTTTCCCTGAGGTACTGGAATGTAAAACCCCAGGGGATCCCACTCATCACACCAGTGTTCCCTCTGCTTGTTTAAAAGTTGGAATTTCTTTTCATTTTAAATCATCGTGAGGATAGAAAACAGGAGGAAGAGCACTCCACCAGCTACACAAAAGGGTTCTGACAGCGACTCAGGGCCTAATGAATATCATTTCCTTTACACATTAGCAGAGGAACCAAACGCATTATCTTAAAGAGCAAAAAAGCACAGCGTGCCAAGAGTCGATGTGAGGGCTGCTAATTTTGGCAGGAGGCATTCCTGTGCCTGCATTGTTCCAGCTACAAAGTTGTAAAGGCTTTTCCAGATCCGCAGCAGGGAATGCAGACAGAGGCTTTCTTCAAGGCAGAGACCTGCCCGTAGTCTGCAGCAAAAGCTGGTTTCAGGGGGTGGTGAGTTACTGTAGCACCTCTCATTGCAGAGCGGGTCATCCACCCATCCATGGGGTGGGTGCCCTGTCCCTGGGGGTGTTCCAGGCCAGGTTGGCTGGGGCCCTGGGCAACCTTGTGTAGCTCCAGGCCTGGAGGTTGGTGTCCCTGCCTGTGGCAGGGGGGTTGAAGCTCTGTGACCTGGGGTCCCTTCCAACCCAGACCAGTCTGTGACGATTCTCTGACTTTTATTTCCCAGGCAGGCAGGCAGCAGCGCGACACGCAGGCAGCGTGCCTCTCCTCGCTGGCTGGGTGCGGGCAGCAGCGAAGTCGGCAGCGTTACTCAACACACACAGCGCTGGAAGCTGCTTAAAACACCTTCTTCAGAGCCCTTTGTGCAGCAGCCAGCACGTAACTGGGGAGCGACAGCTCTGGTATCACAGCCCCATCACCTCCCAAGTTCCATCTACAAGAATGGGTGCTGCAGCAGGGAAACATGTATCTTTAGGTAATTAACATCCCTGCCATAACTCTACAGTAATGAGGCACGCTCCCAGAGGCAACGCGAAGGGAGCCCGGGTTGAGCAATGAGAACCTCCCGAATCACTACGCCGACGTGTCCCGACGTGTCCCCGGACCCACCTTCACGTGGTGAAAGGGAGGCAACACGGCAGCTCCCAGCAGGAAGGTGCCCAGAGAAACCTAACACACCAAACGCCACGGCTGAGGGAGGGAGGTGGGGGGTTGTTGTTGTTGGGGACTAAGAGTTTTCTTCTCATGAACAAGGTGACTCAATTCTGAATCCCTCCCATATGACTTCAAGGGGATTTTTACAACAGGGGATTCCTGGTCATGGGGCAGCTGGACACTGGATAGGTAAGGAGCTGGAGGGCTGAGCCAGAAGGGCAGCTGAAATGCCACCTTCATTGGTGACCTCCTATCAGCCTGCACGTCCTCCTCAGCTTGGCTAGTTCTGCAGCCTTGAAAACTGTGACAATTAAAACAGCAGCACCACAGGCAGTCTTGCCAAACACTCCCCCCCACACTAATTAAACACCATCTTCCCAAATAAACCTGCACAATGCCGGGCAGGAGGAGCACAAGATTGTGTCAGCAGTTGAAGAGCAGCTTGTAGAGAGCTTCAGCCTCTCCAGGACAAAAGCAAGCCTGCCAAGGAGGCACCTGACTGGCAGACTGCATTTCCTTCTAAGGCTCCAGATCTCCACCAGCACACAGGTTGGACTGTAAAACCTGCTTAACAAATACCTACTTATAAAGACCATAAAGAGGGATTAGTCATGTGCATTACTTTTGGGTTTCTTTAAATAACAAAACCAGATTTGAATCAAAGGCAGCAACTGAGTCTTCAGAGATTCCTATCGCCGAGTGGTTCGGCCGTCCGTACTCTGAGAGCAGCTTGGAGGGAGAATCTCAAAGCTGAAGGCTGAACCCAATTCCTGCTCGCCTTGGGCACGCTGGCTCGGGCAGAACTCGCTGTTCTTCTGTACAGGGAGCACCCACGACGGCAGCGAGTCTCCCACAAGACAACGGGCAGCAGCTTCTGTTTTCCAGCAAGGAAAAGCTGAGAAACACCCAGGATGGAGGAGAGCAGGAATGCAGCCATCAAGTGTTTTGGAGTGGCAGAGTCCTCTTGTGTTCCTCAAGCAACGTCCCGTGCTGCCGTAACTCCAGCAGAACCTCCCCCCCATGCATCTTTCCCAGGAACGCAGAGCCAATGGTCAATAAACAAGCTTTCAGCCTTCCCTCTGTTGCTTATTTCTCTGGCAGCACTTCAGCGTCAGTAAATTACAGTAAGTCCAGTCAGGACTGCCTGTCACAACCCCTCGCTCCCCAAACTGCCAAGAGCCAGGCACATTAGTTAAGCATCTCAGTGTATCAGTAGCAGGATTATTTTGGGTAAGCATCCCCATAATAATTGCTGGGCACACTTTCAGCCACGTCTTTCAGTTTACAATTATATGTAATTATCCTACATACAATCAGCTCTACTGCTAAGGATCTCTGAACCAAAAGAAACAGATGTAAACAAAGTCCACGAATTCAGCTACTCTGGTAAAATAAACCAACAAATCACAGAAACTCTGATGTTTCTCCAACAAGGAACTAAGGTGGCTGAAAAGAGGGGGCAGCAGAAGCTTTGCCGTTAACCCATTTTTAAGAACACCTTGAGAATGGTTCTTGAGGACCTCACACTTCATGATGGATTCAAAACCTCTTGAGTTCTCAGCTGACAAGGGAGTAGGATGTGATTTATGTATGTGGGAGATGAAGACAGGGCTCTCCAAGTGTTCAAACACCCAGTGCTTTAGAGAGATCCATCACTGCTCTGGAACTACCAGGAATCCCGGGAGCTCAATACGAACCACCCAATTCTATGACTCTAACTAGAGGTAAAACACTGTCTGTGACTTCACGGCATCCAGGCAGCCTCCACAGTGGAATCGTGAGAGTCAGGAGCTGTGATCAGAGAGCTGAGGAAACACATACGAGACAGAAGAGCTCCGGGCTGGCGAATGCAGATTCCCTCTAACCTTAAGGCCGCGCAAAATCCTCCCACCAGCAGAAACGAGCACGTACCTTGGGCTTGTGGAACATAGGGAGCCAGCAGCTTTGCTCTCTTCTTCTCATACCCCTTTTGTGTGATGTCCCCTGAAACCAAGGAAAGAAAACTCATTTAGCCACGTCCTCGTTTCTCAGCTTGAAGCCAACTGCTTGTCTGTTCAGGGACGCAAAGGTTTCCCCTGATGCTGATACCAGAGAGGTTCTGAGACAAACAAACACGAGCACATTACGATTTCAAAGCCTCCATGTGAGGGAACTTCTGTAGTTTCCCTTGGGATCAGAGGTACCCGCTCTGCACTATGTAAATGCAATCATTTGAATCAGGACAGCTATCTAAACGGAATATCAAAGCACGGGAAAACCTAAAAAGGGAAACTTGGGAGCGCATGGAAATATCCTGTAACCACAAAGCTAAGCCAGGCTAACAAAGCAGGGTGATTCCCAAACACCACAGCAAAGGGGAAGGGAAACTCAGAGCCTCGTCTTTAAAACTAACCAAACTGAGAGCAGCTCTGGGGAAATCAAGCAAACCTACTGCAGAGTCGTTAGAGCACGTTCGAACACCCAGGGAAGGATGAACGGGCACAGATTCGACACCGCTGCCCGGCAAGCACACCCTGTGATCCAGGAAAACCCGACCTTTCATCATGTCTGTTTGACACTGAGTGAAAGCAAGCTAGGGGTTTGTGGGGTGGTTTTTTTTAACGTGGTAGTAGCTGTAATTCCACTGTTTGCAGAAAACAGATGCCTGAGCTCCACAGAAGCACAAACTCCACAAGAGAATAAAGTATTCGTAAACTTTTCCCTTTTTTAAAAAAACTAATCTGTCTGATCCTGGAGATGGACCATCTGGCCGCTGTCTTCTGGTTTAATTTCTCACATTACATCAGAACCACAAGAAAAACCAAAACGGATTAAAGCAAAAAGCCCTCCAGCATCTCAAGCCTTTTTGGAGACTGACCTGTGCTTGTAACCTCTTATCTCTTGGGGCAGAGAGACTGGAAGTGATCAAACACACAGCAGTAAGAACAGTGTTATTTGGTATCACTTCTCAGGCTAAAATCAAGCCCGTATCCCTACTAGAAGAAACTAGTGATCACAACCGGTGGGTTTTCCTTTGCTGAGAGCCTGATTACTGCAACAGAGTATTAGACACTGAGCAGCACAGGCTGCTGCCTTCGCTGCCTTACAGCATCCCTCTGCCAGACACTTCCAGCCTGATCTGGGGGGATGCCACTTCAGAAAAGGTGATTAAAGGGTTTATGGTCCCTAAGCCTCCCAACACAACTGGCATCTCCGCTAAGACATTCCAGCTAACCAGTCAGTTTGGTTATAAAGGTGACAGATGATGTGCTCAGGGAGGGAATGGACTTCAGTCCTTTGGGCTGGACAGTCCAAACCTCATACCTGGGCTAAGAGTGCCAAAGCCGAGATGGGTACTCGGGCTGCTTCCACGGAATTTTATCTCACTCCTCTTACACTCAGCTTGAGTCAGGCCCCAACAAGCCCAAACAAACCCCAGCGACTGAAAACGGGACCGTCCGTGAAGCGCTGAAATGCCAAGCAACGCGCTCATTTCCAGGCTCGCCTGCAATGTATCGCTCAGCTGGATTACCAGCTCACAGCGAGGGAACGGCTGCCAGGGGAAGAAACACGCACCCAGAAAGAGAAATTAAAAGAAAGAGCTGTGGCCAAGAGTATACACCAACAGGATGATACTCCGATGGACGGCACAGGCTACAGAACCCACCAGCTTTCCCTCTCTGTTTGGAGAGGTGGCTTCACTTCCTGGTGACAGCAGCTTCCAGGAAATCAACCTGGGCAGGACGGGAAGGCCGGTTCCTCGCACGCCGAGCCAGAGGCTTGTTTATAGCTCCTCATTTTGTGTGATTAATTCCTCCACAGGGTTTAATTAGGTTCTTGACATTGGTGGTTACAGGTGCTCCGTAACGAAACATGCGCCCCAGAAAACTGCTGGGATTGCTCAGGAGTAGCAGCACCTCAGCAGCACCAGCGCTGGGGATCCTGGCACAAGTAGCAACCCGTTCTGCTCTGCAGACTGGGGAGCACAGAATTGTCTCTCATCACTTGCTAATTCCTCACCAGTAAAAGCAAAGCAAAGCTACCCTCACATGGACCTAAGGCGCAGCGTTCATGGATCTGCCTTTGGTGTGAGACACTACTAGAAAACCAGACAGTGACCCAGGACAAAACAGGATTTCCAACCTAAACCACCATGTGATACAGATAATTCACATCCCTGCCTGGAACAATTATTCTCTGGGCATAAACTTATCACAAAATAAAAAGCCCAAAGCTATTTGGCCAGAGCAGGAAAGCTCCAACTGGCAAAATTCAAGCAAGAGAAAGAAGGGTGATCAATCCCGGGGACCTCCCTGCAGCCCTGTGTCTTCCCACTGCTGAGAAGAAATAATAACAGCAGCAATGATAACACTGGCTTCCGAGCTCCCTTTTCCAGATGATTCTCCAGACTTTTTGAGAGGCAATTGGAGCTGATGCTCATCACTCGAATCCCTGCTCTGACCACTGCAGGAGTACAGCTGGTCGTGGCGATGACTGGAAAGAGGGGTCTGGGCCTTTCCGGAGAGCAGAAGGAAGCCCGGTGATCAGCCTGGATGTGACACCTACATTCAAATCATGCGATGGAGAAGCCTGAAACTTCAGGACTCTCTCTCACCGCCCTGTGACGCCAGGCTGCTTTTTAGCAATTAGAGTTGATGATCTATTCTAAACAGCGGTGCTCAATCAGTGCAAGGTGGTAACACCAGCTAATCCTGCTAGCTCAGACAATGCTCCTCTTTCAACATCCCTGCTCCCCTTCCCCCCGCGGAACGAGAACACTGAATCATTTACTGTCTAACAAAACCATAATTACTACAGTGGAGAAATTAAGGAAAATGATCACGTAGCACACAGCATCTTCCCAACAAAGCCTCTGAGCATGTGACCGTATCGAGCAGCAGATTCAAATCTCAAAGCAGTTTGGATGTGTTTTTCAAGCACGTTTGTATGTTTAAAAACCCACAAGAAGTGGATGTTTCTAGCAGGTTACGCTCAGAGAATCACGGAGATGCTCCTGGTGCATCCATCAGCCCCCAAACATGGATGAGCTCCTCAACAGCAAACGCTGCAGCAAGGTAACACAAAAGTAAGGAGATTAATGCTCCTGTCACCACTGCAGCTGCCTCTGAGGTCTCACTCCTAGAAACCACCTTGGTGATACTGCCCTCCTCACCTACTCCCCTGCTTGCTCTCTGGGCACATCTGACAGGCAACACCTCCCTGTAGTTTCATCAGTGCAAACAGGCCCTGGAACGATCCAGCGCCAAGCCTGGCTTTGCAGAGCCCTGGATTGGGGTTTCCTGCCCTTGACCAGAACCTGATACCAAACCAGAGACACTGAAACCTAGAAGCATGACTCAGAGTGCAAAACGTTCCTGTACCGCGTGCTGCTTCCAGAGAAGCGTGAGGTGGGATGTCTGAGAAGCCCAGGCGGAGGGAGGAATGCGCTGGCGCTGCTCGGCCGCGGCAGAGAGTCGCTATCAAACTACCCCAGCGTCAAGCTGTCGCCACTGGTTATTTACTCTGCAGCTTTCTTCCACTCCCGAGGCCTGGAAATTCCAGCCACCAGCACACCCGTGATGGCTTTACCAGCGAGGATGTCCTCAACCCCAGGCTCCGGCAACCCAGGAGACAACACTTACACCTCTATTTGAGGCTGCGTGTTGGGACTACACCCGTTAAATGGCCTCACTCCCCCGACACTCTTCAGCCATAACTCCAGCACAAGAACTGTGTTTGAAACAAGTTTAGACAATTGCCTCTTTCTGTCCGAGCCCAAATGATGATGAAGCTTCCAAGTTTCCCTCCTCCTTCCTTCTGCTGAAGCCGTACATCAGGTTTTCTACTCGAAGACAACACCAAGGTTTGCAAACTATACAGTCTTCCAGGGAAAGCCACTGGTTACTTGAAAGTTAAAGCCTTACTCACTCCACATGTCAACCCCCTCCCCCCCATCAAAACAAAACCAACCCCACAGAATAAACCCCAAACAGTAAGAAAATCTGTGCTTTGCAGTTTCCCTTTAACAGCACCATTCTGTTCCCATTAAGAACATGAATAGGCCCCTGAAAAAACCCCAGCCCAGCCGCTCTGACAAAGCCCCGTTTGTCCAGCACCAGCATTATACTGCTACAGTTTCAGTACGAAGCGTTTCACAGACAGATCAGCTCCAGATTAATTTATACACACAGTACAAGTCTACTTGGCCCCAGCACTGTGGGGACTCTGTTCCACAGCTTCAAAAACCTTGTCTAAAGGCTTATGGGTGTTGCTTTATCAACTTCAAACTATTTTAATTGCAACTTTTATTATTTCTGAAGCACGTGATTCAAGGTCAGGGCTTTGCAGCATGGGCCACCCTGCACACATGGTCATTGCTGGATCTCCTCGGCACAGGGGTCCGGCGGCACTTAAGATGCACCATGAAGCCTTTTAAATTTTGTTTTACCTTTAAATAACGAATCCAACTGCTGAAACTACGCTGCAGAGTCTCTTTATCTTCCAACAGCACTGCGGAGTTCCAGATGACCCAGCGTCCTCGGTTCACCCGTCTCGGCCCATGTATTACACGCAGTAATCTTAGATGCCATATGTGATGCATCACTGGACCGGGTGAGCTAAGGACAGAGTTCGGTTTCCTGCATGCGTGTGGGTGACCGACGCAAAGGAGGTGACACCAAATCAACTTCAACCAACGACCCTCTGTTCCCCACAGAATAAATAAAATAAAAGGCACGTACGGCATCTTATTACAATTCCTGTGGAGAACAGCACCACACAGGGTCAGCAAAAGGAGTTCTCAAAAGCTCTGCAGGAGCAGGACCCTGAGCAACGCTTGGGAGCTTAGCATGGTAAATAGGAGCCTCTTGTAGACATACGACACTTGTGTTGACTGTTCTTGCGGCAGGCACGAGAACGTGCTTACTCGTGAGAGCACACGGCTTAGGCAGCATCACCGTGTCTCAGTGGTTCATTTCTGTACAGGATTTCCCGGGGTAAGCTGGTGATCACAAACTGGGCACTAACCAGTCTGACCACAAAGCCAAAGTTCAAGCCATCCCTCTTCATTCATTTGTACATCAGAACCAAAAGGCCAGAGCTACCTTGTGACAAAAGGATTTAAGTGATGACATGGATGCACAGGCAACACCGACCTTTACAAAAAGTAACATTTTTTTAAAAAGGTTCCAAAGAAATCCCCTTAAAACCTTTCAAAACATCATTAAACTCCATTAACCCTGACGGGGCTGCTAAACACAAGGCCCTGCTCACCGCCACTGACACAACTGCTGAAGTCAGCTTCACACAAGGCAGAGCGCTGCCAAGGGCTGGCACTTCAATTTTACATGTTACCCATAAAACCAGCACAGGGAGGAAAACAGCTTAATCCCAGATAGAAATAATAAATCTTGCATGTTAAGCCCAGCCTGGGAAAAAAAAACCCAAACCCAAAATCTTTTAAATAGCTACAACTTGTCATGGGGAAAAAATGCATTTTCCCTTCCGAGTGCTATAAAGGGCACGAAACCAAGGCCTCGTCACCAACAGGATTCCACCACATCTATTCGAAAGCGACATCTCCATCTACTTTTAATAAGAGCCAATGAGAAGAACATGGATTTAGACACAGGAGCACCTCACAGCATTTCCAATACCAGTCCTGCATGGCAACGCAGCGCTTAAATGAGCGCAAGGTGCCACGTAGGCCGTACTCCAAGTCTGCACTGCTGAGCAAAGTGAGGCAACTCACAACCTGTTTAAAAAACCCCGATGAAGTGATTTTGCCCTGAATAATACTTCTTCCTGACTAACACCCTGGTCAGGCACCAGCAGAAATCCGTGTGTTTAATCCTGGGCTGCGTCAGGAGGAGCGTGGCTGGCAGGCCGAGGCGGGGGTTCTGCCCCTCTGCTCTGCTCTCCTGAGACCCCACCTGCAGTGCTGCCTCCAGCTCTGGGGTCCCCAACATAAGAAGGACATGGAGCTGTTGGAATGGGGCCAGAGGTGGCCACAGAGATGATCCCAGAGCTGGAGCCTGGAGAAGAGAAGGCTCCAGGGAGATCTTACAGCACCTTGCAGTCCCTGAAGGGGCTACAAGGAAGCTGGGGAGGCACCTTTTAGAAGGGCTGGGAGTGACAGGACGGGTGGGAATGGGTTTAAATTGGAAGGAGGAGATTTAGACTGGATATCGGGAAGAAATTCTGCCCATGGCAGGGGTGAGACTGGATGGACTTTGAGGTCCCTCCCAACCCAAACCAATCTGGGATTCCACAATTCCTCAGCACACACCGAGCCCTCCACTGCCAGACTAAGTTTCCCAGGAAATGACTAAACTTCAGCAAGGGTGAAACCCTGTGATTCAGTGCTTATTCAGGAGGTACCTCATCACCTTCCTTAAGGTAGAAACCAAATTATTAGAACAGCGAGTGCTGATAACCTACTCCTAGGAGTCATCCGTCCAGCCCAGCTACAAGGAATTACACACACTCCTTGCCTACTTTAAACACCACACACTTTCTCCACAAGGTAGGCCAGCGCCGGGGCTGATTTCTCCTCAGTGTTCTCACACAATAAACCCAATGGTATTTTTGCAGCTAATGCAGCTGCACAAACCCCATCAGAATATCACTACAATGGATTTGCCTGCGACCAGATGAAGATAGAAACCAGTATGAGTTTTAACCCTGTGCCCGATTTCCCATCGCCTACCCTGTTGTGGCTCTCAGGTGCCAACAGTTAATGCATCTCTTGAAACAGGCTTTGATTTTTAAACACAAGCCAGTACTCCGTGCTGGCAACCCTCCTCCAAACCCGGCTTCTCACACAAAGCCTTCAGGTACAGAAATACAGCCCTGACCTGGCTTTAAACACGCACTAACCTACCCGGCACGGCACTCTGCATGGCAGCACTGTAATTACACGTTTCCAGATGGGAAAATACTATTTCACATCACACAGCGACGAGCTCGATGGTTACACATGGCAAAACAAAGTAATACATCGTGATGAAAGCATCAGTGCTCCAAAGATCGCTCCCCAAATAAAAGCCAGTTTAAAAAAGAGTAAATGATATAAATGGTATATTTTTTTATTGATTTCAAGAGGTGAGATCTAGTGTGACATGTCTTTCCTCGTGCCTCCTACCCTGGCTTTCCCACAGGTAACACCGAGTGTGTACTCATAAGGATGTCACTCCCATTTCACCGGAAAAAGCAGCAGAGAGGGAACGAAATACATCGTTTTTCCCAAAGTGCTGCAACCCGACACGCAAACCACAGTCATTTTACAGCATTAGCAGCTCTAGGATAGTTACTATTAAACATTATTAGTCACTGTAGTAGAGTTCCGCTACTTAAAAGCGAAAGCAATACAATTATTAATCTCTTACCCAGCCTGAAATTAGTGCACAACTCCAGTAATTTGAACTTGCAGAAACTCCCACCAAATGCCAGCAGCGTTCCCCACAAAAAGACAGGCTAAAAACTGCTCTTGGGTTTCCTATTCATCTCCAGCCTGACTAGTGGGAACCAAAGTGCTTTGTTAACTAACCTTAAACCCTCTCTGCATGTAGAAAATCATCCCACTTCTACCCAAAACACAGCCCTACACGACCAGAGATGGGCTCGAATTGATGGGGGCTGCCCCGTGGGGCATACGGGGCCCATGGGCTCCGCACAGCCTCCTCCACACAGAGCCCAAGCCATCTTTTCCGAGGAGTCCCAACTCATTCAAGTCTTTTACGAGCTGGGGAAACCAGATTTAAATTGAAAGGGCAGAAGAAACAAACCAAACGCCTTGTACAGCGTGGCACAAGCAGCAGATTTCAGGCCCCCAAGCTCAGTATGGGCTGTGTTGAGCTTTCAGTTCTGTTTACATCAGCAGCCGTGGCTTCTTGAGGAATTCCACTGCTAAGGAAACCATGCTGGCACGTCACCAGCCAGCCGAAGAAAAGCCATTCTTCTGTCAGCTGCAGTGCTCTGCACAAGAACTATCGTGCAAGAGACGGCTTCCGTCCAGGGCTTGTATGGAGCCGATGTCTGCTCCAGAAGCACTTCTTTCAGAGGCCGGAGAGCGGGAGTGGCAAGATCCTTCTTCAGCAGAAAAAGCCTTTGAGTTGCATGGAGGATCAAACTAACAGGCAACACGCTGTACAGCACAAAAAGCTGGGAGCATCCCAGCCACACACTGCAAACCCACCACAGTTAAAGAACTCTGCTGTTTTAGCAGAAAACACACACCTCTTCCAGCACACCGACACCCCCTCCCCAATTCTGCACACCAAGAGCTCTTCAGAGAAAACAACATTCAATTTTCTGGCACAAAGTGGCCTTTTAAGTAGAAAAGTCCAGGTTGTTATCATAAAGAGAAGGAACAGCACATGTCCCTTCACTGGCCTCGTGACACAGGGTATGGCAACACCACACAGGTATTTCTGTCGTTCCAAAATGGGGAGAGCCACACGTGTATTTTGCTGACTGTGTTTCCCCTCTGTTGTTTCCATCTCCAATTACCACACCAGAATTCGGGAGGCTCTGACTGGGAGCCGGTCACAGCTGAAAAGCATCGAGTCCTGCTCGAAGTTGGTGAGCACAACGCAGAGCGACTCAGAGCCTGTGTGGGTGCAGGGTCAGAGGGAAAACCCCATCGGGGTTCTTCAGGACAATCCTCTCCTGTGATGAAAGGCAATCTACCTGTGCTGGATCCGCCCTCACACACCGAGTGCTCACCTCAAAGTGCCTCGAATTTGGAAGGGAAGGAACTTCCTTTCTTATACCAGGCAGAAAAACTCCCTGTGTATTTGTGATAATGCCCCCAAGATCAAATTTATCAGGAAAAAGGGTCAAAATTATGATATACCACGTACATAAACTTCTAAAGATGTAACAGCAGCATAAATAACCTCACTCCAGCCCTACGGAAGTGCGAGTGAAACGCTTCCGTGTCACGAAACGCCTGTGCTGGCACCAGAGCTGTGAACAGGATGGCTGTCACGGCAAAATCACTTCCAGACCCAGAGGCTGAGCATTGATGCCTCGCTCCGTGCTGGGGATCAGCAGAGGACGCAGTGGGAACCCGCTGCTCCCCCCACCACACAGCTGCCTGCAGCCGTGGTTTTCGCCGGGGAGCAACGATACAGGCTGGAGCTCAGGGAGAAGGAAAAGCGTTACTTGGATGAGATGTGGTATTTGCTGGGCTGGAGCCTGGCTGGAGAAGAGGAAAAATTGCTGCATCTACTTTATGGTTAAGCTTATGGCAAAGTTACTTACAAAACAGGATGAGCCTCTTAAAAGTATTGCAGTCATAAATCAAAATAAATAAACCCCACTTTCCATATTGTAAGTTAATCAGAACGCTCTCTCTGGTTGTCCTCACATACACTACCAGAGGGAAGAAAGCCTGACAAATCTGCTAAAAGCTTTAAAAAGCCTAAATTAAATATTAATATTGTGAAAAAGGATGAAGCCAGCACAAAAACACGAGTCGCCTTCGCCGCTCCGGTTCTGCATAGCCCAGAGCTAGAGATGAAAAGATTTCTCACAAACAGGGATGCCTGGATGGAATTATGAATAAAACAGGAAAAAAACCCAGTTTTAGCTGTACAGGTCGGGATCTGCCAGCTGCCTGAAAAAGCAACGACCAGCAAAACGAGTTCAGAGTAAACCAGTAACAAGAGTTAATTGTTCTAATGAAAAGCCAAGGGGGAGGTTATCAGCGCTGCCTCGGACAGACACTGCTGCCCAGCACGAGGAGAAAAACTTGTGCTGAAGATAAAGGTGGAATCGCTCCCTTCAGAGTCCCACTTCTGATGCTCACTGAGAACATTTATCTTCCAGCTGGGTACCTGGGGATCCCCCAGATCAGCCCCCCTGCCCAAGACTTTGAGCTCCCTGGTTCTCACAGGAAAAACAACCCTGAAATGCTCATTTCTACCTAGGCACAGGCAGAGCAAAATCTAAGGAACACACAACTAGAAAAGAAAACCAACAACCCAAAAACACAAACAGGACAAAACTGCAAGAAAGTGTTGCATGAAAAAGCAAGGTGAGAACTGCAGCGGGTGTTAAACTGGGCTGAGGGTCGTCTGTGGGGACACAGAGGTAACCGACTCTCCATCACGCCTCTTGAAAAACACACGATGGGAGCCACAGACCAATGCAGGTGCACAGGGCAACTGCAGATGTTTGCCAAAGCTGCTGCTTCAGCTCCATGGTATGACCTTGGCAAAGCGTCCCTGCTGTTCATGGCCTAATTCCACCTCTGATTTGGCCAGCAGAGAAGGCAGGGATTCTCTAGGGCTCTAACTTGGGAACTGCAGCAGTCCAGACTCCTGTAAAACCTGGAAATCCAACATGACACCGTGGTCAACCCACGTGAAGATCACCCTAATTGTAGTCCTGCTCTGCTGGCTCACAACCCATTCCAGTAGCCATGCTCCAGTGTGACTCATTACCCCTCTCTGGTCTATTCAGCATCATTCGAGATAGGAGCTCGCTTCCTCCTTGGCCACCCAATCTCACAGGAATCACAGAATCCCAGACTGGGCTGGGCTGGGAGGGACCCCAAGGAGCACAGAGCTCCAACCCCCTGCCACAGGCAGGGACACCAAACTCCAGGCCTGGAGCTACACAAGGTTCCCCAGGGCCCCAGCCAACCTGGCCTTGAACATCCCCAGGGATGGGGCACCCACCCCCTCTCTGGGCAGCCCCTTCCAGCCCCTCACCACTCTCTCTGCAAAGAACTTCCCCCCAGTCTCTCCTCTCCCCCTTCCCTCCTCCAGCTTCACTCCAGCCCCCTTGTCCTGCCAGTCTCTGCCCTTTAACAAGCTGATTCCCCTCCTGTTCCTCTGCCCACTTCAGGGACGGGAAGGCTGCAGTGAGGTCCCCCCACAGCCTTCTCTTCTCCAGGCTGACCCAGCCCAGCTCCCTCAGCCTCTCTGTGTAGGGGAGCTGCTCCAGCCCTCTGAGCATCTCCATGGCTCCTCTGGACCCTCTCCAACAGTTCCACATCCTTCCTGTAGCAGGGGGCCCAGCTCTGGCCGCAGGACTCCAGACACAGGATCCTCCAGCACAGCACCTGCTGAGCTCCACAGCCCGACCACCGGGCCCCACGTTCCCTCACGCTTGGGTGTTTCTGCTCCAAAATGACAACATAAAGGACACGTTTATTAACCATCTGTTACTACGCCTAATGGAGCCGTAATCACCAGATACCAACCGTTCCAGAGAGCACTAAAACGTTCATAAACCCAGTGTGTCGGTGTAATAATATGAACAGGAAGATGCTCGACCCTTGTTTGAGAAGTGTTACCGTCACAGCAGGCTTGGCTTTCAGCTGCAGGCATAATGGGCGCTTTACAGCGGCCGGAGGCGCCGCAGACAGCGCTGCATGGCTTAGGGGGGTGAGGGGAGCAGGAAGGGCTAAGGACGTGTTGACAGCAATAATTTAAGATATTCTGCCAAGGAAGAGGAATTAAAGAATTAAAAGTCCAAATAGAAAGCTTGCAATTAAGGAAAAAGCTCCGGACACGGAGGGCTGCAGACAACAGACATCGGTTTTTCACGTAAGTAAAGTTCGTGTCATGCTACACAGCCATCCCTTGAGAGACAGGACGTTTGGGAAGCGAAGGAACCTCTTCTCTGCAATACCCCTTGTACAACAGGATCATTTCTTCTTGGGCACTGGGTGTCCCAGAAGAGGAACACAGCACTGCACAGATAAAGCAGGCACAAAATGAGTCCTTGGGGTATCCCAGCTTAGATCTTCCTCCCAAACACAATGCTGACCTGTCTTCCTCAGCGACAGCCAGCCTGAAGCACCCCTAAAACCCACCTTGCCAGCTGTAGCACCTCAGGCTCTACTCTAACTCCAAGAGACGATCCCTTTTGGCCCCAGCTAACTCTGCTGGGGGAAGGTGTAAGGAAAATTTCTGCACTGCTGCAAAAACACCAATGTGGAGAAGCCACAAACACAGGATGTGCTCACAGCCACCGCTTCCATCACACTTCTCCACCGCACGATACCTGCATATCAACCATGCCATGCACTGAGGCCAGTGAATATTTCATGTTAAAAGCTCCAAAAAGGGAAAACCCAACCCCTGGCCCAGAAACACAGCCTGATGAAGTTTTGCTACTTGAGCTCATCTCTTTTTTCATCTTCCAGCACACCCAGCAAACTGAGAACAGGGATTCATCACATGGAGAAACCACCCGTCAGAGGCAGACATCCCTCAGGAGCCTGGCCACCGAAGCCACCTCCTTCCCTGTGATGGGAGTGAAGTCACACACGGGCTGTGAGCAGCTCACCCAGGGACCGGCTCTGCGAGTGTTCTCCCGCAGAAGATGCTTTCCCCAGGTTTGGTTTCATAGCTGGGTTAAGTGCTGCTCTGACAGACCCAGGGGATGAAAATCCCCAGGATTAAGCACAAGATCTTCCCGTTCAAACACAACAACCAGGGCCTGGAGAGCTAATGCAGACTGATGTGTGATGGTTTCCATGCGGCTGCCTTCATCTGCTTTACACGGGAGGCCAAGCAAGGCCCCGGGGCTGGGCCAGCGCCTCAACGGGCACAGGTTTCCGTCAGTCTCTAACAAAGGCTGTAAGGAATTGGCAAGCTGCCCTGGCCGAGCTGCCTTCTTCCTTTCCCTATGTGCCCCATTCACAGATAACACAGGGCGGCTCTGACTCCGCACCCTGCACAATGAGAGGGAGAGGATATCACAGGAAACCCTAGTCAGCTTTTCCCTCCATGAGGTAACTCCCTGGAACAACCAGCGCAGCCTCCTTCGTCCTAACCCTACGTAACACTTCCACAGCAGAGGATGCCTTCAAAGCTCTGTTAACTGGTTCAGTGAGTTAAGGAGAGAGGTGCCGGCTGCAATCACTTGGGGCAGAACGCGCTGAGGGAGCAGAAATCCACCTTTCAACTAGGAACCCCTGCAACAGCTTCAAACAATCCCTTTCAAAGGTGCAAACAGCCCCAACAACTGCCAGCTCACTCCAGTGCAGCAGTAACTCTTGGAGACTTTGTCACGTTTCACCCATGGAAAACCTAAGCTGCTCTTAAATCGCTACTCCTGAAAGCAGAATTCCAGAAGAACACCAGAACACCCCAGCTCCAACATCTCCAGGTCTCTCCACTTCACCAGGCCCTTTCGTTCTTCCTTCCTCGGAGTATACCGCAGGCACATGCTCAATAACAGTCCCAAGGACCACATTTCATACAGAGCCCAGCACAAGAGAACAATGTGAAGCAAACAGTTCATGTTTGGATGGGAACAGAAAACCCCAAACCTTCACCTCTGTTAACAACCCCTGGATGTAGCGATAGCCACGCGGAACAGCCCGGACTTTGGGCCCCCTTCCCAGGAGCAGCCGCTACATTACAATCAGAGGAGGGAAGGGGAAGCGTCCAACTTTCCTTAAGTCTTTCTTACCCCAAAAATAGCTTTGTTCAACTTTATTGATAAGCCAGTTTATCCACCACAAGAGGGGAGGGACCTCCCACACACCGCTACGTCACACCCGGCAGTGATCCTAACACACAGGCCGCAATTCTCCTACACCCAAACGCTCTCCTCTCCGGCTTCCACGCTCCAAGCAGAGACTACTTAGGAGTGGTTCTACCAAAGCTCCATACGATGAGTGACACAGTGACAGGCCGAAGGGTAATTACATCTTCCTGTTCGCTCCGTCGCCTGGGCGGGCTTTTCTAAAGGCCTACTGCAAAGAAAAGAGAGAGATTTGCCTTGAAAGCCTTCCAAGGCCACACCAAGGCGTTGTATATAAATTTTCTGGTTTGGGGGAAACAGGAGAGCAAATTTCTCCACCACCGGATCCACGTCTCTGGTCGGAATTCCTAAACCAGCCTCTGGAAGGACTTGATGGCAACCAGCCCTACATGTTTTTAACAGGCCGCAATGTTAAAACAGGACTTAACAAGCAAAGCCTATCAAACCCGGGAATAACCAAACAAGCAGCGATGTTTGCTCAAGGTTTCTAGGTGTGGCTGCAGCCAAGGAATAATAGGATTATTTATATCTGACTCATTTGCTTTGTCTTTATCCAGGATTCTCCCTGTTTGCAACTCAATTATTGACTTTTTTATCCTGCCCCACCGGGTTTCTTAAATTCAGGATATTTCCAAGAAGGGCTTGAGCATCTAAAGCAGAGAGGAGAAATCCCACAAATACAGTTGGGTTCTGTCAACGTGACGAAGCAAAACTTACAATTGCCATCCCAGCTGAACTACCTGAGTGGGTAAGAACATGTGAAGATCCCAGCACGCTGTACAGAGACCCATTTACCAGCTGTCAGGCTGCATATTTCAAAGTCTTCTCCTTCATAAGGGGTGAAGGACCCTCATCTACAGAGCAGAGAGCTGAGCCCCAGCCCTGCTGCCGCTGCTCTGTGCCACCGAGCACTCAGCTCTGTGCATCCCGGCTTCCTGCCCGCCAACCCAAAATAACAGTACTTCCCCCTTGTCACCGGGGCAGCTTCCAATCCAAACTGCTAAGAATGGAGGTTTTCATTCCAGTTACAATAAGAATTGTTCTTTTTTTGTTCTTTCCCCACAAGGGATCACTTAAAGTTTCTGCCCTAAGAATAAACACAGGTCTCAGCCTCAAAAAAAGCCTTTACAAGAGCACTTTCCTTTCCGAGATCTGTTTTTGCTGACACAAGCCAGGCTGCAGTCTCACACTGCTGCGGGTTGGCTGCTTGTTCAGGATTCCCACAAAACCTTAGAAGAGCCATGTGGAAGCGACCTGCCAACTCGGTCACCTACAAACACCTTCACTGCCAGTGAAGTGAACCGTTTAGTTTTGGGTTTGTGAGCTGGGGGTGTTCAGCCTGGAGAAGAGGAGGCTGAGGGGAGACCTTATCCCCACCTACACTGACCTGCCAGGAGGGTGCAGAGAGGCGGGCAATGGTCTCTTCAGCCAAGGGACAGGAGATGGGACAAGGGGCAATGGGCTCAAGCTGCACCAGGGCAGGGTCAGTACAGATGTGAGGGAAAAGCTCTTCCCTGGCAGAGTTGCAGGGCTGTGGCACAGGCTGCCCAGGGAGGGGCTGAGTCACCCCCCTGGGTGTGTTTAACAGACGGGGAGATGAGGTGCTCAGGGATATGGTTTAGCTTAGGATGGGAAGGGTTGGACTCAATGAGCTTAAAGGGCTTTTCCAACCTTGGGATTCTGAGATTCCATAAGTAAAGTGCTGAGAGGTGACAGCACCCCGAGCCAACACCACTGCCAAAGGCTTCCTTATGAAACCAGGACTAGTTCTTGAGGACAGACCATAGGAACACACAAAACACACACACACACACACTCCTCCACTCGAGAAGGAAGGAGTCAGCTGAAACCAACTGTTCAGCACGGGGAGCCCCACATTCATCTCACCAAACACCATCAGCACCTTGCTAGAACCACCCATGGGACACACACAGATCCTTTTTTAATGCCAGAAATGGAACACCTTTAAGAGGCATTTTCTGCCTATATTCAATTAAGGGAAGGGGAGAAAAAAGGCAGCAGAGTTTTAAGCTGCAGATGTTTATTCCTCCACCAGCACCGGCTGAGGATGAAGGAGCTTTTTATCTCGCGCTCGCATCACCTGACTCGGCTCTCCCAGTGCAGGGTGAATAATCACTGCCTGGAATTTGCCATGTCACTTCCCAGCTCCTGGGAGGAACTCGCCTCCTCCTTGCCACGGTGACGATGCACAACCGAGCAGGAGGATCAGCTGCCAACTACACACGGCGCCGGCTGGCCGGAAAGGCGAAGAGGGGCCACGTACGACCGCTTCCACGGAGATGTGTGTGGTGGTGATGAGAGCAGGGTCTTCCGTCAGCACTGGGGAGCTCTACCAGCATCCATCAGAGGAAGGGATAAGGCAGAACTTCCTCCAGCAAGTTACCTACACTGATCTTGGAGAAGATTTATTACCGACTGGTATTAGAGGAACATCAATGCTGCTGCTCCTAAACCAGCTGTCTTACTGCAGAGCAGGCTGAAGCCGGGAAGCACATGCACCAGCTCCTCTTCCCAACTCACCCTGCATCTCCAGGAACAGGACGGTTTAGTTCTCTAAGTGCTGGAGGACTATGGTGTGCAGGAACAACCTCCCTGCTGCGAGCTAAAGGCAGGCAAAACATCCCGGGCAATTCTCTTCCACCACAGCGCTTCAGACCGGCCCCGACCCCAGAGGCAAGACGGGCCTGCTCTACCCACTAAGTGAAGCGGCTCCCACGGCTACGGCCATCCTAAATGGAATGCATTATTCCTGCATTAAAACATATGTTTTTCAAGGCAGCTAGCCATCCAGCTGCTCCAAGAGAGATTACCCAAGACCTAATTTTATCAGGCAGGGATACAATCCTCCCGGTTGTTTTTGCTCCCTAGGGACAAGGAGCTGGTGAAATCAGGTTGCCTGACTGCTGGGGAACAATTCTGAGAGGCTCAGTTGCTGCTCAGCCAGGCAGCAGCTCACAGCCTGGGCTCCCAGCAGACACCAACACATGCCCCGTGGGCTCCGTGGGCTGTCACCCCACGGAACTCAAAGTCCAGAAAAGATCGTGTTTTATCAGCAATTCTCAAGCCAACAAGAATCAGAAGTTTCTGTTGGGAGAGAAGTGCTGAAGCTTTAAGCAAACTTCTTCCCCCCCCTTTTTTCCCCTCAATCAGCTGAAGTTACACTAATTAAGGTGCTCGCTCATAACAGCAGCCAAGGGAAGTTAAGTCACTGTTACGTCAACTCTCTGTGGTAGAAGTGGAACCTCTGTGGTCTGTATGTGTTCTGAGCAGAGCTGCAGCAACTCAGCTTTGAAGTTCGAAAAGAAAGAGCAAGCTGATAGAAAGAGGCATTTGAGTCTCATCTGGCTGGTTTTTATATATATACTTTGAGTAACAAGACCCAGCACCAGCAAATGTTATCCAGAATGAGAAACACAGGTGTGAGGCTCTTCCCAGGGCTCTTCATCAAGAAAGGAATGGGAAGATTCACGCAGCAGATGGAACGCTGCTGCCCGCAGAGCATCCGCTGGCTGTAAATCACCGTTTCCTCACACACGCTGCAGATTTAAGAGGCTCCCATTCCAGTCAACAGAACGGGACATCCTGGCCCGATGGCTCTTCCCTGATTTTAAAAAATCTCCAAGAGAAATTCTAGATCAGATCAGCCTCAGCAGAGGAAGGCTTCCATCCCTCTCTACTAGGCCAGGTCCCCGAAGCAGCCGAGCCACTCTGGGTCAGGAAATGCTTTTTATAACCACGAGACGCGCAGCAGCTCAAAGAAAAGCGGCTGAAGGAGCGATCTGAAACACATCAAAACAGGATACTGCCCGCTGCTGCCCCCACCTCGGGGACTCCTGGCCAGGAGTTCACTCTCTGGCTTCAGAAACTCACCGCTGAATAAACAGGATAAATCCAGGGAACAGAAAGCTTCACGGCAGAAAACTAACCAGACAGAGGGGATCAGGAAGGAGCCCATCACCCTTCCACTGCACTACCAAGGGACTAGAAACACGAGGTGTCCCCGGCACACACACTTCCCTACGGAGCTCTAAGCACTGCCCGGTGAGATGTGGGTGTGAGGGAGCAGCCATGGGCTCCATGCAGCTCGGCTCCCGACAGTCACGGTCACAGCTGAATATTTCATGCTGCTGAACTGAAAATAGAAAACTGAGGATCGGTTATCTGGGACACCAGGACGATCGCACACGGCTCCAGCGCAGCCCTGCCAGGGTAACAGGCCTGATTAACGTCCCCAGCCCCAGCATCCAGCTGAAGCTGCAAATATCACCCAGACTCTGAGTAAAAGGCAAACTGGGAATCGTTGCTCCCAGATGTCCCCTCCACCCAGCTGAGGAAAACTGGTTCTAACTCCAGGAGGGCTTCAGAGAAGCATCAGGGAGGAGGTGGAGGACTCTTCAAAGCCTCTAATTTCCTCCTCTCCCCAAGGCGAAGGGTCAGAGCTGCAGCTTTTAGAAACAGCTCCGAACTCACTCCTCGCTCCCTCAATACAAAAGGAAAGACAGATGCACAGACACAGACCCACAGGATGCCCAGGGTTGGTGCCAAACTCCCTGTGCTCCCACTTGAGGCCATCACCTCCTGGCCTGTCCCCACAGACACTGAGAAGAAGCTGGCCATGTCCCCATGTCCCACCCTTCAGATATTAATAACCATTGATCAGATCCCCTCTCAGGCTTCTTTTCTCAAGGCTGAACAGTGTGGGGTAATTCAGCTACAGTTTAGCTCCTGCTTTAATATTTTATGACTGTCTCCAAGGCTCATAACCCCATATTCTAAGGTGAAACTGTGAGGTCTGTGGAGGTCAGAATACCAACAGTGAGACTTCATGACCACAGACCCTAAGGACTCAGCCACTGTCCCTTAGAAGACCCTCACCGACTTCGACAGGCGCCCGGGCCAGCAAAAGCAGTGAAAGCCGAAACATGTCATTTCTGAAAGAACAGAGAAACACCGTAATTCCATAGGAAATCCTGAAGCCAAGTAAAATAAAGGCTCTACCCACTTTGCTTGAGTCACCATGTTTTCCCCCAGCGAGGTTCTGGCCTCCCTGGCTGGACGTCGCGTCCCGGGGTGCGACCGTTCCACTGATACCACTTTTTCCGCACGCGCCGCATCCTCGCTGCCCCTTCGGCTTCCAAAGACCCTGACAGCAAAAGGAACCCCTGCAGACAGGGTCGTGGTTCCTGGGGCAGAGACAATCGGCTCTGGAAGGAACGAGCGGAGCACAGGTGGGGGAATAACCACAGGACGGCCAAACGAACGTACGTCTAACGAGGAGAGGGTGGGGAACCCGGCTCCTTCTGCGCACACAGCGAGAGCAGTGGCACAGTAACCCCGTCACACAGCCTGGGCACGGGTGACAGCACATTCCAAGGGCTGAGCTGCTAGATGGGGCTGGAATCTCTCCAGAGAAGGAGACTCCACACCCCCTGGGCAGCCTGTCCCAGGGCTCCCTCACCCTCACCGGGAAGAAGTTCTTCCCCATATTGGTGTGGAACTCCCTGTGCTCCAACTTGAGCCCATCGCCCCTTGTCCTGTCCCCACAGACACTGAGCAGAGGCTGCCCATGGCCCCCTGGGTCCCACCCTTCAGCAATTGATAACCATTGATCAGATCCCCTCTCAGGCATCTCTTCTCCAGGCTGAACAGCCCCAGCTCACTCAGGCTTTCCTCATAGGGTTGTGTGAGGATCTCACCCCACGTGCAGGAGCACTGAAGGGCTTCACACGAACATTTCCAGCCAAATACGGGACGAATCGAGGCATTTGCCTTGTTCTGTGACCTCATCTGCACACACCACAAGCGCTTTAAGAAGCAGCATCACACAGAGTCACCTTCAGGCACAGCTGCAGCTCAACCCCCCAGGCCTCAAACTGAGCCAGGAGCTCACCGAGCCGCCACAGCCGGGGTAAAAGTCGTCTTTAAAGCAAACATCCCCGGTGCCTTTACTACGTACAGCAGATGCAAATGCAGAGAGAGCCCTTCCCATCATCAGCGATGCAGAACGTGGGTGTTACTGACAGATGAAGCACGAGGAAGAAGAAAAAAACCCACCCCCAAAAGTGAGAAAAAGAGGGAAAAAACACGATTAGCAAGTGGGCCCCGGGCTTCACACAGCTCTGAGACCCCACTCCCTCCCCACACACAGCTTCTGCTACCCAGCATCGCCACTCACAGGCATCGGCAGCGATCCCTCCCACGAGGGACCGAGGTGTCCCCGGGAAGCGTGCGGCACTTCACGCTGCGAGAAGACACCCCACATCTTACCCACATGGAGACGCGAGCGAGTGGGGCTCAAACCGACCCCTGAGAGCCCCAGACGAAGAGGCACAATAAAAGACTGAAACCCACCCAGAACGCAGCTTCTCTCCATCAATTAACAACTGGCTGTTTCCTGAACCCTCTGTGTGATGTCTTATCCGTGTCCAGGAATGGGACTACCGCGACCTCCGCGAGGAGTCACCGCGCAGAGGTGTGATCAGTCCTGTTGCTCTGTCCACAGACTGTTCCTGAAGAGTCTCCCAGCTCGTGGCTGCAAACCACCACTTCTATCTGAGGCGTACATCAAAGTAACCCCCTCCGCTCTGCGCCCTGTGCGCTGACACGGCCCCTTCCACCAGACTGGGGTGCCTTCCTCCCCCCGTGTTGTGGTGAGTTCTCCACGCTGTGGTGGGCGATGCTGGTGCAGCCCCACACAAACCTCTTCACCTGTTTTCCAGCCTCCTGCCCCCAAAGCCGCCTCCCGATGTGGCGTGTTGGGACTCACTTCCCGGGGGAAGATCTGACACCAAGGATGGAGCGATTCCCTCCCATCCCATCCCATCCGTGCCATCAGGGACCCCAGGCTCAGTGCGCAGCCTCCCTGCCCATGCAGCTCCTTCTCCTCCTCCCAGAGCGAGGTGCTCTCACCCAGAGCACCCGATGGAAATATTTACACAGCGACCAGCCAAGCCCGGGCACGAGGCAGCAACGAGGGGGCGGGTGGAACAAAAAGCAAAGCACTGAGTGCTCTTATCGGAGCCACAGCCCCCCGTGACACACGGAGCGTCGCTGCCCTGCTCAATAAAACACTTCTATTCCCTATTGTCTACCAGAACCGGCCCGCAGCTCCATCCAGCTGAACGCTGCACACACATACACCTTCGAATCTTTAAGCTTAAGCCTCAAACCAGGGCGTATCTTCCAATGACACAATGACATTACCTCCTGACTCAACTCGGCTCCTTTACAGGTCAGACCTCAGTTATCTCGGCCACAAGACACCGCGAAACACGTCTGCAGGAGCTGGGGGACGCGGCCACGCAAAGCTCTTTGCATTCATGGGGTGGGTTTGGGGTTTTTTTAACAGGAAAAGTGATTTTTCCCTAAAAAACAGGAAGCACAAACAGATCCATCACACGCACATTAAGAAGCCGGAGTTAAATCCGCAGAGGGGTGGTGAATTTGATGTACAGAGGCTTGCTTACATAACACAGCAAACTTCTCTCTGCAGCGCTGAAGTTTAAGCTACCTGAGCAGCTTGTTAAAGATTAGCACGACGGCACAGCCAGCCGGGCTCGCACAGGGACTGCCTGTATTCTTTGTGCTGGAGCTCGCAGCGCTGTATGTTGTGGGGTCAAACTCCAGTGGGGGGTCCAGTATCGCTCAAATGAGTTTTGGAGGACAAAAGCCAACGCTCCAAACACCCAGAAAACTCTTTTTAAAAAAAAATAGTAAGTTCATGTCATGTTTTGAGAACTGTGGGTGTTGTCTGACCCTTTTGTTAGCGTGGAGGACCCCAAACCGAGCACCGGACAGCATCGGCACTGGGACAGGCTGCCCAGGGGGCTGTGGAGTCTCCTTCTCTGGAGAGAAGTCCTGTGCGACCTGTCCCAGGGAAGCTGCCTCGGCAGGGGGTTGGACTGGGTGGTCTCTGGAGGTCCCGTCCAACCCGTATGATCCTCTCAGTCTGTGAGCTATGGCTTCGGTTAAACGCTCACCCGAGGGGAACCCGAGAAGAGCGTCTGACAGGGAAAAACCCACCCGACTTCACCGGCTGATATTAGAAAGTTTGACCCAGAAGGCGTGGAGAAAGTGCCCGGCGGGGCTGGGGGCGGGTGGGTTTTCCTCCTCTTCCATCAGGGGACGGTTCTGCCGCATCGGCCACCCGGGCAAAGCGGCCGAGCGAAGGAAACCCCCTCCCAGCCCGCCAGGTCTCCCCGGGCGCAGCACCGAGGGGCTGCGACCCCGCCGAGCGCCCGCGCACCGCAGCTACCGGCTCCACAGCCCCCCGGGTCGGTCCGTCCCTCCCCCGGCGGCGGTTTGGGTGTTCGGAGACAAAGACGGAGCCGAGCGGGGCAGGAAACACGGGGCGGAACAAAGCGAGAAGAACCCCGCAACCCCCAGAGAAAGGGGAAGGGGCCGGGGCCGGGGCGCTCCGCCCGGGACGCGCCCGGGGCCCGGCCCGAGCCGCCCCCAGCTCCGGAACCGCGCGAGGCCCCCGCGGCGAAGGGACCCCCCCGCATCCCCCCGGGAGGCTCCGCCGGGCCGGGCCCCGCTCGCAGCCCCGGGCAGGGCCCGTCCTTCCCCCGCACCCGCCCGCCATTCCCGGCCTCCCCGCACGGAGCCCCTCGCCGCCCGGTCGCTCTCCCGCCGCTCCCGGCCCCGCATCCCCCGGCCCGGCGCCTCCCGCCCTCAGGAGCCCCCGCTGACCCGCGCCCCCGCCCCCGCGCGAAGGCCGGGCCGGGCCGGCAGCCCCTCACCTTCGGAGAGCTCCAGCTCCAGCTCGGCCAGCTGCTCGCGGACCTCGCGGGGCAGCGAGGAGACGCCCGCGGCCGGCGGCTCGGCCATGGCGGGCGGAGGGGCCGGGGGGAGGGACGGGACGGGACGGGCCGGGCCGGGGGGGAAGGGGGGAGGCGGCTCCGGCCGGCGGCTCGGCGCGGCGCGGCTCCGGCTCAGCGCCGGCGGCTCCGGAGCGCGGGCGGAGCGGGAGCGGCCGCCACCGCCGCCATGCCGAGCGCGAGCGCCGCCGTCACGTGACGGGGAGGTGCGCGCGGCCCGCCCCGCCCTGCCCCCCGCGCGCCCTCACGCGGCCCGCCCGCGCGCCGCAGCCTCGCGCCCGGGGCCCGATCCCGCCCGCGTGTCCGCGTGTCCGCGTGTCCATCCCTCCCTGGCCGTCCCTGGGCCCGTGCCTGTCCCCGCCTGTGTGTCTCCACCCGTCTGCCTGTGTCCGTCCGTCTGTCCCTGTGTCCATCTGTCCGTGTCCATCTCTCCATCCCTGGATCGTTTGTCCGTCTGTCTGTCCCTGTGCCCACGTGTCTGTCTGTCCCTGTGCCCTGTCCCCCGCCCGGGCCCGTCCCCCCCCCGCAGTCCCTGGGCAGCAGGAAGCAGCACGGGGGGAGGCGCTGGGGGCTGGGGGGGGTGTCACGTCTCTCCCCCCAGCTTTATTTCCTACACGGTGCCCCGAGTCCCGCAGCACCCCGGGGGTCAGCGCCGGGCTCGGGGCTCCCTGGGAACAGTTAAAGCACCAACCAGGCCAGGCCGGACGCCCGGAGCGGCCCTGGAGCCAACGTGGAGGAGCCGGAGCGGCCCCTTCCCTTCTCCCGCCCGAGGCCCCCCCGCCGGGAGCGCGTAAAGGCCGAGGGGACTCCGGCTGCACCCGGGAGGAACTCGACGGCTGCGGAACTTGAGCTCAAGTTCCGATCCGAGGGGTCCCAGGCCGGGCGCAGGAGAGGTCACAGGAGGGGCAGGGCCGGGGCTGGGGGCGCAGGGGGGGCCCAGGCAGACCCAGCTCCAGCGCCTGGGGTTGGGGCTTTTTCCATAGTTCCTTTTCTTGGCAGCTGCACAGAACAAACCTCTGGCTCTGACACACAACATTTCGAGGCCGGTACTTTGCGGATGGATTTATTCTTTTTTATTACTTTTTTCTCCCCAGAAATAGAAGTTGTTGAATCTCCTTCCCCATCCTCCCACCCGCGCGTGAGGAACGGGCTCCATCCGCCTCCCGCGGCACCAAGAGCCAACTGGAACCTACGACAAAGCGAAGGGAGGGACCCCCCAGACACACGTGGAGAGAGGAGGGGGGCAAGTCAGTCCCGGTTCAATGGCAACAACCGCACGGGTCTGAAGGAAATATCAAAATTAGAAAGAAAATCTCTATTGCATATCTGTAGGAACCCGAGGATCGACCCCAAAACCACCCCCCAGCTTCAGTCAGGAGCGAATCCCCCGCCCCAGCCCCCCGAAGTGCATTGCTGTTGCCATGGCGAGTTTGACACAGTTAAAGCAGCCTCTGTACACACCAGATACTCCACCCCGGGCGAAGAGTCTGCGGGTAACGGTACAAACAGTAGATGCTCCCGAGACATTAATTAAGCCAATAGTAACGACGTAGTAAGGCCGTAGCTGTTTAACTACAGTGAAGCAGCGATTAAGTCACTTATTTGCTACTGAGCTGCCACAGTATCGTCTCTCCCGGTTACTTGGGGGTTTGGGGTGGGGGGTTCCAACTACAGCCGCAGCGCCGAGCTGTGCCAGGCTCACTCCTGAAACACAAACCACCCCAACCCCCCCAAAAAGACAGCAGGAATGTAAGATACCATGAAACTACCTGAAGTTTGGAAATTAAACACACACACACCCTGACTTCTTGCACTCCCTACTATCACATGCAAATAACAAGTTCTTTCCACTCCCAGCAGAGGTACAAGAACAGCCCCAACCTTTTCCACACGGGGTAATTTGGGAAAGAACTTGGCTGGGGAAGTGGCACTGCTGCAGCTCTGAAACCAAGTCACAGCCCCTAAAGCCCAGAGCTACAGGCACCACAGGGAAAAGCAGCTCCATTCACACCCCACATCAAGGGAGCTCCCGAGGAGGGGGAACTTCCAAGCACCCCCTGGATAAGGGACAGACAGCATCACCTCAGCTGTGCTTCCGGGCTGCTTTGGGGGTTGTTCCCCCCTGTCTAACAACAGAATAAATCCCATTCCACAGTTCAGGCAGCTTCAGCTACGAGGTTGTTACCCCACACACCGCAGCAGCGGGCGCCTGTGTGACCAGAAGCAGCACTCTGCCTTCAGCACGGGGGTGAGACCAGCACCTGCCCGTCCCAAACAACCCTCCCCCAACCGCTGCCGCCATCCTGACACTTCCTCAACTCAGCAGCGCCCGTCCCCCCTCAATGCCCGTGACCATCACACAGATACGGGGGTTCTTTTCCAGCCTGACTGCAGTCATTCTGTCAATCGCCTTTGAAATGATTCAAAATCACCTTGGAACTCATCACATTTCAGCCCCTGAACACTGTTTGCAACTTCTCCAGCCCTCCAACAGCTGTGGCGTTACCCAAAGAAACAGAGAAGGTTCCATAAGCACCTCTAAACTCTGGGTGTGAGCGACAATTCCTCTACTAAATTAAAAAAACCCCACAGCCTCCCCAACCCAGCACAGGTAGTTCAAAAGTGAATAATGATTTTGGTTTGGTTTTGGTTTTTCTTTTTTTTTATATATATATATATTTATGTATATATAGAACATGCGTAGAAATGAACAGTTAGCTGCATAAATACATTATATCGTGTTATGAATCAAACCAAAGCAATCGCCAAGCTGGATAATAAGTTAGAGAAATGACAACTCTGGCTTTATATATATATTTATAAAAATAGATATGAGTGTTCTCGAAGCAGTCGATAAGAGGATGCCTACCGAGTCGCCACGGGTTATCTGGCTGAGAAATCAGAGGATGAAAGGTTTTCACAGTTATTTTAACTGCCACTTACATTCATTCTAATGGCAACACTAGCATATGTTACTAAGATGTTTATGGTATATATCACAATTGAGTTTTCCAGTGTTCACAACTTACGACTTCAGATTTGTACACTTGCTACTGGCTAAAAAGAAGAACAGAAAGGAAGAGAAACAAACACCAAAGGGAGGTGCGAACGCCCAGCGCCGGACGCGGCCTCTCCCCGGCCCCTCACACGGGACGCTGCGCCTGGCGTGCTGGGTCTGGCAGCGGAACGCACCCAACCGGCCCAGTGTCAGCTGAACCGCTCCGCCGCGGCGCTGGGGCAGCCAGGGTGCAGCTCCCGCAGCTCGGGGAGCTGCTGCCTCTCCAGCAGAGCGCGAGGGGCTCTGGTTACTCCTCGCCTTCAGTGCTGCCCTGCGCAGCTCAAGTCAGACATCAGCTGCAGCCAGCGAGTCCCCAGGGGATGAAGCCCCATCTCACATCCACACCCTGCTGCAGGATCCAGAGCCAGGTGAGCACAGGGAAAGCCCAGCCAGGCCTCGGATTCGCCAGCCAGTTCAGAGACACCAGCCTAACGCCCAGAGCTCCCACCAGCCAGGCAGAATTCCACATCCACAATGGGAATTCCAGGCTGTCTTTACTTGGGAAGCTAACATCAAGCACCATGTGGCCACCCATCAATCCTCACCAGGGCTGCCGCCGGAAAGCACACCGAGATCAACGCACCCAGGGCTGTAATGGAGAGATTGGAGAAAGCAACAAGCAAGGAAAGAAAGGAAAAAAATAAATCCCAGAAACAACACACAACAAAACCCAACCTACAGAGCTGCCCTCCAAAGGAGGCGAGAAAAAGGGCAAATCAAAGAAATCCTGACGTGTTCCCTTCGCCTCCTTCCAGCCGCGCCTGGAGACAAGCTCTCGCCGTCCGCGTGCTCTGACCTACAGCCCAGCATGCTGAGGAGCTCCTAGTTTAAAAAGCTCGCTGCACGGATCGTTAGTCAGGTCAAGAGACTCTACTTCAAGCTGGAAACACAAAGTTTACTACAGTAGTACATTCAGTTTTTATCATCAGTGACTAAGTCACGACAACAGTATCTGGCTGCACTCACCCCACTCACACACCGGCCAAGCGCCTCGGCTGCAGCGCAAGGCCATCGATGGCAGACACATCATCATCATCATCATCATCATCCGACAAGCCAAATGTTAAATAGGTTAAAAAAAGTTCTAATTTTACAGAAATGCTCGTTGGTTGGTTTTTTTCCAAAAATAATATTTCTCTTCTCCTTTTCCTCCTGCACCAAGGGAGGTTCGATTCGTCGATTCACAGCCTTTCACTTTGTCAAAACGCTACTTTCACAACCCCAAAACTGATTCCAGGCAGGAAACCCTCTGCAAATTAAAAACAAAAATACAAAAATTATAATCTCTATATTTATATTGATTGGAATCCTCCAGCATTTGTGTGAAATCACTTTTAGAGATGAATTTTGGGACCCTCCACAACTTCTCCACGAGCCACGCTCCAGTTCCGTATTCCCCTTCATGAACTCTTCTCTCTCACAGTCTCCTTCGCTGCTCATTAGTCCACAGCTCAAATTAAATAGAGAATAGTTGGCTGGACAAGTGTTACTTTGGTGACCGGGGCGGCACGTACTGCTCCTTGCCGATGCGCCGAGGTGCTCCCTGAGGCGATGATCTGCGTCCAAACTGGCGCCTCTGTTCCCTGATTTTCCCAGCAGCTCCCCTGGGAGGCCCGTTGCCTCGGAACCCGGAATAATCCTTCATTCGCCCTTCTCCCTTGTCGTGAGGCTTCTCCGGCGCCTTCTCCGGCGCCCCGTTCTCCTCGGGTTTGGCAGGGGGAACTATGTTGGTGCGATGCTCCCGAAGAGGCTGAACGGGGACGGGAGGAGGCTCCTTCGGGGGCTTCTGGCAAACTTCAGCGTAGCTCAGCTTGCGCGGCTCCTTCGGGACCAAGGGAGAAGAGCCAGGTTTACACCCCAGACCACCCAACGCTCTTCCAGACTATCCCAGGCCCGGCGTCACAACCAACAGCGAGACCCCGCACAGCCAGCGCTGACACCACAGCAGCTGCCCCGGGAAGGGCCGAGCGCCGCAGCGGCACGTCCAGGAGGAAGCCCCTGCGTCCCCCCTCGCTCCCCGTGCTGGGCCTCACCTGCAGCAGCGACGCAGGAGCTGTGCTCACACCAGCAGAAGGTGAAGTGGGATTTGTCCTTGGCGGCTTGGCAGCGCTGACAGGAGACACAGACACCGGTGGGGAACTGTGGACTGTAACTTCCTTCTGAGCAGACGCTTCTTCTGGCTTGCTGTCTGGCTGAACCACGCTGTGAAATGAAGAACAACCTCAGGTTAAAGCCTCCTCACACAGGAACTCCACCTGGGAAGCTATTTTCTTTCTTTTGAGTCCCAACTGTGGGTGTTGCAGAGCAGGTGGAACCGCTGGTACCACCACGAGTTATCTCCAGCCTCTGGAGAAGCTGCTCAGCACAGACAGACAAGGCCAGGTGTCATTCCCACCTCGCTGGACACGAGGCAGAGCCTTTACTGAGCACGTGTGTGTGTGAACACTCCTGAGTACCTTAACGCCACGGCTTCGGTCTGACTCGGGGAGCTCACACTTGTCACAGGCTGCTGGGCAGGGCTGTGCATCTGCTCTTCCTGAGCGGGTGCCGGGCAGCTGGGCAGCTCTTTGCTTTCCTGGACAGAGAGAGCAGGTTGGAAAACCCAGACAGATCGTAGCTGCGCTGACACCACCCCCTGGGATATTCCCACAGGCTGCTCGAGCCCCAATTATAGGAGTTCTGCTTCTTCTGGAGCATCGTAAACACAATCAGGCTTTGTATGGTCAAACCACAGAGCACCTGGGCTGGGACAATCCTGTGACCTACCCCAGCTGGGGGTGAGGTGCTGGGGAGCAGCCCTGCAGAGAGGACTTGGGTGCTGGTCTGGGGTGAGGTGCTGGGGAGCAGCCCTGCAGAGAGGACTCGGGTGCTGGTCTGGGGTGAGGTGCTGGGGAGCAGCCCTGCAGAGAGGACTCGGGTGCTGGTCTGGGGTGAGGTGCTGGGGAGCAGCCCTGCAGAGAGGACTCGGGTGCTCACAGCCCAGAAGGCCGACCATGCCCTGGGCTGCGTCAGGAGGAGCGTGGCTGGCAGGCTGAGGGGGGTTCTGCCCCTCTGCTCTGCTGAGACCCCACCTGCAGCACAGGCCAGAGGCAGGAGCTGGTACCTTTTCCTTGCAGACTCCTTTCACCACATCAGACATCCTGCTCTCCAGCACGGGCTCTCCTGGTATTTTCACTGTGCTGCCAGGCAAAGGTGGGAAGTTTGATGCCAGCAAGTCAAACTTTGGTGTCTGAGTCTTTGTTTCTGCTGAAGGCTGAGGTCTCTGGGGATGGAAAGCACAGGTTAATAGTAACGGAGCCATCACACTAGAAGCATCGAGCGTGTCAGGGTTTCTCCAGGAACACTGAACACCCACACCCTCAACTGGGAATTTAAGGGTCACGGTGTCGTTCCTTCCGCGGTTGTTTGTCCTGAGCCAACGTGTGGCACTTTGTGCCGCTCCTGGCACGAAGGGAAGTGGAACTTACCGAAACCCGGTCGTCTTCCCGTCTCCTCCGGCCTCTGAAAACGTTCCTCCTGGAAAGGCAAAAGCCCCAGAGTCAGTGGAAGTGCATTCATCCAGCTGAAGGGCACACTCATCTGCACAAAGGGGGGCCTGTGGCAGGGGATTTACAGCAGCCTACTGATGCTGCTCAAGATACACTTCTGGGATGTTCTCCGTGTTCAGGAGGGCTCAAAGCTCTCACAGTCTTGGGACAAAGCCAATATGGGAAGAGTTTCTCTTTTCCCTCCCCATGGAGGACGTACCCCAGAGCTCTGTACCTGAACACACAGGGTGAAATTATTGCACAATAATATCCTGGAGTTTTATAGTAACAAACTTCAGTCATTGTTCTCCTAGATCTGTCTCAGTCACTTAGTTCCAGATGTCTGAACCCTGAATGAACAGAGGAGTCGCCCAGCACTGTGACCCAACTGCAGGAAGCCCCCCGGCTCTTCACCTGCCCCGGCCAACGCCGTAATCTCCGTTCTGCTCCATCTGTGCGGTGGGAGAATCCTTCTGGGAGTAACCTTGGTCTTGGTGCCCAGACAAGGGACTGCTGTGTCGCTCCAGAACAAAATTCCTCGAGCTGGTTCTGTTGAGAGGCCCGTCCCCCATGGGCACGGTACCGACGGCCGACGGCCCCTCCGCAGCGTGTTCCGCGCTGGTGGAGGATCGGAAGTGGGGCTTCACACTGCGGGCACAGAGCAGCAGCTGTGACCTCCAGAGTGAAAGAGCAACACACAAAACCCACCACCAAGTACAGTTACTTTGCAGCTGACAGAGGAGTCAGTAAGTACAGGCACTCCAGGGAAGTCATTTCCCACGTACGCTTGTCAAGAACAAGAGAAACTGCCCTTCCTTACCTCCGCCTGTTCCCTTGCTACAGCATCCTCACAACCTCCCCCCTCCTGTCAAGTGTTGCCATTGGAAGAAGACATGGAGATCACTGCCCAGCAGGTAGCAAAGTGGGAGGAAACCCCCTCCCAAAACCTAAGGTGGTAGAAGAGCCAGGAGAACCCAAAGAGGTATTCTTCCTTCTCTGGGCCTGCTGCGCAGGCACGGGGCGTTGGAACGTGATCTGGAGAACCAGGCCCAGCCTGAGGAACGAACTCAGGGGCCACAAACAAACAACCTGAACTGAAACAAGCAGCCAGGAGTGGTGACAACTGAGCAGGCTGCGGAGAACAGGGGAGAGAGGGTGAGCGGAGCAGAGAGCCCACCTGCCCAGGAGCATGGAAAGGCAGGATCCTGATTCTCTCTGTTCCCACCACAGCAGCTCTGCAGCTCCCACCACCAGACACTTTAGGGTTATTGAGGACCCAGCATTAAAGCTGCACGTCCTCCAGAGGGGCGGCTGTGCACCCGCCCTGGCTCTGCAGGTTTAAGCACAGAACCCCCCAGGACCTCGCGTGTCCTTTCCACACCCCACCAACCCATTTCAGGAGGGGAGGCAAGGACCTTCAACTAGCTTACATCTCTTTCCTCTCTGGGCAACCCCCCACATCTCTGAATTTAAGGGCAGAAGGAGGACTTTTTGCATGCTTGTTAGTTCTAAATATTCTCAGGATAACATTCCACACAGTCAGAAGGAATCCTCCTGCAGCCAGTCAGTACGATTCCTGCCAGGAGGAGAAGTTACCTCAACTACACGACCCCTTACAGAGTAGCCAAGGAGCAGCCTGTGGCCTGGAAAGGGTCCTTTCTCTCAAGAGCCCACAAATCACCCAGCTTTCGGTTTCTCCACGCTAAGCACATGGGAACAGGCACATTGTAGTCACACAGACCCCAGGCTGCCTGACCAAGCAGCAGTTTCCTTCCAGCTTCCACCAATAGTCTCTCCCACTTGGCCAGAGAATTTAAGTTGGGAGGTAAAAAGGCAGCAAAATGGGAGATTCCCAGTGCTACATCAGAGCAGCAGGAAGGGCTGTTGGAGCTGCAGGTTCCTCCCTCTGCACGGCCTCTGTCCGGGGTGTTACAAAACCCAGCTCCCCTGGTGGGCTCCTCCAGCACCTGGCAATTAACAGCTCCGAGTTTCCCATGTAACCAGCAAGCAGAACAAAAAAATCACCTCTCAACAGCCCAATTCTGAGCAGGCAAATCCCTCTGTGTCACCACAGACATTCTAAGTTACCTTTTAGAGGGCTGGGGAGAAAAATACGCACTGAGGATCCTCTGCTGCACAGACTCAACCTTCCTTTCCCACAAGGATGTTGCAACAAATTAGGGCAAAATAAACACCACAGGGCTTAAACAAATGTTTGGCTACAGAGAAAAATCCAATACTTAACTGTTAACTGCCTGCATGGCAAAACAAATCATGTTTAATGAGCCAGGACACAAACCCAAAAGCCACAGCTGGATGAACCTCTCTGAAGGAGCTCCTCTGCTGTTCAAGAGACAATAAGCTAAACAAAGATTAATTCATACTTCACAGCTTCAAGAGGCATTAGGAACCAGTTAAGGCCCCAGTTGAGGCTAAGTTTCCCATCAGCAGAGATCAGGGTGGGGTGGGGGAGTGAGCACACTAAATCCTGCCATTTTGTTCAATTTGTTCTTAAAAAGGAGGATTCTCAAGTCATTGTTCAGCCCTCAGATCTCATAATCTTACCCGTCATGGAGAAGGCCACAATCTTGTCTGGGCAGGAGAGCAAAGCAGGAGAGACAAGGCAAGATAAGGAAGAGGAAGGAAAAACAAAGGAGGGGAAACAAAAAAGGCAGAGAGAAGAAGAGGTGATGTGAGAGAGCAGGAAGAAGGAAAAGCATGAAGAGCAGGCTGCCCAGACAGGCGACTGTTGGACCTGTTCTCTCTTAGCGCGATACTGGATCATCACTGGGCCAAACTGGTACCTCTGGAGGCCAAGGAGCCCCGCTGCAGCGGCACTAACGCCTGGGGCCAGAGCAGGGAGAGTCAATACTGCCAAAGCAGAGCTGCCAGTGGCACAGAGGGTGTGTGACGAGTGGCAGGGAAGAGGAGAGAGCCCAGCAGAACCCGCTCAGGCTCGGCCCCAAAGCAGCGACTCCACATCCACAGATCACATCTCAGCGCGACCAGATGAGGCCCAACAGCTCCCACAGACACAGGGGCATCCCAAGATGGGTTCTCTGGGTACGTACAGTTCCTGTTCCTGAGTTTGACAGGGTTGGAGTTTGGGCACCATTAAAGGTAAAAAACACCCCCCTTTTTATCAAGATCTTCGCTGGGAGCTGAGCAGCTGGAACTGAACAAGCTGCCCCATTTCCAAGCCGTGCCACGGGTTTCAGTGCCTGTATTAAGGCTCTGCTGAGTCACCACAGACCAAACCCTGAAGTTCTCCTCCTGCCACCAGCCACAAACCTTCCCTGCATCACAGAACCACTTATGGGACCGGCAGTTGCCAACCAATTCCTCCACCAGGATAAAAATCCATTCCCCTGCTCCCAGCCCTGCACAGCCCAAGAGCCTGCAAACAAAACACCTTCCACCCCCACAAACAGATTACTACTCCACTGCATTTACAGAGTGCTGCTCCAGCACATACAAAGCCATTTCCTCCTCCCCAGTGTTTATATCTGAAGCGAGCCCTTGCGGTTATCAGGAAAGATGGGGACAGAGCAAATAAATGACAGTAAGAGACTCAGCATCGAGCAGTTTGGTGCACAGCACCCAGGACAGGCAGCTCTCAGCTGCAGAAACCCAACGGCTCCCTACACGACTGACAACAGGAGCAGCTGACATTTGTGCTGCAGGAGTTTGTAATCTGTGTATAACAAACGTAATTAGAAGTATTACCTTAAGAGGAAGTTATTATTTGCCTGCAGGAACGCCTCTGAGGCTTTTCAAGGAGTTACCTTTGCTCTCTCCAGCACATACATCCAGTATTTTAGGATCTGAAGCTGCCACCTTGATTTTATTTTATGAATGAAGTTGAAAGAGCCAAACACACACGCTGAACAGAACACGTAGCCTCGTCCCATCGGAAGGGGCTGCATTTTACAGGCACAAGGGACACTCTGGGATCTCAATACAGCAGAGAACAAACAGCCCACAGAGCCACTCACCGATTTCTATGGAATGGGCGACCTATACTGAGAGCAGCAGCGTTGGTTTTGTACGATCCGGGGGTATTAAAGCCATTCACGAATCCACCGTTGGGAAAGGGGGCCTGCAACACACACCACAGCCTCAGCTGAAGGCAAAACATCTGCAGCTGTATGAGATCAACTTCAGCAATTCTTCATCCAGGCTGTCTGTACTCTGTGCTGGGCTACCTTGAACTCCTGTGTTGCAAACTTACTCCTAAAACCCCAGGGCAGCCAGTGCCAGGACCCGCAGCCTCTCCAACAGCCTCCCTTTACCAGGTCCTTGAGTGTTATAAACCAGAGCAATCCGGCTAGGAAACCCGTGCTGAGAAGCCCACTAACCCTCCTGATCTCCTATCCAAACTTCTCCTGATGTTTCAGGGCTAATTGCTCTCATTGTCTTCAGCTGGTACTTACCAGTGGCGTTTCAAAGTAAGGTGCAGGATTTGGAGACCACGTCTGAGGCACAATGCTGTAAATAGAGTACTGCTGAGGACTATATACAGGCTGCATGAACAGTGGTGAGGCAAACTGTGCTTGTGTTTGAACTGGCTGAGTGTAGACACTGGAATCCACTACCCGGTAACCATTCTTAGCAAAAAAGGTGTTGATGGCTTTTATCCTGGCCTGCAAGACACCAGAGCACACCCCGGGCGTTAGTCGGGACAGGAGCAGCACAGCACCAAACCTTTCTTGCCTGCTGCAGTTTTAACAGAAGGGAGGTGAAGAGCAAGGGGGTTGACTGCAAATAAAGCACTCTGGATAGAAATCAATGTGCATGCTGTTCTCACAGCACACTGCAGGGAAGGGGACACACGCTGCTGCGCTGGAGGATCTGTCAGGGCTGAGAAAAACACCACTTCCCACAGCAGCCACTGTCCAGGCTCCCACTCCGACAGCTCCTCTCACAGTACAAACAACTCGCCTCAGCCTTATTCGCAGAGCAGCTACTCCAGCTAGAGACTCAGCATGGCAAGAGTCCCTCTCCTGAGCTCTGCAGCCCCAGATTCTGGGGAAAGCAGGGAAGACGAAACAGGAATGTGTTCCACACCTCACGGGACGCAGCGCTGCGAATAACCAGCTGCCCGTGGCCTCATTCAGGTTAGCAGCTCACAGAGCAAGTGTCAGGAACCAGCCCATCACTAACTCCTCAGATCCCACCCCCAGGAACACACACCATCCTTCAGACAGAACCAAGAGGGGACTCAATTCGAGCAGAAACCCCATCGAAGGCAGACTTACCATTACTGGCTTGCCCTGAAAGGTTTTCACTTCTTCCCTTAAGTATTTAAACGCCTGCAGATACACAAAAAAACCCCAACATTCACATGTCTGGATAAGGGGTACTTCTCAAGGGGTACTGTGTGATTTAACATCATGTGCTTCCCTTCCCTCAGCTAAACTCATCGTCACTTCAAAGTCAGGACACTGGGTGCCAGCTGTGGGCAGAGAGCACTGAGGGGAGAGGCAGACAAGGGAACGAACACCCTAACACCTCCCAAGTTTCTTCTCTATTAACTAGAACTTGCCAATAATCCCTTAAAATAACCAATCAGAACATGCCCATGGCTACAGGAAGCACACATGCGATTCCCTTGAGCATTAGTAACAGTGGTAAGGGAGTGGGGATGTCCTTGACAGGAGGCAGCCTTACCTGTTGCGCATCCGTATCCGACTGGAATGTAACGTACCAGTTGTTGTTGTGAGCAAACTCACAGCTTATCACCTTGGGGCAGTTCTCATTTTTAAACAGTGCCTTAACCTCCTGGGGGAGAGAAGAACCAGCAGTTAGGTGGCTCTTACAGCTCCAAGCTGTAAACCAAACAGAGTTCACACTGTGGCTCCTCAGCTGCGACTTTCCCTCCATCAGGGATGTTCTTTTATTCCCTCGATGGGTCTGTCAGACACCAAATTACCTGTTTCTCGACCCAAAAATACCAGCCCAGCCTACTGAGCTCCCCACATAAACAGCAGCAGGCCCATCTTGTCACAAAAAAATATCACAGTAAGTACACAACTGGTGATGGAGAGACAGAAAAAACATGGCTGCAGATCAGAAGAGTCACTTAGACAAGAATGATTCCAAGAACTATTTCTCAATCGAGGCAACCTGACAGCTTTGCAATAATCAGATTTTGAAGAGGGCAAAGCAGCTGCTCAGCACTGGCATTCAGAGAGCTAATTAAAAATGCAAGTAGACAAACACCCTGTGTTACAACTTCAAAATAACAAAGAACTAAATCATTCTGTTCGCCAAATATCAGCTGGAATTTTATTATCCTCCCTTCTCTGAGCATAATGAGCTCAGCTCACACCGGGTCACAATGAATGGGGAATGTTCAGTAACATTTCTTGCTGCCAAAACAACCGTCTGACTTCACTTGAAGTTACCCCTGCGACAAAAACCCAGCCTGGATTCCAAGCTGTGCCCTGAGCCGATGGTATTTTTGGGTCTGAAGAGACACCAATTCAAGCTGCCTTCCAGAAAAGCCTGGTTAACTCGAGTTCTGGTGGGGAAAAGTTTACTTTGAAGTGTTTTAATATATTACTATTAAGGTAAGGACAACAAGGATGACTTTTTTTTTTTTTCTCTTTGGCTTTTTTGCCAACACATCCAGGCAGAAAAAATTCTATTTACAAGGAAAATATCTGTGTTTAACCCAATTAAATGCCAGTTGACCTTTCAAAGCAACACCAGGCTTTCATTTCTCTTTGCTGTTTCCTTACCTCTATAGGTGTTGTTTCGGGGATCTCACGGAGGATGATAATGCAGCGTTTATGGTTTGGTCTTACTTTCTCCCCTCTCTCATCCACTTGTACCATAGGAGAAGCTGAAATTAGAACAGAAAAGTTGGGTTTACACCAGACATTGTGCACAGCAAAACCTCAGAGCAGCACTGGGCTCCAGCTTGTACCAAAGAACCGTGACAGACAGCGCAGGAAACCAGAGCTGTGGAACTGAGGGCAAAGGGCTGTTTCCCCAGCTCCAGTCTGCTCGACTGGGAGGTAATTACAAAGCACACCCAGAATGCAGGGTCTGGAACAGGCACTTGTTCAAACATCTGCAGAACAAGGTCCTGTCACCATTTACCAGAACACCACACCGTGATCAGCTAAGAGACCAACAGGTTTCTCTAAACCAAGGAAGGATTCTCCCTTCTCCTGATACAGACACCAAACTCCCCAGACTTACATCTCAAAACTTCAAGAATAAGGTCCATGTCGGTTGTCAGCTTCTTAATACCTTCCATGTTGGCAATTGTCCAGATGGGAACAAACTGATCGCTGTCCATTTGAGACATCAAGTAGAGATCCTTTGAAAGATTCTCACTAAAAAGACACAAATTCACTATTTTATAAATATTCGGAACTTTCCTCACAGAAGCCTCAGAACAACAGGATAAACACAAGGTTAAATATTCACCAGAACTACTCACAACTAACTCCAGCCAGAACACACTCAGATTTTTCCTCTCATGGAAAAAAAAATCCTAGCAGATCAACACCAAGCAGTGCAAGACAATTAAAAACCTTAATGAACGTTTCAGCGCTCTGTGTGTTAGTCTGCAAAAGGACCTTGCCAGAGAGACCCAGCTGGCAACACACAGCTGAATTATCTCAGCATCTTACAGCTGCGAAGCACAGAAGTCACACTCAATCCTCATGGATACGTGTGGACAGGACTGAAACCAGCTGAAAAGTTACCACGGGGTTTCTACAGCACGTAGCAAATCTTGTTTCACATGGCAACCAACCGACTCTCTCACAGGTAACAGGTTTGATGAGGGTGACAGCACTCACCAAGCCAGAGAGAGAGTGATGGATTTCTAAGGATTCTAGTAAAAGCTTTACAGCAAGTTGAGTGAGCTGGACTGTACCGTGAGAAGCAGAACTCGAGCTGTTTCTTCAAGCATTCTCTAATGTCCTCGCTGGAGACCGCGGAGCTGCCGTCACCTAAAAGTTACCAGAGTCACCATCAGCTCTCAGTGTCACGGTCAGACAGTTCATCGTGCAACGACGGTGTCACTGCCTAGAGGACACGCTGACACACGCCTGGAGACCACCAGGCCACACCAGTCACCCACCTCCAGCAGCCCTCAGAGGGGGACAGGGATGTGAACCTGAACACTCACCAGACACCTCATAGATTTGGTATCCCAGATCTTCACTTGCTAGGACAATCCCATTTGCAGCCGCCTCCTCAACTCCTGTGCCATTCCTTGGGGCTTCACAAGGCGGGGGATACATCACTTCATACTGCTTGCAGCCGTCCTCCGGAAGCTCTACGTTACCTGGCCAAAGAACACCTCGTCAGCAGAACACCTACTGATCAGAACCCTGGAAAACCCTGGCTGCCAGCAGCACAACAAAGACTCAAGAATGCTGTAACTGAAAGCCTCTACATTCAAGTCCATTTCTCAGAGTCTCAGAGGCTCCTTCTCTTGGACAGCAGGGAAGCTCCTGCTTGACAGGCCTCCGCTGTATTTTGAGTGACCTCAGCTACACAAGTGGCTCCACGTTGACCCTGAGCCAAATCAGACGTTATCTTTTGAATACTTAGTTCTGGGTGACAGGACTGACCACACAGTAAGATGGAAAGTGGGAGAAATGGAACACAGACAAAACCAAAAGGAGCTAATCACAGATGCTTTGTAACTCCTACTCCAGTACAGGCACCGCTGCTCTCGGCAGCGCCTCAGAGATCTACCTGCCAGGATCGTAGGTGGCCCTCAGATCTCACCTTCCCGTTCACAGGGTCGAGCGTACACTAAAGTGCAGCAATGGTGAACAAGTCCTGAACCCATCTCTACACATTTAGTGCCTTGTTTCCCTCTTAGCGCGTTACTTTATCATCACCGGGCCCCTTGGATCCTGTCCTCTGCTGAGACATCGTCCTAGCTCAGCTCAGGACACCCCGAATCCCTAACCCAAAGCTCACTGGACTCTAGAAGTTGCTGCTGCTTTCCCACATTCACATCATACTTGTTGCTCCATCAGCATCCTCCAGACAGGCGCAGGAGGCTGCTCCTCACTGCTGAGCTCTCTGAGAGCGCCCTGAGCAGGGGAGGACCCCCAGGCAGTGCCTAACGAGCTCACCCTCAGCCTGAGTCCCCTGCGCAGCCGCTGTCTCTTGCCACGAGTGCTCTGTGCCATTTGTGGGCGGCACGGCCTCACCACTCCCCTGGGGTACTTCTTGCCACACCTTTGCGTTAGGGTTCAAGCCAGCGCCTTTCGATGTCACCTGCTGAAGAGACCACAACAGGTTTATTAGGAGAGATCATCCAGAGGTACCTGAGGAGTCAAGCCAGACAATACAGGTGAATTTAGTGATTTTCTAGAGTTCCGTATCTCGAGTGTCTACCCAGCTATTAAGCATCTATGTGATTGTTCAGTAATCAAAACAGGAAACCCCCTGGTATTTGCCAAGTATTTCATTTCTACCTCCATGAGAAGTGTTGCCTTCAACCTCTCTTTATTGACATCCGACAACATCAGCAGAGGAAGCGGCTAGCCGTCAAGGACTCTGGTAACTCACAAGCTTTTAAAGACTTGACTGTCATAATGCTCCAGTCCCCTTTCACCAGAAAGGGAAATTTTCCCTCCTCCAGACCCCTTCCTAGAAAGGAAGGTAAAAAAACACATTTCAAGGAGAAGAAACTAACGACTTGCCCAATTAGAGACATCTATACTAACCAAGCAACCGCTGTGCTAGACCAGGATCCCTGGTGAACTTACCTGCGTGCTACCCGAGCGCCCCACGCGCTGCCCTACCCCTTACCCACAGCAAGGTACGCTAACGACCTCCTTACACCTGCAACCAAGGAGATGAAGTGCTGAGACAAACACACACACCATGGCAGCCTGCTGGGAGCGGGGAGGGGGGGAAGAAGGGGATCATCTCGCTTTGAGACTGGGCAGCAAGGGCCGTAACCAGACTGAGAGGGCAAAGGAGGAGACAGAGTAAAGCTGCTGGACCCAGCCTGGAGCCTGGCACCAAAGACGTGCTGGCAGCGCCCTCCCAGGCCCCTTTCCCAGGGCTGCTCAGGGGTCTGAGGCACGTTGGGAAGGGGTCACCAACCCAGCACACAGAACAAGGGCTTCCACTCCAGTGTGACACAACTAACTCCTTCCACACCCAGCAGCAAACCAGGCTTCAGCAAAACCTCTCCCAAGCCTCCCTGACACCCTACAAGCAACAGACACCGCTTCCCCCCGGCAGGTTCCTTCAGACACTGAACAGTCCACACACCCCTGGCCTGAATTTAGAAGGCCAGAGCCATTAATCCAGCTCGTATCTCACAAATAAGGAAGTTTGCTCTGTCAGGGGCCAGCCTCCTGGGTTCTGAAGCGAAGGAGTGGCTTGCTGCAAACACACAGCAAAAGGATAAGGAAGCAGTGGCAACAGCTTTAGAGATAATTCCTGTGCCAAGGTCACACCTAGTTTCAAAGCCATTCGCTGCAAGGACAAGCCTAAATTCAGGAACAAAAAAGGCTCCACGTGCTGAAGGAATTCCAGACAGTGAAGAGAGAAGGGAGAACAGAGCTCATGGTTTCTGCAAGGCCCAGCTCGGGATTCACAGTGCCCCAGGCACAGCGATTCCATCCACACAGCAAGGGTTATCTCAGCAGCAGAAAGTAAGAAAAAAGAACCAGGAACAGTTCAGGGTGAAAGGACACACCAACATTTCCCTTCCCAGTTTCCAGAGTAGCTGCTCTCCAGCAGAACATCCTGAGGAGAGACATGGGGACCCGCTGCCCCCACGTGCTGTCGCTGCCACCGTGGATGGGACAGTTCACAACTGAACTGTGCTGAGCTGCCGGTCACCCTGTGCCACAGCAGAGCTGTCAGCCTGCTCAAGGACTCAAGCCTGCAGCTCCCACTGCCTTGAATTCCCTTTTCATCAAGGGAAAAAATGTACCCAGGAGTTTATGATTATTATTACTTCATAAGAATAAACCCTGCCTGCCCTGGCTGAGGTCAGCACCTGGCTCACGTGGAGGGGACTCTAAGGAATGAGCAGGATAAAGTGAAACTGAAACACTTTCTAGAGATTGCTGTGCTTCTGGAGATCAGAAGCAAGGAGCAGCTCTGGGCATGGCAGCTGATGTTACTCACTGCCAGTGCCAGGAGGGACACGTGGTAACATGGAAGCTCCCAAGCCACAGGCCCGAGCGGAAGGCGCTAAGGAACCAAAGCGATGGGGGCTGAGAAGGGCCGAGTGGCCCCAGGAACACGAGGGCTGAAACACACCTGACACGGAGCTGGGCTGCTTCCCCTGTGCGCGAGGAACACCTGATGACAGGTACTGCAGCTCCACAGCACCCAGCCCTGGTGTCACGCAGCTCAGCAGCGAGACTGTCCCGACCCAGGAGGACAGAAAGTCCCTGATTTACACGAGGCTTCTGCAAGCCCAGCCGGCTGCTCCAGGGGCAGCCCCGCGCCGCCCCGGCAAGCGGCTCCTCTGAGCAGGAGGCCAAAATACCAATTCCTGCTTATTTAACTGAGGCTAACAAATCCCCAGCCCCTCTGATTGGCTGCAGAACAATCCTCCCCGCCGCTATCGGGAACTTTCCTGACGAGGTTAAAGCTTTACAGAGTTACAAAGGTTGGGAGCACTCGCTGCTGCCCGCGCGCTGACGAAGCCGTCCTCCCCAGCACCCCTCCTCCCTGCTCTGCCGTTCTTCTGGCAAACGTGGATCAAAGATTCTCCCCAAAACTGACTACTGAAGCATCTGCCTCGACGGCAAAGAGTATTTTTATTATTGTAACAGTCTAAATCGCATTTAACGGGCACAACTGAGCCAAGGAGAATAAAGGACTCTGTGTTTCCTTCAGAGCCTTCTGTTTCTGTATTAATTTATATCAATTTAAATGACCCTGTAACCAAAATCATAACCCTGGGCTTACCACAGGTTTCCCAGAGCAGACTGGCTGGCTAAAAGGGATCCAAGAGAGAAATCTAGAAGAGAATTGAGTAAACTTGTGAAGTGAGAATGGAAACATCTTCCAGAAGTGGAAATGGAAGCCGAGGGAGAAAAGCCCAACCCTGAAGGGCAGCGAACCAGGGGCAGTTGGCAATGAGAAGCCTGTGCTGGCTGGGGACACAACAGGTAGGGAAACCCAGGCACACAGACACGTGCCAGTGTAGTTCCTGTCGCCTCTTTGAGGCTCATCCAGGCCGGGAAGCAAACGTGAGGGAGAAAGCAACAGGCGGAACACCTCTGGACACGGGGTGTCACCTACAGCGGGTCAGCACCCCGAACGGCCCGGGCCAGTCTCACAACACACATTAACTTCCATGGTCACCAGAGAGTCTCTTCCCCTGGGTGCTGCACGTTGTCTCCATCGGCCCCAGAACCGGGGGCACCTCCTTCACCCACACGGTTGTGCCCTGTCAGTCGGTGCCACCCCCACCTGCGCTCGCGGTGTCCCTCGCTCCCGTCTGAGCAGGGGCAGTTTGGGGGGGGGTTTGCCACCTAAGGGGGAGCAGGAACCCTCACCTGCTAAAAAGGAAGAGGGGCAGCAGTGCTCAGCGCTTCAGTCTCGATTTGCTGGCTAGGAAACATGGCTGGCAGCAATGAGGGCAGCGCTTCACCCACCTGAAATGCTCAGATTTCCATCCCCCCCAATAAATTACCAATATATTTAATTAGCAACTCAAGCAACCAAGGCCCAGCGCTGGCAGAGCCAGCCATTACCAATCCCAGTCCTCACAAAGACACTTCACAACACTCCCAAAGCATCTCAACTGCCCCTGGTCACAGAGCGCTGGTCCTGGCTGCGAGCGGAGAACGAGACCTGGAGCCTCTCACCAGCCCCTCACCACTGCAGGACCTTCTGAGGCAAAAGGCATTGAAGGAAAACAAAATTCCACCGTGTGAGGGAACTGACCCCATGGGGACACCGCAGTTCAGTCTCAACTACAACACCGACAGCTAAAGCAAGTCAGCTAATCCCCCCCAAAAGCTCCAGGGCTTTTAACACAACCTGGTTCTGTCCCTTATTGTTCAGGCAGCCCCAAAGATCCCGAGACAGCAAAATGCCACTCGCTTTCCAGCACCTGAGCACAGGGGTTCAGAACACCCGGTCAGGAGCTCCAGCTCCCCGTCCTGGCAGCGAAAAGGCACCTTCAGAGAGTCCACCCTGTCCTTCAGGGGCTCAGAGCTAAACGGCACCCATGGCTCCTGAGCAAAGAGCACAGCAAGCACCCTGCAGCCCTACCAGAGAGAGAGGAGACCAGGCACCAGGCTAGCGAGAGCTCGCCCAGGATTCCCACACACGTGCTGCCTGGCGTCCCGGCAGCCCCGGCTCCCCCCAGCAGCCCCAGCCCACCCACCACACCACAGCTCCGTGTCCCAGAGCCTGCCCCCCGCGCCCGGAGGGGCCGCCCCCACCCCAGAGGGGCCCCGCTCCCCGCGCTGCCGTGAGGACGCTGCTCGCAGCTCCGGGCTGCAGCTCCCGAGCTGGAACCACCCCCGTTCCTCTCCAGTGCTGTAAAACTAAACCGCGATCGCCCGGCACCGCCGGCTCAGGACACGCTTCACGCTTCCCCCACCCCCCCTGGTGCACCCCGGGTACCGTCCAGCTCAGAACCAAGTTTAAGAGAGAGAAGGCGGCTCCCAGCGGTTTATATCTGGGGGTCCCGCCGTGCTCCAGCCGACACCCCGCGAGCGCCACCCGCTTCCCTCCGCCACCCCCCGCCCGGCCCAGGCCGCCGCTCGCCGGCCGCGCTCTCCAGGCACAACTTCCAGCCGAGGTTACCGGAGCAGCGCGGCCGCCCGGGCCCGGCGGGTGTCACCGAACGCCGGCAGCGGCCGCAGCCCGGAGGGACACATCGGAACGCCCGCTCCGCCCCCCCCCGCCCGCCCCGGGTGACCTCCAGCCTGGGGACGGGCCGAGCGCGCTGCCAGCCGGGCCGGGCCCCCCCACACACACACCCCGAGACACGCGGCGCCCGGCCCGCGGCGCTCGCAGGCGGCGGGGCCGCTCCGCCGGCCGAGCCGCTTCCCCGCGCAGCCACAGGCCGCCCCCCCGCCGCCGCTGCCGGGGCTCCGTCAACGCGGAGCCCCGCGCAAGGGCCGCGCCCGGGCCCAGCCGGCAGCTCCGGCGCGCAGCCCCGCGGGGCGGCCGGGCGCTACCGAGAGGCGCCGGGCCGGGCCCGCCCCGCCGCTCCCACTCCCCTCCCCGCCCCGGGAGACCCCGCGGGCCCGGCCCTCCCCCCCCCGCCGAGCGGGACGGCCCCGACCGCCCCGAGGCCCGCGCGGCGCGTAACCTTCAGGCCAGGCCGCGGCGCGGCGGCTCCCCCGGAAGGTCACCGCGCCGCCTCCCCCCGCCCCCGCGCGGCAGCCCCGGCACCGGCGGAACCTTCCAGAGCCCCGAGCCGACCCCCCCCCCTCCTCCTCCTCCCGCCCGCCGGGCCCGCGGCCGCCACCCGCGGATCTGCTGTGTCAGCCCCATCCCCTCCCCCCCGGCGCGGCCGGCGGCGCGGAGCGGCGTGCGCGGCCTCCCGCCACATGGCCCGGCCCCGCGCCGCCCCGCCGCGCCTCACCTCCACGAACAGCAGCATCCTGCCCGCCCGCTGCCTGCCTGCCGCCCGCGCCCCGGCCGGCGGGCCCGCCACCCGCGCTCCGCGCTGCCCGGCGGCGGCCGCGCCAGCGATAAGGACACTCGGGCTCCGCCTCCGGCTCCTGCCGCCAGGACCCGGCCCCCTCCCGCCTCCGCCGCCTCTTCCGGGGCACGGCGAGTGCTGCCGGAGCGCGGGCGCGGCCGGAACGGACCATTCCGGGTGCGGGGGGGGGGGAAGGGGATAGTGGAAGAGGAGCCGCCCCACGCGGGCAGGAGCGGCCCGTCCCGCGCGGCGGGGCCGGGGTCACACGGCCGCGAGAGGCCGGACAGCGCCGATCCCAGGGCGGCGGCGGCCGCCCGTTCCCCCTCCCCGAGGCCCTCCCGGGCTTCCAACCGCCCCCCCCCGCGCCGTATCGGGTTCCGCCCCCTGGAGCCCGCGCGGGGATCGCCAGGCGCGCCCCGTACCCGCCCCGGGCCGGCGTCTGAGGGCGGCGCTGCCTCCCGCAGGCCGCGGGGCGCCATCTCCGCGGGGAGAACACCCAGCGTCCCGCTCCAGCGACGCCAAACGTCCGGCAGCGGCTCCTAAAGCGGAGCGGCGGGGAACGGGCCGTGTCCCTGGCCCGAAACCTCCCCAGGGGGCCCCCAAGCAGCCCCTGGCAGTTTGGGTCTGGGGGCTTTCCTTTGCCAGGGAACCTTGGAGCTCTCTCCATAGTTGCAGGTCGCGGCCCGAGAAGCACTCTCCGGCCAACATGCCAAACGTCCAGCGACTGCTCCCAAAGCGAAGGAGCCAGGACCCAAAGACCTAGCTGGCCTGAAGGGGCCCCAGGGGGCCCACACGCAGCCCCTGGCATCCTGGGGCTGCCCCAAACCGGGCCCGGCCCGGCCTCACCTCCCAGCGCGGCGGGACAGGCCGCCCCCTGTAACGGGACTCGGCTCCCGCGCGGGCCACCGGCGGCGCCCTTCCGCCGCGGGGGTGAGGTGCCGCCCGCGACGCTCTATCGCCGCCTCTCGATGGTCCCCGCGGTTGGAAACCGCCGGGCCTAGGCGGTGCCAGAGCGGACGCTCTAGCCTCCGCCTCCGGGTCTCTAGGCCGCGGGAACTCTATGGTGGGAGTTTCTAGGCGAGGCCTCCGCGCGGACTCTATGGTCGCAGCCCGCCCACCCCCAGCGTCCCGCGCCCGCCCGCCGTGTTTACGATGCCGCCGGCGCCGGTTTCCTGAGGCGGCCCCGGGCGCGGCGGCGGCGACTCCTCTCCCCACGCGCGGCCACCGGCGGGGCTCCGCTGGCCTCTGAGGTAAGAGCGGGCGCGGGAGGCCGCCCCCTCCCCTTCGGCCCGCCCGCCCCTTCCCCCCGCCTCCGCCGGGCCCCGCAGCGGCCGCTCCCGCCGGCCCGGCCCGGCCCGGCCCCCCCCACCCCGCCGCGGGCCCGCGCTGGGCCCGGCCAGGCCGCGCCGCTCCCCCGCCGCCCCCGGCGCTCCTCCGGGCCGCGAGGGACCGGCCGAGCCCCGCCGCAGGGCCGGGGACCGGGCTGCGGCGCGTCCGCTCCCGCCGGCCGGGGCCCCGCCTCGCTCCTTCCTGGCTGGCGGCCGCCGCGGGGACCCCGCGGAGCTCCCGGCCCGGCTGGGCCCGCGGCGCCGCGCTGCTCGGGCGGCCCGGGGCTGCTCGCCCCGCAGCGGGAGAGGCTCCCGGCGGCCCCGCTCCGGCGCAGAGCCCTCGGGCAGCGGCCTGAGCCCAGCTGGAGCGGCGCCGCAGCGGGAGGGCGGTGTCGGGCTCCTTCCCGGAGACCCCCGAGATCGACCGAGGGGGAACCGAGCGGGTGTGTCCCGGTCGCCTTTCGCCCCAGCGCCGCCTTTGCCACCCGCCCTCCAGCGCGCAGGGCCCCGGCCCGGCCGCTTCGCCAACGGGCCCGCTCGTGATTTGCGCTGAGGCTGCGGCTGCCCGTGGCCCCGAGGCCGCTCGGCACGGGAGGGCTCGTTGGGCTCCGTGCGCTGCAGAAGGCCGAGCCGGGCCGGGGGAGTCGCGTTGTGCGGAGCGCGGGATCCAGGGCTCTGCCCGGCAGCGGTTCTCTGGCGTGAGCTGCTGGGATGTGCTGTCCTCGGCCTCTGTCACTGGAGGGGAAAAACCAACCCACCCCGGTCTCTGTCCACCTTCGGGGTGAAAAACCTCCCCCCGAGTGTCCTAATGGCAAAATTAAGTATTTTAGGTGCTGCAGTTGGTGAAGGCAGCTGATTCTGAGACGCTCAGGAGGCTGTAAGCTGACTGTTCCCAGCGCATTGGGACGTGTGTCAATGGGATGAGTGGAAGTTGTGGGGACAGGGGGGTCGTCTTGTTAGTTTGGCCTTTTGTAATTGATGCTCATCAGCTGGGGGGGGTTAGTGGTTCTGGAGTGGTGGCTCTAACGAAGGGAGGGATGCAAGGGTATGTGTGAACATGGGGATGATAAACTGAACTCGCCTGCAACGAAATGCAATGTTCCTGTCTGAAAGGAAGATGTGCCTGAGGCTTAAACTCAGCTTTAAGGTGAGATGAGTTTCACTGGGGGGCAGTTCTCAGAAGTTAGGAAGTCCTGGGGAGCAAAGCTCGTACTGCTGCTGTTTCAGAACCCTTTCATTGAAATTAAGTTATTTCTGGGATAACAGCACATGGACACGTTGGGTTCATTCCAGAAAGCATCATCCTCGTCTGTGTGACCATTGGAAACGGTTTTCCTGCAGACTGGAGCAGTAATTATTCTCTGGCTAATAAATCCCAGGGGGGGTCCTGTTCTGAAGCGCCCCTGACACGTCCAGCTCTTCCTTCACCCCAGAACTCCCCCACTCATTTCAGCTAAACGGATATTGTGTTGCTGGAAGCTGCTTTGACTGTGGTGTCAAACCCTGCTCTGTTTTCCGGCCTCGGTTCGGCTTGTCTAAGGTTAAGAACCCATTGGTTGAGGTTTTTCACTGTGTAAGAGCCAGCAGATGTGAATCACAGCTTCAGGTGATCACAGAGGGTCATTCTGATGGGAAAAGTCACTGTTTTCCAGCTAAATAAGTTGTTTTAACAGTCTCCTTGGGAGAGCAGGTAGCGTCTTGCACCCCCTTCTTCCAGTGGGTGCTACGAGGTGCCACAGCAGCTTTCACCACGTTAAAATCACCTACTGAACCTTCTTATTCACTTATTTCTTACTGAGATTCACAGAGGCTGGGTGAGTGTTTGGTTAAATACTGCAGAGCAAGCAGGGAGGAAGTGAGCTGTGGAAATCACATTTAGAGTGGGAAACACTTGGTCTCTCATTCCTGTAAGTCGGGCTTCACACCTGGGAGAGGAAGATCAGCAGAACCCTCTGAGCTTTCGCCCCGGTTTGTTTATTTGGGTGGTTTTTTTATCTGTGGGTTTCGTTGTTCCCTGCAGTCTGTCGGTGCTGTTGTGACTCTTCTGGGGGACAGTAAGACAGAGAAGAACAGTGTGAGAGGGAGGGAGGGAGGGACAGACAGACAGACAGCCCGTGGCTGCTGAAATGAATCGGGTGTTTCTGCAGCACTGGAAACTCGTTTTGGTTTTTGCTGTTGGCTGATTTCAGTGTGACAGGGCCCTGTCTACCTGTGCTGCCTGGTCTGTGCCTTTGGGGGGTACAAAATGCAGATTTATTTTGTTTCCCTTCGTAAAAAGCTAAACCCAGGTTGGAGGGTGACGTGTCCCATGCAGGGAGGGTCGTTGTGCCCCTGGTACGTGCTGGTCATGAGTTCTGCTCTCTGCAGGGGGGTTATTGCTTTGAGAGAGAGAGACTTAATTTCCTTCTGGTCTCAATTTTCTTTCCTAAACCCCCCAACAGAAGGCAGAGCAGTCAGTGCAGCTCTCAGGTGGGCGCTGGGGGAGCAGCTACTGCAGAAAGCAAACGCTGGGGCTGTGCTGGTGTGTCCAGCCCTGGGTGCAGGGTGAAGCTGGGACCCTCCTGCACCCAGGAGCAGCGGCAGCGACGTGACGATCTTACAGGCAGCAGAGAGAGTTGTGAGGAGCTGGAGGTTCCAGGAGCTGGGAACAGCCAAGCCCTGCCCGGCTCCTGGGAGTGTTTCATTCCCCAGCGAAGCCTTCACGCTGCTCCAGTTTGAGCTCTGGGTGGACAACTGGTTGAAGTGCTGGGAAGCTGAGCCCTGCGTTGGAGGACGCTTGTTCCCTGCTGGAAAGGACGTGGTTTCCCCTGTGGCCCAGCCATGGGGTTTTCTCTCCACCAAGTCCCGTTCTAGTGCCGTGTTGGAGGAGCTCTGCAGCGGGGCTGAGGAAGGGCTGCAAGACCGAGATCCTGGTCTTGCTGTACGTTGACTTTTTACCCTCTACTACACGTCAGGCCGCCGGGGCTGCGGTTTGTCTCAGCAGGGAAAAATCAATGACTCACATTTCCACAGAAAGAAATGTAATTTCCAGTCTCATAGCAACTGTCCTTTCAACAGTCTCAAACCTTCTGTGACAAAATGTTTAACACTCACTGATCATCCTCTAATGCTCTAGGCTGGTCCGCCCACTCTCCCCACCTAAAAGGCTGCGTTTCACATCCCCAAGCCCCCAGCTAGGGGAGGGGGGATGCTGTCAAGGCACGCTGAACAGTTAAATTTAAAATCCTAGGAAGGAGAGAAGCGCTGCTGACTGTTCTGTGGAGATGGAGCGGGTGTTGCAGGGTTTGAAATGCAAAGCTCTATTCTCTGTGCTTTGCTTTTGAATCCCTGGTTTGTTTCTATACACCTTCAGATGTTTTAAAATAGGTCTGGCTGCTGGCCTGGGCAAGAATCTTTTGGAGAGTTATTTTATTTTACTGAGAGTGAGATCTCCTTCAGCATGAACGCCTCAGCTTAGCTTTCTTCCTAGATCTCACAGCTTCCCTTGTTTATTTTCACCAAAACCCAGGAAATTCAGTAAATACATTTGAGAGTAAAGTGGAGCATGGGGTAGGTCTGAGCCAGGGCTGGCAGAGGGCTGGGCTGCAGGGGCTGCCAGGGCCAAAGGAGACTTGTCTCCTGGTCCCAAACAGGACTGGGTGCTGCTCTGGGCTCCGAGGGGCAGTGAGTGCTCGACCTGCCCGAAGCCATGGGGTGAGTCAGCAGAGGGGCTCCCACCACATCTTTCCCCCCCATCCCCCTGGGGAGGCACAGCAGTGCTCAGAGTACCCCAGGGGAAGTGCCAGTCCATAATAGAAAGTGACATCGAAGGACAAAGAACTAATTAAAACCCTCCAAATGAGGGCAGAAGCGTGATGCACCGAGACTGTAGGAAGTGGCGGTGGAAGCTGGGCACCTGTCTGCTGCTCAGATTTATCATTAACCCCATTTAACTCGTTCCTTTGCTGGTGGCTGGTTGTGGAAGAGGTGCCCAAGAGCAGCAGGAACAGCTCAGTGACGCCTTCACAAACATCAGCTGTACAAGGTACAACACCACAGGCAGCTCAGCTCTCCTGTTGCTCAACAGGTGAAGCCTGGGCCAAGTCTCAGCAAACACTGGGGGTAGGAGCCGTTCATGTACCGCAGCCTGCAGCACCTCTGGAGGTTTGGAAACACACAGAGAAGGGAAAGGTTGAGAAAAATATGCTTGTTTCTCGATGGACAGCGCAGAATTGGTAAAAATGGCTGGTGTTCAAGGAGCAGAGTGCCTGTTCCTGCCCGTTGGGCGCAGGGACGCAGCCGGGGGGTCTTGTCAGGCTGTACGTGCCTTGCGGTCGTCCCCGACGCGCAGGAGCTGCTGAGCAGGGACTGAGCCCTCGGTTTCTTCACTTTCTTTTTTGGAGGGGTTAAGAAAAAGCATTTGCAGCTCCTTCTGCAGTAGTGGCAATCCTGGGTGCTCAGCACCATGGAAACACTTGGATTTCAGCCCAGCGTGAAGATATTTAATGCAGCAAATCACATGAGGGTGGGAATTTGACTGACTGGCTACGCGGTGACATCGCTGTGGAAGCTGAATCCTGAATTCAGCTCTCCACATCTGAAAGAGAGTCTTCTCCACTGCCAGAGTGTCTGTTCCACTCTGCAGCTCATCTGCTGCTCGCCCCAGGGAGGAGATGGAGATTCTGATGTAGAGCTGAGATGACTCTGTGAGGCAGACAGGACTGTCAGCGAGCATCCTGCCTGGCCTGCAGCCTGCTGCTTCTGGTCTCCTCCTGCTTAGCGCTGCCGATGTCACACGCCGTGTGATAGGGGAGTAGAGTTAAAGGACAAGCTAGCTGAGGAGCTCGAATGATCCTGCCAGGTTAATAAAGCAGTGATGGAATTTGGGGAGGAAACCGGTTATTTACTTATTCACCTGCTTGTGTAACTGGGGTGAGTTCAAACCACAGACCTCAGGACGTAGACAGGACTTTACAGAGGACTAGCAGTTGTAATTAACTTTTTGCCAATTAAACCCAGATTCCAGCTATGTCTGTTGAAATGGATAATTTTAAAACATTCAAGAACAGCTGCTGCAATGTTATTTGGAACACTCAGCTCTCTGCTCTTCTTCCTCACCCAGAGCTTGCAGACCTTGTGCCCTCCAGCTCCGGGGCCTTTCTCAGAGCCCTCGTGCCTTGAGCTCTCACAGCGCGTTGCTCAGCTCTTGCTAAACTTAACTCTTGTGATTTCTCCTCTGTGAAATCTTTGAACCATGGCCAATAGCAGTTGCTTAAAAATAATAATCCCAGAACATCGGATACATGTTGTTCTCCACGACTTTGGTGGTGTTACTGGGATCTGTCCTGGTCTTGTCGATTGCTTCTCCTCGATTCAGATTTTAGTGCCCTGAACTATTAACTTCAGTGGGAATTAAGGCTACTTAATTAGTCGCTTTCATTTATGATGATCTCAGTCCAAGATGCTCTCAAAATGGAATAAAAACTTTAAAAAAAACCCCCAAACTGCCACAAAGGTGAGACTTTGGTGTGTGGGTACGTGTCAGCACTGTGATCCTGAAGCAGGCTGCCTGGCTGGGTGCCTTTGGTCGCCTGTTTGGACCTCGCAGGGTGTTGATGTGACCTTCCCCCAGCCCAAGGCAGAGCAGTGACTGTTCCAGCCTCCTGCGTGTGCTGATGTGTCTCCATGTGTGCATCCCTAAAGGAGACCTTCTGGCCTTAATTAGGCTTGAAAGAAGGTCCTGCCAGCGCGGTGCTCGGCTGGTTTCCTGCAGGTCCCCTGGCTCTCTGGATGCTGTGGGATGAAGGCTCCTGCTAACGCTGCTGTGGTTTGTTGCAGATGTCGCTACGAAGCCCAGCTCCCCTGACGGTGGTTCAGCTTCCTGGAGAACAAGTCCAGGTCCAGGGAGTCATTCAGACAGCTCAGTCCTCTTCTGTCATCCACTCACCCCAGGTGCAAACAGTGCAGGTAACAGCAGAACGACTGTGAGACAACCAAGAACCCCGTGTTTGTGAACGTGAAAAGACTTGTAAAGGCTCCTCTGACTCAGCTGACGCTGCTGGAGCGCAGCCGCTCCGGCCCCGCTGCCAGAGGGGCACTGAGCAAGCCAGTGACAGGATGTCATTCTTAAGCTGGAGTTATTTGTGGTGCTGAGGTTACCTCTGGAGTTGAAATGAAACTATTTGCCATGGCCTCCTCCTGTAAAACCAGGAGAATCTCCTGAGCTTTAGTTAAACCAGCTGTGTGACCAGCGTGGCTTAACACCCAGCTGAGGGGAGGGTAGAGTCACACAGAGTGTTTGGAAGGGGGAGACCTGAGTGATGGGGGACAAACTGTTGGCTGCTCAGCCTCCTGTGCGCTGTAACTCCATCTCTGTGGTACCTCAGCCTCCTGCTTGTGTCTCTTACTCACTCGCCATGTGATTCTGTACAAACCACTTCAGAGGTGGCCTGTGGAGCTCAGTCGAGCCTGTTCCTGCTGCCTTCAGTCCCTGGCTGCTCAGAGCCCTCTGGGCAGCGGGCTGTTGGGGCTGTGCTCTGCAGTAGCTGCACTGCCCGGCCCAGTGACTGGAGGAACTGCCCTAAGACACCCTGATTTGTCACCGATCCTGTGGGCTGCGCTTGTCTCATCATACAGCGTGCCACCGATACACCAGGAGAAGTAAAGCTGGATGCATTTCCAGCTGTGGTTGCTCCTGTGCCATCAGATCAGGAAAACACGGGTGTCTCTGCTGACAACTGTCCAGCATGTGGCTCAGAAGATTTTCTGTGCTTGAGTCTCTGCTAATCCCTTTCCTGTCATCCTGCTCTCGTTGCAGGGTCCCCAGGGGCTGTGTTCTTTCCCTGCTATTTATGAACGTTGTGACCTTCTTGCTCACAGGGGAAAAAAAAAAGTAATACACCAGCAGATTGTTTTTAAAGGGTGACAGTAGGTTGCTCTTTTTGCCTCTGCAGCAGCAGAGAGTGGGAAATGCTTTCCCAGAGCTGTGGGCATTCTTCTCTACTTCTTGTTGCTGGCAGACAAATAAGTACAGATAAATGTTTCCTTAGCTTGTATTTAATGAGGAGAATCAGGGAAAAAACCCCAGCACTTCCCAAGTGGCTGAAGAGAAACTGATAGATCATGTTTTGCACATTTGCTCCTTGATGTGCTGCTGGTTTGAACAGTGTTTTGGTTTGACTCTCACTCTCTGCGCAGCGAATTACACTGTTTGTGTCTCTGCATAAAGAGTGTTTCCGTTTCCTTTCCTACCACCTCCTTAGACAAATCCAGGCGTGGGAGTGGCTCACCTCTCCAGACCACACCAGCTAATGAGACAGTGAGGCCTCTGGGTTCTGTGACAATAACAAACCACGAGAAGAAGCCCCAGTGGTTGTTTTTGCATTCCCAGATTGATTAATCCCACCATTAATCCAGCAGGAGCAGCCAGCTTCAGGCAGAGAATGTTTTTCAGCTTTTAATGTGACAAATAGTTTCGGAGAATCTGAGCTTGCCTTTTGTGTTTCATTGTGATCCTACTAACAGAACGGTCTTTATATTACAAGAGATATTAGATAGCACTGAAACTAGAAATCCACCCTTTTTTTTCCCCTCTGTGTGCTTAGCTGTGTTCATGGAGTTTTCATGCTGCTGTAGCTCATGTACTCATGTAATCTCTCTGCAGCGTGCTGGATAACCACATGGAATGTGTTTTGTAGGTATCATCTTTGTCTGAGAGTGAAGATTCTCAGGATTCCTCAGACAGCATAGGCTCCTCACAGAAAGCTCGAGGCATCTTAGCTCGTCGTCCCTCTTACCGGTCAGTACTGGATGTAATTGTCTTGTATTTTTATTTGACACCAAAATAACAACTTCCAGTACCTTCATTTACTGTGCCCACTGTTCTCTGGAGGGTCCTAGAGTCAGCTGTAAGTGGTGCAGCTCTCAGGGCAGCGTAAACCCAGGCGTTTAGGGGGTCAGCATCGAGACTCTTGGGTCTGTGCTGATTTGCACACACACACACACACACACACACACCCCCCTGATACGTATTAGCAGCTGACTTGAAATGCTCTTGGCTCGTAAAACACCTCAAATACCTGACTAAAAAACCTGATACAGGACTATAATTACAGCAGGAGTTTGTGTCAGTCTCCTCACACCAAACTGTTCACTCTGAAAGCTGTTGTGCTCCAGACTTACAGCCTTCAGTCCTGTCCTGCTGAATCGGGCTGTAGTCGCCTCTAACAGTCGCTGTGGAGATCGGACAGGTTATTCCCTAGTGTTACAGCTGAGAAACTTTTGTCTTTTAACAGGAAAATTTTGAAAGATCTTTCTTCTGAGGACCCACGCGACAGGAAGGGAGATGAGGAGAGTCCTGGCGGCTCGGCTGTTACATCCATGTCCGTGCCCACGCCCATCTACCAGACGAGCACTGGGCAGTACAGTACGTTACACAAAACATGTGCCTGGCTGGACACATTTCTTACTCCTTTTGCCTCAAAGTACAGAGCTGCTTTTTGTTAAATGTTTGACAAAGCTGAAACACAGAAGGTTTGGTTATTTGTCTAGCAGTTGATGGAGTTAGTACTGTTACTGCATGGAAATGGATTGGTTCTCTAAGGACTCCAGCTGAACTCAGTGCTTCGTTATCTTAAGACCTGTAAAGGATGCTGGAGTGCACAGCAGTCTCCTGCTGTTAGGTGGAGTCCAGAGCATTAAGATCAGCCGAGGTGCCATTAGAGAGATCAAAGGGGTTTGTCCCTTCAATTCTGTCACCTAGTGAGCATCGTGCTCGTGAACTGGGGAGCAGCCTGCTTGGGCAGCCGGAGCACCTCGAGCCGGTGTCCATACTGCTCTTTCTCCATCCCCTTCCCTCCTTTCCCAGTCGGGATTTTTGCCCTCTCTGAGTTCCTCCAGAGCAGCTGCGAGCTGGGGCCAGCACAGGCCCCCAGCACTCTGCCCGCGGCTGCCCTGATACCAACACGCCCCTTACACCCAGCACGTGTCCGAGAACCCAGCAGGAGGAGAAAGGCTGTAGAAACTGGCAGCGTCCTGCAGCAGCATTAACAGGCAGACTGACCTTGTCCGTGTGTGGCAGCAGCGTCTGGCTGCGGGTCCTCTGGCGCCGGTTCCCTCTCTTCCAGTTGCCATTGCGGCGAATGGGTTGCAGTTGGCCAGCCCGGGAGCCGACGGGGTGCAGGGGCTGCAGACGCTGACGATGGCGAACGCGGGCGGCGCGCAGCCTGGGACAACTATCCTGCAGTACGCGCAGACCTCGGACGGCCAGCAGATCCTCGTCCCCAGCAACCAGGTGGTTGTGCAGAGTGAGTACACCTCCCAGCCCGGGGTAGGAGACGTGTCCCTTAACACAAGTGCTCCTTCCTAATGCCTGTGCTCTTCCTCACGCCAGCTGCATCAGGAGACATGCAGACCTACCAGATCCGCACCACGCCGACCACCACGTCCCTCCCTCAGACTGTGGTGATGACATCACCTGTCACCCTGACATCACAGACAAGTAAGACAGATGACCCGCAGCTGAAACGAGAAATAAGGCTGATGAAGAACAGGTACGTGGGCTGCTCAGACTCCTGAGTGTAATCTGCAGAGGACAGATGATGAGCCTGGCAAGCCAGCTTCTCTGACTGTGCTGCCCGTGCTGTGTGCTGCCTCCAGCGACTGGAAGCACTGGGAATTCTGACCAAAACATGCTCCATGTTCAGTGTCTGGTGCAGTCTGGGGAAAACAAATCCGTTTCCCTGCCACACTGTGGGGTGTGTGACCAGACTCTCCACCCATCCTCCCGTCCTCCTTGGTTTGTTTTGGTCACGGTGGCTGTGCCAGCTCCCTCCTCTCGGGTTCAGTGTCCCCAAAACAAATCTCCAGTCTGATATAAACTGTTGCTTCTGCTTGTCTGTTCCAGAGAAGCCGCTCGCGAGTGCCGCAGGAAGAAGAAGGAGTATGTGAAATGCCTGGAAAATCGAGTTGCAGTCCTGGAAAATCAGAATAAAACTCTAATCGAAGAGCTAAAAACTTTGAAAGATCTTTACTGTCATAAAAGCGTGTAAGAGAAGAAGGTAAAACTTTTGGGGACTGCTTAAATTTCAGAGGAGAATTTTTTTTTTTTTATACTGAATTTTTTAAACTAGATGAAAGGTCAAAAATTGAAACTTTTCTACCTAGATTTCACAACGTAAAGACTCTATAGATTTTATTTACAACATGTTGGTGACAAAGTACAAAAAGGAAACAAGAAAAACCTCACCAAAAATTCCTGCTGGCACAACTGGAAACTTGATAAAAGTCAAGATTGCATCTACAGTGAAGCAGAGTGGTGTGTTCCCAGGCAGGCGTTAGAGTTCCTTGGCTCATTTCACTAATCCTTGTACCAGAGGCGATGGTTGGTCCCAGTTCCAACCTGGGTGACACGGAATCCTTGCCATAGTTGGCGTTATTAGTAACATTTATAACCAGTATATGTTTTGATTTCTTACTCTTTCAATCCTTTTTCTTTCAGTTACTTGTATGTAAATATTTTTATTTTAACCTGTAAGTTGTTATTTGCAGGTGCAGATGATAAAAGAAGCTAATACTTTGCTAGAGGTATAAATTATGTTTAATCTTTTCTCAGCTGATGGTTTTAAGAGTTGAGGGGTTGGGGTTGGGTTTTTTTTTTCCCAGTGTTTGCTGTGTTTATGGAGTTGGGAAGGGAGCTGCAGAGAGCGGGGAGGGGCCTGGTCCTGAAAATGTCTGAGGCACATGGAACAGGGCGTTGGGTTTTCTTAGGAGAACTCAACCCAGTCGAGTATCTCATGAGGTGTGATGTGGTGGGACGAGGTCTGGGGGACACGAGCTCAGGCAGCTTGTTCTTAGTCGCTGGGCATGATGAGGATCTCTAATTCCACAAGAAACCCTGCGCTGGTGATAGACACGATTGAAGACACATTGCTTCCTCTGTCTGGAGATCCTACTGTGCTTTGGAACGTTGAAACCAAATAGAAGGAGGATGATAAAGTACAAAACTCAAGATATTTACCAAAGGGTTCGTGAGGGGCGAACACGTGGTTTATACGCTGAAAGTAGTGCGAACTTTCCGGACTAATTTTGTAAGGTGGGTGATATTTTGCAGAGTAACGGTGTCTTTGTAAGAAAATACTCTATTGAAAACAGGTAGATGGTGGGTATATTTTGTAGCTAAATTGTGATCTTTGCAAATTCTGAAATTGAGTTTCTATAAGTATTTTGACAGTTTCTATATTTCGTTTTAGTAAGCAAATGAAATATTTTGTGAACCAGATTTTCAAGGATATATTTTTATGGGTAGTACAAAGTCAAATGAGAGATCCTTTTTGGTGTAGGAGATATTTGAATTAGTTTTGTATGTCTGTAGGCAACTTGCAAAAAAAAAAAAGGATTCTGAAGAGTATGGGGAAAAAAATAAGAGCTCAGGGCCTTTCATTCCCCAGAGCTGATACTGTCTGCACATCAGAGCCGATTGCTGTCGGAGATTCTAGTTTGTATCATTTTGTTTGACATGATCCAGGCCTTTTTTGGGTGTGGAATCTCTGTTCTTGGAGATCCTCCAAAGCCCCACGGCCGCGGTCCTGGGCAGCCCGCTCCAGGTGCCCCCGTTTGGGCAGGGGGCCGGGCAGGGTGACCGCGAGTCCCGTCCCAGCCCGGCCCTTCCGTGACTCTGTGGTTCTGTGACATGGACACCCGCGTGCGCAGTGCTTCTTGCATGAATAATCAATACACTGTTTCCAGAGCTGGGATGGAATCCTGCTTCCAGCGGTGTCAGCGGGAATTGCACTATGGACTCCGCTGCTCACAAGGTGTTGGAGCTCCGTGTGTGTCGTGCTAGCTCAGACCCGAATGGAACTAGAAGTGTCCTCACTCCCTAGACGTGTGATGCTTGTCATATGGTCAGTGGTTTTTATTTTACTCATGTTTGAATTAATGGACTTCTCAGCAAGCAGAGCTCTTTGCAAATGGTGTGGGAGTGGCTGCATTCCACACTCACAGTGTTAGGGGCTGGACAGGTCGGGGTTTCCCCAGGTCTCTCAGTAGAGGGTTGTTACGGCTGTGATCAGGGCGTGTTTCCTGCGGGCCCAACAAGGAGACGTCTCTGTTCACATCACGTCCAAAACAAACCCTGGGCACGGCTGGGAGAGTCGTTATATTAGGGAACTGCTCCAAGAGAGGTGTGTGGTGCCTCCTTGTTCCGTGAGTGGGATTTCAGGAAGAAGGAACCCTTGGGAATGTGCACAGCACCTCAGAGAACTGGACCTTTTCACTCTGACTCGCGGAGTCTCTACGCTGTTTGCCCTGTGTGAGAGGACGGTACCGAGTCCCAGTCCTGACGCTCGTGTGGTAACTCCTCTGTGTGGTATTTGATCCTCGCTCTGTGCTCCTGTTCCTTGACCTTCCTTTGTAATACAGAATAATAAGAAAAAGCTATCAAGTGTTGAGAGTGTAAAATAAATACAATTCTTTCTGTATTCAGCAAGTGAAACCCATGTAGAGCTGCCAGACATAACATAGTAAATCCTTATCCTCTTGAAATAGTGTTTGGGAAAGAGCCGCTTCCTTTTCCTCATGGAAATACAACACAGTAACATGAGTTTGCTCTTTCCAGTAATCACTTGTCATGACATACTTATTTTGGATTTACTTCACAATCTAGATTGTAAGAGAATAAAATTATATCCTGAGAGTAAGCGATAGAGACCTACCTAATCCTGCTCTGCTGGTGTCTCCAGACAAAAGTACTTGCTTTCTACAAAGTGTAAATATTTGTTGAGACAATTAGATGGTTGCAAATTTTGACCTTGGTAAAATAAAGTCGCCAAAATACCCAATTCTGCTGTTGTTTATTTTCAGTTGGTGCAGCTCTGCGGCGGTTCCGCCCAGCCGGGCGCTGTCGGGTCTCTGGCAGCGCCGGCCGGGGCTGGGCCGTGGTCTTTCCGCCGCAGTTACCCGCGTGTGGACCTCAGTCGTGGCTCGCGATGCTCGCAACACCCGTGGTGTTCCCGCAGCTGCAGCCAGGGCAGCCGGTGCTCTGCCAGCGTCCCCCGGCAGGTGGAGCGCCCGCCGCCTGCAGAGCCCTGCCCGCGTCCCCGGGCGGCGCGGGGGCTCCGGGAGCTGCGGCAGCGCAGGACGAAGGAGGGAAAAGAGCGTTTTCAGCTGGTAACGGGTCTGTATTCGGTTGCAGTCTTGGGGACGGGGCTCTCGGCATTTCCACTAGTGCGGCTCTCGGAGGCAGAACGCAAAGAGAACACAATTGCAAACACGACTCCAGAAGAGCAGTGTGGGTCCTTCAGCTCTCGGGTTTATTCTGAACAGGAGCCACCAGCCCTCCCCAACGCGTCCCTTCAGAGAGTCCACACAAGCACTGTCTGTACCGCTGCCAGCAGCAGGGGAAGCACCGTGCTCCTGGGGCTCACAGCCCTGTTACTTGACAGCAGCTCTGACTCTATCCATGTTCTGTACTGAGACAAACGGACGTAGACCCCAGGGAAGCGTGGTCGGCCGCAGCCGATCCCGAAACTCGCAATGCCCAGGAGGTAGAACCTCTTGGCACCGGGGTGGTAGCACGCCAACGGGCTGCCACTGTCTCCCTATAAAGAAAGAGAAAACACACAACGTTCCCTTCAGGAAGCAGTGTGGGATTCAGTCAGGTATGTGTCCACTTCCTGGGTTAAAACTTCTGTTAATCAGTGACGTTCACTGGGCAGTGGTGAGGTCAGCAGCACGTGGATAGCGGTGCAGACGGAGGTGAAGCTCGGGGGTGCTGGGTGGTGCATCGAGCAGAACACCTCCTGCACCTCTCCATTCTAACACTCATCCCCCTAAACTTTCCTACCCAACAGTTAATACTGCGAGTTAATGTTGTCTGCACAGGGGGTGGGCACCAAGCAGCAGAGTCACGGATGCCCAGCGTCCGCGCGGCCTCACCTGACAGGCGTCGGTGCCTCCCGACCAAGAGCCAGCACAGATCATGTTGCTGTTCACCATTCCCCTGTACACGTCGGAACGGTTGCAGATGCTAGAAGGAATGATTTCCACTTGTGCTTCCTTCAACACAGCCGAGGTTTTACCTGCGGGGGAAGGCAGCACACAGGTAAAATGCTGATGCTGTTGTGTGTGGCGGTGCTTACTGGCTCTTTTTCTCCTGTTTAGCTAAGTGTGTTGCCATGTGTGCCAGACACATACATAATGCAGGTTGTGCCTGTTTCCAGGGGATTTAAACTCCTGTGGGTACAGGATTTTCACACTTGGAGGACTGGATGTGGGTTTTGCAGTTCTTCCTCGGTGGTACCACCACCGGCCCCGCCCACGGAATCAGAGGTGACTTCTCAAACAAGGTGCATCCCACCGACCAACACAGCATCAGTTTGTGCTCACTGTCGATCAGAGACAATCGGAAGGAGCACGGCCAGTTGTCAAATGCACAGGGACCCCCTGGATTTGCAATGCCCAACACCCAAACTGTTCTCCTGTTCCCAGCAGGCACTGTGTGGCTGTACCATCAGCTGGGCTTCTTTCCCTTTTCTTTTTGGTGTTAACATGTGGAAGAAAGGCCAGAGGCTGCACACCTTTGGTTACACCTTTGGTTACACCTTTGGTTACACCTGTGTGGATCTAATCTGCTCCCAAGAGAAAATCCCTAAAGCGGATACTCGGCTGCGGAAGGGTTTAACCACAACCGGGACAGGTTCTGCTCTCAGTGAGCCCCAGGCACTGGAGCCCCATCTCAGCCCCGTGGCTTCCAGCCCCACGTACCCTTCTCCGCTGTGCGTCCCCAGCCACAGATGAAGCAGGAGGTTTCGTTGCCGGGGAGCGGGGGGAGGCGGCCGGGCAGGCAGACGGGCTGGATGTAGTCGCTGTAGCGCACGGCGGGGTGGAGCTGGAAGAGCGCGATGTCGTTCTCAAAGGTTTCTCTCTGGAATCCTGGGTGCACAGTGATGCTTTTGATGTATCTCCTTGCTGTGTGTGCACCGTGTTTCCGAAGGTTATGCACACCCAAAACGGCTCTCCAGGAATATGGGTCCCTAAGAGAGAATCCATGTGGTCTTTGTGTTAAATTCCTTTCTTCTGGCTGGTTTAGTGTTGGCTCACACCCCTTTAGGAATACACACTGAAGACTCCACAGTAAATACTTTCTGGAAAAAACCTGGCCAATAGCTGTGTCGTGCGCTCGGAAGCCTCAGTCTCCCTAACGCTGGTTATGGCTGTTAAAGCGAATTCAGATTCCTGATGCAGGCTGACACTCAGATTTTCCTTCCCACCCACCTCAGCAGAGGCCACCCAGGAGATATTCTTTTGAGAGAAGATAAAAATTGGATTTATTTAGCAGAAAAGAAGCAGGCTTCTACCCACAATGCTCCCCAAGACTCTGTTTTACCTACATTTGGGCAATCCCCTACATAGAAGTGACAAATAATTAATATTGATTTAATATTAAAGTCAGAAGTAGGGCCAGGGTCATGCAGACCCGATCTCTGCTCAAGTGTGTCGAAATAAATCGTCTCTGTTACGAAGTGGGGATTGACTCTGGGCTGTGCTGAGCAGAAGACAGGCTACAAAACCTCCACAGTTCCCCAGGAGATTAACATTTATTATTTCTACATCATGGCCCTCTAAATTAACATTTGTAAAAGTGCTTTAAAGAAACAATGGGCCGATGGAACTAAGTCCTGATAAACGATCAAACTCCAAAGTTCAGGGATTTTTTACAGTTCAGTTGCCCTCGGGTCATGGTTGTGTCAACACAGCCAATACCAACTGGCACAAAGGGATTTTGCAAATGCAACTGTGCTAAAGACCATGGGAAGAGTCAGCAGTGAGGAGACAGCTGAGAGGCAGCAGAATTGCTGTAAACACGATTTAAAGGCCTGTCTTAAAGTGCCAGATTGTTGGTTCTGTTAAACAGGGGGGGAAATGCAATCCTGTTAGAAGAAATGAATTGTAATGCTCATCTAAACACTGCAACGTTTTCTTTCTGCAGGGAGCTTCACTAGTTCAGAAAAACCAATTCATCAGAAAAACTAAAGGTCTGTGGGAGGGGAAAAAGGCTCCAAAGCTAAGACGTGTCACCTGGATCAAACCACCCCCTTAACAATAACAGAGGTTGGTCAGTTATGTGCCACAGCTGTGTGTTCAAGACTTCTTGATGTTGACTCGTGAAGGTGTAACTTTGCATCCCAGGCTGGGCTGGCGGCTGCCACCTCACATCCCCACAGCCACAGCGCCGAAGGGACAGTCCTTGGAGCCAGGGTGGGTCCTAAGGGGTGTAGTGGTGAGCGGGACCCACGCGGCTGGGTCTGCTCACTGATTCTGCACTGCACGAGCGTGAGCCGCGTGTCCCCGCTGATCTGCCGCTCGTTCAGGGGGCACCGTGGGCAGCTCTGCTGCTTTACACTCCCCCCGTGCTTACTAAAAGCGGTGTTAACACGATACCTACTTCTTCCCTGTAGCGCAGTGGGCAGCGGTGAGTACCCAACGCTGGTCAGCCAGCACCCCACCACAGACGTGTGCGAAGCGGAACTGGAGGCTGACGGCCCACGGCCACGCTCCAGCCTGCGCGTTGCCGCCGCCCACGATCCGCGACCCCGAGACGCTGTCGAAGAGCGGCCGCTGTCCACACTCTGCAGAACACAACGGGCTGTTACAGGGCTCACACGGGGACGTGGAGCCTTTGGCGCACTGATTGGGTTCGGGGGTCGTTTTCTGTAATCTGCAGCGTTAATTGCCGCAGGAGGTCGGATGTTTGCGGCCAGAGCCCAGCTCTGGAGACCCCAGGACAAGGGGCGAGGGGCTCAGGCTGGAGCACAGGGAGTTCCCCCCCAGTCTGGGGAAGAACTTCTTGCCAGTGAGGGTGAGGGAGCCCTGGGACAGGCTGCCCAGGGGGGGTGGAGTCTCCTTCTCTGGAGAGATCCCAGCCCCTGTCCTAGGGACCCTGCTTGGGCAGGGGTGGGACCCCCTGGGCTGTGGGGGTCCCTCCCAAGCCCTGTGACTGTGACTCTGTGCACCTCACCCAGTTACACCCGGACCCACGCTGAAGGTGCGCGGGTTCCAGTCACTGCGGCTGGATGCGCCCCCCCCACTGAAGTGAGGCACCGTGGGGTACCGCAGCCGTCCCCTGCCCCCCCGTGCCCTCCGACCGCCCGCCTCAGCCCCTCTTCCCCAGTCCCGCCGCTGCGGGACCAGCCCCGGTACCGTCGGCGGAGGCCGGCGGGGCCGCCGCGCCGGGCAGGGCGCCCGCCAGAGGCAGCAGGAGCAGCAGCAGCGCGGGGCCGGGCGGCCCCCGCCTCATCCTCCGTCGAGGGGACAAAATGGCGGCGGGGGCGGCCCGGCCGCCTCACGAAGGGACGGGCCGGCGCGTAACGTTCAGCACGGATCGTTTAATGCTCCGCGGCCGAGCCGCGTTACAACCGCGCAGAGGGAGCGAGAAGCTTCGGTAAGCGCGGCGTGGGCAGGCGAGGCGAGGCCGGGCCGGGCCGTGCCCCGCGCTCCCGCCCCTCGCACCCGGGGGCTGGGCAGGGCGCTCGGCCCGCGTCTCCCTCACGGCCCGGCGGGGCCGAGCCCGGCGCTGGCCGGGAGCGGCCGGCGCGGGGAGCCCGGGGAGTCTCTTCCCAGAGTCAGTCAGGCGTTGGCAGCACTTCCAGCCGCTTAATAAGTCGTTCTTGCCCCGCCTGCCGCGCTGTTCCGCAGCCTCGGGGCCCCGCGCTGGGCAGTCTGTCCACCGGCTGCCGGAATCGAGCGGAATTACAGCCCTTCGCCGCGTTACACAGATTGGGACGCCGGGGTTACCCAACGCGTGGGCTGTTTGCGCTAATTGTGCCAAGGGGTTGCTGGGGGGGCGGGGAGGGGGCGGGCAGGGGGGGCGGGCAGGGGGGGCGGGCAGGGGCGGGGGGGGGCGCCGGGGTTACTTGACAGCGAAGCCGATGATGTGCGGCCGGATGGGCGTCCAGGGCAGCGCTATGCTGATGTGCTGCAAGCTCAGCTCCGAGAAGTTGGCCTGTTCCAGATTCTTCCATATCTCCCTCGTTAGGCAGCACCCGGCAAAGAGGAGCTTCCAGGTTGGGTAGCAGATCTGCTGCCAGAAGTACTTCCAGCTGGACGGATCGGCGGCCACGTGCTCTAGGAAATAGAAGGCGCCGCCCTGGGCAGAGCAGAGTTGTCTCAGAGCTGCTGCAGGCGCCCGGGTTACACAGAACCCCCTCCATCCCACCACCTCGCAAATACCGAGCCGTGTGGGCCGGGTTTCCTTGCCCATCCGAACTCCCCCAGCCCCCCCCTGCCCCCTTCCTGCTTTTGTGGTGTCAGCTGGAATTAATGTAAGCAGAAAACTTGGGCAGATTAGAAATGCCTCTTGGAGAAGCGTGAAGGGTGTACTCACTTGATCCCTCTCTTATTATAGTAACAGTTTGTTGTCCTTTGTTTCGGTTACAGTTCCCAGCGTGTCATTTCTTTTGAAGGAAGCTAAGAGAAATTTATCAATCCTACTCAAACTCATCAGTTTTTGACAACCCAGAGGATTGTCTTTAAAATGCCATTTTAAAGACCAAAAGTCTATTGCAGAAATACCCCAACACAACAGAGTTTTTTAATCTTTCCCCTGATTAGTACACTACAGGGAAGGAAGGTATTTAATAATTATACTGGTTCAGTCATACAGGTAGCTGAGCCCCACTTCCAAGAGGCTGGAGCAGTTTGTTTAACAGGCAGGTTTTCAGTCTTGATCAGAGAGCTTCCCACCCAAAGAAACCCTGGTGTGTGTGGGGAGGGACAGCGCAGGAACCATTTCTGCTTTCAGTGGTGCTCTGTAGTTAGTGACAACGTTAGTGGCAGTTCTAGAGAGCAGACTGTTACTTCTGGGGTTTTACTTTTTTCCCTGGACATCCTGACCAGTGTGCTGCTGCCCCTCTGCACCAGTTAGCACCACAGAGTGGCTGTGGGGAAGTAAACTGGCTCTGGCTGGTGAGATCCAAGCCACAGTTCACTTAGTGTGATTATTTCTATCTTTTCTATGGGTGCAGCGCCTCTGGGAGAGATGGTAAAGGTCAAAGCCAGGCTTTGGGGTACTCACGGGTCTGAGCACACGCAGCACCTCCTTCAGGGTGTCCTTCACGCTGTGCACAGAGCACAGGACCAGGGTGCAGACGACGGCATCCACGGAGCCGCTGGGCACCTGGCGCAGGTCCTCTGCGGCAGCGACTAGGAACTGCTCGTAGTGGATGTGCTGGTTCTTGCTCATGTTTCTGGAGAGGCTCTGCTGGAAGTTGGGGTTTATGTCGGTGCACGTGACTCGGCAGCCCGGCGGGTAGAACTGGAAGTTGGCACCGTAGCCGGTCCCGATCTCCAGCAGCCTGAGCTCTCCTGAGGGGCTGGCGAAGTCCGGGAGGTTACGAAACAGGTCCTGCTTCGGCTTCTTTGCTTTCTGTTCGTGAAACGCAGCGATCTTCTCTAAGATGTAAGGAAAGAACACCTTCTTGCAGAAGGGCTCCCATATGCCCAGGAACGATAGTAAGTAGATGGGCAGGGCAAGCAGGGTGAGGCAGGCGCGGAGGACGAGGATGCTGGCCTCTCTCATTTCCATCGTGGGGCAGGGGGGCCGTGCTGGGCACAACTGGTTCTTCTGTGTGTCAGAGCCCTTGGAGTCCAGTCAGAGACGCATTCAGGTACTTGCTGTGTTCTCTTGCAGCGTATCCAGCTCCTCTGAGTGGTCTGGGAAACTTTTCTTCTAAGCTAGTTTCAGGGTCGGGTCAGAGGCTGGGAAGGGGAAGGCAGCGCCGCATACCAACCAGCGTCCCGTCCGCGCGGGCAGAAGAGGAGCTGCCAGTCCCTTACATAACCCGGGGAACGGGGCAGTGCCGCCCCGCTGGCAAAGTGTCACCACACGCCCCGGTCTGGTGTTGAGCAGTTTCAGGTTACAGTTCATATCTCCGAGTTGAAGGAGACTAATCTGAACCCTGGGCTCGCTGCGGGCGTTTCGTTGGGAGCCGGATCGGCATTTCGGTTCTGTTAGTTTAGGAGTTACTTCAGCGTGCTGCTCTGATGAGATAGTTGCTCTGTGCTCTCTCTGCAACAGCAGTTTCCAGTCTTTCCACTTTGTGGGCACCTAAAACACTGTGGCCTGTGCACACAGGGTCCTCTGTGGGGAACGAGCCTGCTTGTCTGAAGTTACCTTCCCGACCTTTGATAGGGGTGATAAAACAAGTGATTAAATCAGTGATCACTGCACACAGCACGGGGCTGGGGTCTGAGAGCTCCCCAAGCGCAGGTCAGCAATGCTGGATGCATTCTGGAAAACTCCTCCAGCTTGGCAGTGGCCGGAGGATTTTCAAAGGACTTGGGAGCAATGTGGATCAGCCACCGGTGTTTAATTGCTCTGCTCCAGGGGAGCCTCAGGTAGGGAAAGGGGGACCCCAGGTCCCTGAGAAAGGCAGCTCTGTTGGGAATTGCATCGGAGAGTTTTGGGTTTCTGTGGAGCGATGGGTATGGCTGCTGTGTGCTGAGTTACCTCCTCCCTCTAGTGATGATAAAGCAAATATAAAATCCATCCTTATTAGTCTCCTTTATTAACGAACTCTCCACTCATTCCTTCATACCTCCACCTTGTGGCAGCTCCATTAATGAAACAAAACTGAACAGTGGGATTTCCTTTCTGTGTAGACCAGCTGGATGTGTGCAGAGCACAGAACAGAGGCACCGCTGCATTATCATCTGGTACATACGATCTGTACCAGGTTTTAACTCCTCGCTGCTGTGCTGCAGGAAAGCACAGAGTGGGGCAAACAGTGGCCAGGAGAGCAGCACCTTCTCTTGGTGTCCCAGGAGGGTTTAACTGGAGAATGTTTCTAGTGAAACTCCTGGCTTTTAAAAGAAACCTCTTTAAGGTGTGACCCAGATTGGAGGGAGAGCAGAGAATGCAGAATTGAAGCACAGTAAGGCGTGCTGTTAGAGCGTGCAGGAGGCACTAGGGATGTGGCTGATCCAGCCACAGTGTCTTGGAGGGGAGATGAGATTTCTGCCATCGGATTTAACAAATGCCAGTTTTCTCCCAAGTTTCCAGCTTTGTCTGTGGCTGTTCCAGGATAAATCTGTTTTAGCATCCCATGGCCAGGGAGAACGATGCCTGGTGCAGTAATGAGTACTCCCCTGAGTAAAGGAGCATCCTGTCAGGGATCCCTGTACTGGCACAGGGAACGAACTGCTGCTCCGAAATGGATTTGATAATGGGATGGCTGAAACGAAACTGTCTGTATCTATTATACATGTGGCCTGTATCAGAGCCCTGAGAGGCTGCTATTATTCTCTGCCCTCTGTGGTTGCTTGCATGTACTCTCTGTTCCCAATCCTCCCTCTCCCCCTTCCCAGCTCTCAAGGATGTTGGCTCCTCCTTTATTTTGTGTCAGACAGAAGCGCCTTGTCTGGACTTCTCTCCCCTCTGCCTGGTCCCTGTGCAGCAGCTCCACTTCAGAGCTTGATCCAGAGAGCCTGTCTCAGCAAGTGGAAGGATGTGATTCCCAGTCTGAACGTGCTGCAGACACACAGGGAGGTTTCCATCCTTTTATTCAGGGCAGCCAGCGGCTGTACATGGGCTGACTGAAGGGTGAAAACCCTTCCACACAGCACGATCGGGATGCTGGAGGGAGGTCTGTGTCCCACAGCACTCACCATCCTTTATTTTACTGCATACCCCATGATATGAGGACTCGTAGGGAGCCAGTGAGGTGAGACATGAATGCTCCTCACATTCAGTTCCAAGAAATTCGTCTTCTCCGGCTCCTTCTGCCTGTCTCTGCTCAAGGAACACCCGTCTCCAGAACACCTCCAGACTGGTCACAGACCTTTTGCCAAAAGTAGGTCCAGCTGGATTGATCTGCAGCCACATGCTCCAGGAAGCAGAAAGCTCCACCCTGCAAAACAGTGCCATAAATGTGTATACACGACTTCAAAGGGCTTAGGGCTGTTCCCCTCTGGATAGAGAGTTTTATCTTTTGCATGCTGGTAACCACGCTGCCTTTTACCCCCTCTCTGAAGAGCTTCCCCCTTCCTAGGTGCTACACACGCCACAGTCGTGGCTGGTTTGCACTGTGAAGTCTCTAAAAGCTCCTGTCGTTGGGTTTTCCTTGAGGATGGTGGGTTTTACTGGGTGACTGCGTGTTTCCTGCCAGGCAGGGTTTAGGACTCTGCAAGAGGCAGTAGGGGCTGATGGCAGGAACTGTGTCGCTGGGTTTCTGTCCCTGCCTTGGGTGTTTTTCTTCTTCCACTTTCCCAAACAGCTTTGGCCTTGGGGCTTTATGTTTTTCCAGCTGCAGGAGCAGGTGCCTGGCTGCCCAGACTGAGCAGCTGTGTCTCGGGCTTGCCCAGGCAGTCGGCACCCCTTGGCAGGGACTCCAGACTGGGGTGCTGGGGCACACGGGTGGTGCTGAGGAGGGAGGGGGGAAGCTGAGCTGGGTCCTCCTGTGGGTAACGTGGCACAACAGCAGATCGCTCCTGAACAGGCACGTGGGTGTTGCAGTTGGGTTTAAGCTCTTCCCTGGCGTGGTGCAGGTGGTTGGATTTACCCTAAAGGTAGCTGAGCACCCAGGACACAGACTGGCATCCCCGCTCTCCCTGGGCTGCCCAGCTCACCAGCCTGAGCACTCGCAGCACCTCGGCCAGGACCCGGCTGCTGCGGGTGCCGGAGCAGCAGGGTGCACAGCACCAGGTGCACAGCACTGCCCGCAGCCTGATGCACATCCTGATGCACATCCTGATGCACATCCTCACCAGGGGCAACCACCAGCGGGACGTGACGGTTCTGAGAGAGGCTCTTGAGGAGGAAGGTTCTGAAGTGGGGGTTGGGGTTGGGGTCGGTGCAGGTCAGCCGGCAGCCCGGGTGGAACTGGAAGTTGGTGCCGATTTCCAGCGGCCTGAGCTGCCCCGAAGGACCAGCGAACCTGCTCAGGCTGCTGCACAGCTCCCGTTTCTGCCTGTAGACCTCGTGGTTGTAGCTGGGCGCCACCTTGGCCATGATATAGGGGAAGATTCTCTTGTAGAAGGGACCCCACAGGCCCAGCCCGGCGAGCACATGGGCGGGCAAGAGGAGGAAAGGGACGAGCATCATCCCCGCAGGGTGGCCGGTGGCACCCTGCCCGCTGTGCAGCCCTGCTGCGCGCTCCCAGGGCCGCCTCTGAGCCGGATGTGTCCGTCCTTCCGTCTGTCTGGCCGGGAGCCCAGCGCTCCCTTAAAGGGGCAGCACCGCGGCTGTGCGGGAGGGGGGAGCAGAGGAGGAGCCGCGCTGGGGCCGCACAGCGGGGCCGGGCCGGGCCGCTCCGCTCCTCCGAGGGGAACTTGGTTGGAATCTGTTGCCCGTAGTGAACGTTTAAGTGGACGGAATCGGAAAGGTCGGGTCCTGCCTGCTTGGAGCCCGTTATCAGGGAGAAACAGCCGCTCCCAACCTGCTTACCAGCCTTGCGAGTGCTGCATCCTCGCACCTCTGGCTGCTGCTCAGCCGCGGTAGCGCAGCGTGCAGTGCACGCTCACCCCGCTGCGCCCTCCCCAGCAGCTCCCGGCTTCAGACACCGGCTCATCTTTAGGCCAGACAGAGCTTCAGTACGATAAGTTCTCAGCTGCCTTCTGGTCCCTCGAGGGGCTCCAGGAGAGCTGGAGAGGGGCTGGTGCCCAGGGCAGGGAGGGCCAGGCCCAGGGGAACGGCCTCCAGCTGCAGGAGGGGGATGGAGAGGGGCTGGGGGGCAGGAACCCTTCCTGGGGAGGGGGCAGCCCTGGCACAGGGTGCCCAGGGGAGCTGGGGCTGCCCCGGTGTCCCTGGCAGGGCTCGAGCTGGTTGGATGGGGCTGGGGGCACCCTGGGAAGCACAGAGCCCCCGTGTGCCGTGCGAAGTCGTGGGTGTGACATACCCCTGCCCACAGCCTGGGGACTGACAGGGCACTTCAGAGGTCACTGTGCCGCAGGTGAGGGGCGAGGCGAGGGCTGGAATGATGGACTCAGGAGAAGGCAGTGTCCTTATCAAGCGTTTTTGTATTAGTTGGGGTTTTTTTACAGAGCAGCTGTGTGCTCCTTAAAGAGATATAGCCCAGTGCCAGGTAGTTACTGTCCAGATTGATAATTACAGAATCAGGTTGGTTCTGGTGCTTAAATTCTGGGTAGTTTTGCTGGGGTTTAACCCAAGGAGGGGGTCTGTGGCTTTGATAGCTGTGCTGCTCTGATTACAGGCAAGCAAACCCACTACCTGGAGCTGTAGCATTTACCTGCTTTGCCAGGCAGTGTTATTGTGGAAGTACTTTCCAACTGTGCTCGTTTTTTGAGGATTCCCTTTGACCTGGCTCCAGGTAACGAGCTCGATGGCTCCGACGGCTGATCGGGGGTGGATGGGACAGGCTGCAAAACCACCACTCTGTGCAGGGACTGTGAGAACCTCGTGCCTCTTCCCTGGGACAGAGTCTCTGAGGCTGCCCAGGGTGGCTCAGGTCAGTTAGGAACGTTTTTTGGTGTGTTTGGTTATCATTATTCAGCCTCTGAGGGCACTGACCTATTTATTCCTTAAAGCACTTTGCTTAAGGATACCTTACACAAACTGTAATAACGCCCTCGGGGCCCCAGGGTGTCCTTGAAGTATTTCTGGTGCCTGATCCCCAAAGGGACCCGTGTGCCCCCAGTTCCCAGCAGCTCTGGGGGTGCCCTAGTTGGAAGCCTGGGTGTGCTGCTGCGTTTCCATCCAGGGTGCAGCTTGGCTCTCCTCCTGCCTGCGCCCGTCAGCCTGGGTGCAGCACCCTGGGCTTCGAGCTGCGGCACCCTTGGCTGTGTAGAGAAGGGATATTTCTTTTATGTGACCCAACTTTGATGTTTGGGCACTCAGACACTGTGTCAGGAGATGCCATCCTGTCCCTTAGCAGTTTGCTGACAGTGGATTTCCCCCTATTTTTCAGTGTTTCTATTTCCACCTATTTCACATTTGCTGGAAATTCCAGCCTTGGTGAGAACCAAGCTGCACAAAGTCCAGTCCGGACTGAAAACATCTCAGAATCGGTAGCTTTCTGCTTATTTAATGTGTCAGTTATAGCCTGAGCTCTCTGCATGCTTCATGTTGCAGCTGCCCTTGTGTTACAGTAGGGTAGCCCCATAAAGTCAGCGGTGGAACGTGAGGGCAGATGTAGTTCCTGTGTCATTCCTAAGGCAAGATAAATGAGTTCTCCAGCCAGGGCTGTGTCCTGCCAGGTTGTGTGCTCAGCACACAGCTCCCAGCACAGTCCTCAGAGGACAAGGATTTCAAGTCCTGGGGAGAGGACGTTTCTGCAGGGTGTATGGGATTTGTTGTGGGGGGGTTATTTCCTAAACCATCAACCTAATACAGCATCTCGGGTTGTTCTTCCAGCAAGACGGGCACAGTCGTGCTGAGAACAGGAATGAAGGAACAGCATTGAGCCTAAAATTTCACTCATAAATTCTAGGCATAAAACTCTAGGCAGAAGTTTTATGCATAAAGGAGGAGTTGTTGTCTCTCAGCTGAAGAGGGGTAACTTGGGTCAATGATTAGTACTTTCTTATTTGTGATATGACTGAAAACCCTCCATCAATCTGTGTAGAAGGCGGGTTTGTAGCTGAGGACGCTGTTCCCATGAGCTGCTGGGCACTGGGGAGCCCCACGGCTCCCTGAGAAACCTGCCAGGTGCTGAGGAGGGACCTCGGAGCAGAAATCCAATAGCTCTGGTCCTGTTCATAAGGAGGAGGCCAGTAAACCCAGTGCCTGGTACCAGCCAGAGGGCATCGCTGCACGCTCACGTCATTTTGGCAGCCTCTTACTCCCTTCGCAGGTAGAACCACAGAATCCCCTGGGCTGGGAGAGACCCTTCAGATCCAACCACAGCCCCACCCTGCCCAGCCCATCGCTAGATCACCACCTCATCCACACACCTTCTAAACCCCTCCAGGGACGGCGACCCCACCACCCCTGGGCAGCCAGTGCCAAGGCCTGAGAGCCCTTCCAGGGGAGGAATTCTGCCCGATGCCCAGCCCAGACCTCCCCGGAGCGCTGCTTGGTGATGCACCTGTGACATGCAGGGCTGGTTCAGCTCACCCTGAAACCGTCAGAGAAACAGAAAGGGGACAGTGTGTGTGTGGTGCCAGGGTTTCCTTTGCTCCCCCACAGATCACACCGAGCCGCCCCGCTCCAGACTGGCCTGTTTCACAGCTCTGTTCTGCATGGAGAGAAGTTGGAGGGTGGCAAAACCCGGCCTGAACCAACTGTGGCTGCAAGGTCGGAACTTGTTCCCAGCCACGTTCCGCCCCCCGCCCCGGGGCTCCTGCATCCCCCCCCGGGGCTCCTGCATCCCCCCCCCCCGGGGCTCCCCGCACCCCCCGCCCGAACGCGGGTGTTTCCCCGGCCCCGCGATGGTTCCCGGAGTCTCGGAGGATCCCGGCGGGGGTGGGGAAGGGGCTGGCCGGTGCCCGGAGCGGTGCCGCCCCGGCTGGACGGGCCCCGCGCGTCCCTGGGGGGCTCCCCGGCAGCTCGGCTCCGGGCGGGGGGCTCCGGGTCGCTTCGGGTCCCCCCCATTCCCCCCAGGCCGGGCTCAGCTCGCAGCCCCTCGGGCCGCGTCTCCCCCCCCCCGCGCCGCGCGGCGCTCGGGCTTCCCCGCTCCCCCCGCCGGCGGGCGCGGGAGTCTCGCCGCGCTCCCTGCGCCCCCTGGCGGCGGGCGGCGGCGGGGCGGGGGGCGGCACGGCGCGCGGGGGGGGGAGCGCAGGCAGCGCACCAAGATGGCGACAACCGCAGTTCCTCCTGCAGCTCCCCCACCTCCGCAGTCCAGCAGCGCCTTGCGGGAGACGCGCTAGTTGCAGCGGCCACAGTAAGTTGCAGCCCCGGCGCGGGGGCCGGGCGGGGGGCGCCCGGGGGCTCCCGGCCTTTGCTCTCCCGGATTTTTATCCCCGGCCCCTCTCCCCTCCCGCGGCACGCGCTCTGCCCCCCGCACCCCCAGCTCCCCCCCCGCCCCCCGCACGCACCCGCCCGGGCGGGGGCTTTGCCGCAGAGCGATGTCCCGGCGGCTCTCGGCTTGCGTGGGGAGCGATGGCTGCTGCGGGGGGGCGGCGGGGATAAGCCCCCCGCCCCTGCGGTGCGGGTGCCCTGCGAGCTCTTCCCCTCCCCGCCCCTCCGAGCAGAGTTCGCCCCGGTGGGTGCCCGTTCGCTCCGCGCCCGGGGAAGGGGGTGCCGGGGTGACCCCGCTTCTTCCCCCAGCCGACACCGCGCCCCAGCAGCGGCCTGGGTCCTTGGGGCTCCCGGGTCAGCCGCCCGCCCTCCTCCCCCCCGCCCGGCCCCGGCTCTCAGCTGCAGCCGTAGGCCCCGCGGGGCGGGGAGGGTTGCCAGCCCTCCAGCCGGCTTCTCTGCGGGCCTGGGGTCAGCCTTCCCCCGGCTGGGAGGCTGCTGCTGGGAGGGGGCCCTCTCCAGCTACACCCACCCTCGGCCTGGAGCCGCCGGAGCTCCGTCTGGGGTCTGGGCCACCTTCTCCATCCTTCTCCCAGGCCCCGAAATTCCGGGCTGTGCTCTTTGTCTGCATTGTGGGGAGGGAGAGGAGGGATAATTGGAGTTCTCGGTATCCCTTCCCCCCTCAGCCCTAGCTGCAGAGCTGGTACATCCCTCTGCCACCCCCCTTCCCCCCCTTTTCTCCTACGGTTCAGCATCCTGAGCCTCCTGCTGCCAGGGGAGGGGGAGAAGTTGGAGGACAGAGTTTTGTGGGGGAGATGCATGGGGCAGCTTTGAGGTTCCAACCTGACCCAGATGTTGGCATCCCGGTTTGTGCTCTTGCTTCCTTCCACCACACAGATTTGGGGGGAATGGTGAGGGCAAGATTCTGTTGGGCTTTTTCTTTCATTTTTCCTTGCTGGGGAGAGGGAATTGCACGTTCACAAGCTTTTTCTATTAAAAATCTGGGTGTCTTCTTCCCCTCCTCCCCCTCCTTTCTGGTGCAAATTGTGCCCAGCTGATGTGGGGGTGGGGAAGCTGGAATTGCTGCTCCACAGCAGCGGCTGCAGATGAGCCGAGGTGAAGTCTGAGAGTCTGCCGGGCAGGGCAGTGTGTGCGAGCGGGAAGCGGGAGCCTGAGGGCCGGCACAGCTGGCGCCCGGGGGGAGCCTCAGCGGGTCCTGGAGAGGGGTCCCTGGCGGGGTGGGTCCACCCACTGCTGGCTTTCGGCGCGGGCTGTGTCGTGGGGCGAGACCCCCGGGGAGTCGGGCGGGCAGGGTGGGCTTGCGGGGCGCTGCTGTCCTCTGCCGCGTGCGGACACGGAAGCGGGGCCTTGTCACGCTGCAGCATTGTGACCCCCCCGTCCTCACTTCGCGCCGGGGAAGGCTTAATGACGGGGCACGGGTGTTGCGGGAGCCCCGCTGCCCCCTCCTCCGCTCTCGGCAGAGGCCGAGAGGGGAGAGCGCGTTACATCAGCCCGTGGCGGTGGCGGGCGGGCCTGTCCGGAGGGAGGGGGCCTGGGACTGTCCCCGCCCGTCTGCCCGTGCTGCGTGACGCGGCGGCTGCTCCCCCGAAGGGGCCGCGGTGCGGGGGTACCCCCGCTCTGCCCGCCTTGGGGCGGGGGCGAGCTGCGCTCCCCGGGGCTCCCCGGCCGAGCGGCGGGCCGGGTGCTGAAGCGGACAGCTCCCGGGGCCGGGCTCCGCTCCCGGGGCCGGGCTCCGCTCCCGCGGCCGGGCTCCGCTCCCGGGGCCGGGCTCCGCTCCCGCGGCCGGGCTCCGCTCCCGGGGCCGGGCTCCGCTCCCGGGGCCGGCTCACCGCCGCCCGTCGCATGGCGCCGTCTCCCCGAGGCAGGGTGCTGTTATGTAAAGTTCCTGAAGCTGTTTCTCACCTATAAATAGCCGCTGGTGCTGTAAAGCGGCCGGAGAGGCGTTAATGCGCTTCGGAGCCGTAAGCAGACGGTCAGCGTGGCAGTGGCGCTCGGTGAGGCGGGTTCCCCCAGCAGAGCACAGGGCCATTCCCGGCTCCCTAAGGCAGGTTCCCTCCAGCAGAGCACAGGGCCATTCCCGGCTCCCTAAGGCAGGTTCCTCCCAGCAGAGCACAGGGCCTCTCCGGGCTCCCTAAGGCAGGTTCCCCCCAGCAGAGCACAGGGCCATTCCCGGCTCCCTAAGGCGTGTTCCCCCCAGCAGAGCACAGGGCCATTCCCGGCTCCCTAAGGCAGGTTCCCCCCAGCAGAGCACAGGGCCTCTCCGGGCTCTGCTCCCTGTGCTCCGCATCCACTCTGGGTTCGGAGACCCCCAGCCTTAGCTCGAGGGGGGGGGTGTGTTTAAATACGGCGATGGTCAGAGGGACTGGAGGGGTACTCGGCCCTTTGGTGCTCGTTTCAAGGCTTCTGAGTGTCGTTTGCCCCGGGTGAGGGGCCTGGGCCTATGACAAATAGTCTAACTGGTTATATAAGCTCATACGTATGGCTGGTATCTAGATCAACGTATAGATACTCCACTGCTGCTCTAGCGTGTGTGTGTTTGTGAGCAGAGCTGGGGAGCCGGGTTTGGATAAACTGAGAGGGCGATCGCATGCTGCAAGGAGCTGAGCATGGCTGTGCTTTGATTCGCAGCTGAAGGAGGTGAAGTAAAGCTGAAACAGAGTCAGCGTGGAGTGAGGCTGAAGTGGCTGGAAAGATCCAAGTCATGGCATCGCCCCCCTCCTCCTCGTCACGTCCGCTGGCGGGTTGGCTGGGCTCGTTAGCACGCTGCCTCGTTAAAATGAGCCCGTCCAGCTCCACTCTCAATGGGCAGCTCCTGGTTTTCAATGGCCGGAGAGGCCGCAGAGCCCGTGTGTGGCTCTGGGGCATGTCGAGCTCGTGCGGTCACATGGCCCCATTCACGATCGATCGCCGGCCTGCAGCTGCCATTGACAGCAGCACACACACACCGGCCCCCATCGCCCAGCCTGCTGCTCAGAGCAGAGGTTTGGCTTCACGAGGGTACAGGCACAAAACAAAAGCGCTGGAGGTGAGGAAGATCATGTAAGAACCACGGAGGGGGAATTGCATGTGGTGGCTCGTGCTCGTGGTGGAGGAGCAGAGAGCTCCTCCCCGTTGGGCTGTTGGCTTCAGTTGGTGGGGTTCAGACATAACTGAACTCTCAGGGTTCCCCCTTTACGCCCTGTGACTTTGTTCTGCGTGGGCCGGATGGTCATTCAGCTTGAGAGTATGAGAAGAGGCAGCTTACTGCCACAGGGGTTTGGGAAGAGCCCTCACCCAGATTCGGGACTGGTTTTAATGCTTCACATGAACTTCTGCCCTAGGAGGGACTGTCTGTAAACGCTGCTCCACAGTTAGAGTAACTCCTGCCTTCTCTCCCCTCAGTTTTGTCCTGTGACAAGGGATTATTCCTGCCCGATGGAGGACATCCCCATACAGGGTATTTCAAGTAGAAAGAGCAGTCAGCAGGGGCTGGACTGTAGCAAAACCCCAAAACTGCTCTTTTCTATAAACAGCTGTTTCAAAATGCAAAGAAACAGGTATGTAAGACCTCAAAGCCCCTTCCATGTTCCTCATGCTGCTCCTGCATGTGCAGAAAGGTATGAGGAGGTTATAAAGAAAGTATTCTGAGCAGTTAAATCCAGGAGGAAAGTACTCCAGAAACAACAAATGCTGCTGTTCCAATGGTGTTCCCAGCAGGAGATGGACTTTTTCTTGACTGTCTGGTGAAATCAGTGGCAGGATGGTGATGGTAAGGCAACCAGGAATGGCTGACCTCAGGGAGGGTGAGTTTTGGCAAATGAGAGCTGCATGGGGTGATGAGATGAAGGCAGCGTGAGGCAGCCAGAAGGACCCACCCACAGCACGGGTTATACCCCAGGGCTTTGCAGAAGTTCTGGGGTCTGTGTAGGGCAGGAGCAGGGTGTTCGGGCAGGGGGGTGTTCAGTCCCTTCCTGTTTGCTTGTATCAGTCCCATTTGTAGCCACACACTTGAGAGCTCTGCAGCATTACAGGAATTCCTCCAAAATGATTGTGCAGAATAACTGGCCTGGCCCCTGTTCCACGGGACACTGGTGAATGAATTGACCAAGGGATTCAATTGGAGTTGGTGTCTGAGCCGTTTCACAGGAGCTCTTTGTTCAGAAGTGAGGCTTTAAGAAGGGGAAGTTGCTGTACTTCAGCTTGATAAGTCTGTGTGAGATGGGTGATAAATGCAAGTCAGCTTTGAGTAATGGCTATCGCTGGGATCTGGAGAGCCAGGGTTAGCTATTTCTGGTCCCTCTACCTTACCGAGTGACGTTACAGAAGTCACACTGCTGCTGGTAGGGGTTGAGGAAGCACACAGCACTAGATCTTTCATTTCTTGGGGGTTTATTGAAGCAGCTTTAAATATCAGCATTTCTCTTGCTGTTGGTTGCTGCTGTGGTTCTGTCCCCTCCCTGTGTTTCCATTCAGCACTTTACCTCTTAGGAGGCAGATGTGTGGCCAGGTTCAGCTCTGCCACTGCCGTTCCACAGCGTTCCTCTCTCCTGCCCTGTCCGGAGCGTGTCCTTGAGCTGCGCTGAGAGACGGGCGCCCAGGGAACTCCTGCAATGTTTTACATAGGGTGGGGAGAGAGGACCAGCAGCAAAGCAATAGGCACTGCTTGAAAATGACAACATTGCCTGGCTTTATAGCATCAGATGTGCCAGGAGAGCTTTGTGGAGGGCAGGGCTCCTCCTGCGTCACAGCCGGTTGTGTCGCTGCACCTTCCCATTGATAAAACCCAGCCTGTTCCAGGCACAGGATCCACTGCAGATGGAGGAGCTCCTGAAGGCCTTTCTAGCCACGGATTTTCTCATGCATGGGTATTGCACTCTGGCTTGAAGCTTCTGAGGCTGTCTTGCAGCAGAGTTCCAGAGGGCTGTGTCGGTGCGGGTTATATAAAGCCTCACATGAAGGGCTCTCTCTGGAAGGCACCGAGAGACGAACCGCGAGCGGCTGAGTCTCGCCAATGAATAGATGAGGAAATGTATTAAAGCAAAGATATTGCCTCAAAAGTGTTTTTTAATTTATTTTGACAATCAGCTTGAATAATTTATTAGAACACTTCATAATGTACCAGTAAATGGACTGCTGGGAGCGTTTAGAAAAGATAATTAAGCCTTAGCGACTGGGCACCTCGGTACAGCGCTTTTCCTGGTGTAAAATCCTTGATCTTTGAGAAATGCCTGTGCAGATGTGCAGTGTGGCCCCAGGGAGCCCTGCACGCCCAACTCCAGGTGCCTGGGACAAATTCCTGACTCCCCTGAAGTGGCTGGGAGCAGGGCTGCTCATCCCCAGCAGCACAGCAGCATTCCCCATGCGGGTACCGAGCTCTGCGGAGCGCGGTCCCTCTTCCCTGCCAGGACAGTGAGCCTTTGGTCACAGTTCTCAGGCTGGAGGCTGGAGAATCAGACGTGGGACGTGCTCCTTTCACCACAACTGATTCTTCCAGCATTTATTCTTGGCAATTCCTGTGTATCCCAGCGGGGCAGTACTCAGTTGTGCAATAAATCCGACCACCTGTGTGACTGTTCCACGCTGTATCGGGGGCTTGGGGTGGGTTTTGGGGTTTTAAATCAAACCCCCTCTCTGAAATGCCCCGAGTAGTTCTCTGTGTGTGCCCTGAGTCAAGAGTAGGGGCTGGAGCTGGGCAGCACCTCTGGTCGCTGTAAGAGTGCTGAGCTGTCAGAGGTCTGCAAACTGCTCTCTGAGTGCGAAGGAATCCAATAAACATCCCATTCCCTCTGGTTTATATCCTAGTTTTGGCCTTTATCCTGATCTGGGAGAGTTTATTGGGAAAACAGAGAAAGTCGGGACAGGCGAGACCTTCCCAAGAGAGGAGAGCCCTGGTCGCGACTGTCTGGTGCCATCAAGCAGCGTCCCTGCCAGTGGGTGCTGGACGCTGGGAGAGGAGCGATTCCTCCCTGGAACTTCGGTGGTGGAGCTGTCTGAGCACAACCAGAACCAGCAGCCCGGGGCAGGCTCACAGCTGCAGCTGGACAGTGTCCTTGTGAAACCGCCGTGCTGTGCAGTTGTGTACCAGCTTGGGGGTACTTGGGGGGGGGTGATGCTGTGCAGTTGTGTACCAGCTTAGGGGGTACTTGGGGGGGGGTGATGCTGTGCAGTTGTGTACCAGCTTGGGGTACTTGGGGGGGTTGTTGCTGTGCAGTTGTGTACCAGCTTGGGGGTACTTGGGGGGGTTGTTGCTGTGCAGTTGTGTACCAGCTTGGGGGGTACTTGGGGGGGTTGTTGCTGTGCAGTTGTGTACCAGTTTGGGGTACTTGGGGGGGGGGGTTGTTGCTGTGCAGTTGTGTACCAGCTTGGGGGGTACTGGGAGGGGAGTTTTGTTGCTTTTCTTTTTTAAATGGCCACTCAGCAGGTGAGCTGGTGGCTCCCAGCTGCTGGTTGTGTCGCTGTGCGTACGGTGCAGGCGTTCATTTGTGCCTTCATTTCTTTTTCCCTTTTCTATGCTGTGTCCCTGAGCTACTTTGGTTTCTAAATTCGGGCCTTACATATTTATCTGTGCCATTCAATTAGACCACATCCCCAATGCTGCTATATAGTTTCACAGTATGTGGGAAATTTGGTAATTAAATGCATGCAAATGCTGCAAGAATAGAATAAATTAATTTTTCCTTAATATCAGCAGGCTATTCTGTGATGCTTCTGGAGATAACATGACCAAGATTCTGGCTGCTTCTCCCCACTTCTTCCCATCTTTTCTGAGTCTTTATTGTTACTACTCCAGAAATACCTGGTGGGAAGAATCCCAGCCCAGGCTGCGCCGCGGGGGTCAGTGAGGAGGGAGATCTGTACTTAAGCGTTTTGGGTTTCCAGATGAAACCTGAGGTGGGCCCAGCGTTGGGTTCAGTTCTCTGTGTGTGTGGTGCAGCTTTAGACTTGCACGTGGATCAGGAAGTGCCGAGGGGGCACAGTCACAGGGAATACCCAGGGCTGGGAAGACACTTCGCGCTGGATGCTCCGGCTCTTGGAGATAACCCAGGGTCAGGGTTAGAGCCTGGGATCCCTGGGTGCTCCTAAAGAAAGGGCTTTACTTGTGAACCCGCTGCAGGCCCTGAACGTTGTGATGCTCCCTTTTGGAGCGTGCCCGATGCTGGGGCGCTCCCAGCTCGTCGCTAGGGATGGGCACAGCCCTCCCTTCCGTGATGCCCTGGCTGCTCTGAGCTCTCCCCACGTGGGTTCAGCCTCCAAAGCCAGGGGCCGTAAAGCCTGTCAGTGGCTAAGGCCGCTCGGGGAGAGCCGGGTTTGAAGGGCTCGGCCCTGTATCGCGGTTCCCCAGCAGCTGGAACTCTCTCCTTCCAGAGACCCCAGCGCTCTCACACAGGTCTGATGCTGTGCACGGGTTTGCTCAGATGATCTGACCTTACTGATGAGGGGTTTTCCTTGCTTATGGGACTGTAACTCCCCGGCCTTCCCCACGTGTCGGTGCCGTGTGCTCCTGGTTATTTTTCCTTTCCTCTGGAACTCGTTGCCACTTTGGTGTGCGGGTTCCTCCCCGAGGCGCCCGGCGATGCCAGGCCGGGTTGTGCTCCTGCCTGCGGTACTGCAGTGCTGTTGCATCAGCACAGGCTTTCTGGACTCCCTCTCCTCTCTTGGCCTCCTCCCGGAGTGTGGAAGCCTGAGAGGCACCAGCAGCTCAGGAACGCGATACATTCTCGCTGCTGGTCCGCGGGTGAGAGCTTGGCAAGAGGTGCAGAGCTGCAGAGGGCTTGTAGGCGGCTGGAGCCAGGGGAACAAACTTCCCCACAGCTCCTCTCTTCCCTAGGGGTGGGGGAGAGAGCGAGGTGCTGCTCCTGGGGACTGTGCATCCTGACGGGGATTGGGGCTCCTCTGTGGACTGGGAGCTGTGTGAGGTCTTCTCTACCTTGCCCGCTTCCCTTGACTTGGGATTTGAATCTAATAACCAGTGTGGTACCACCATTTTTGGTACCACCATTTTTGGTACCACCATTTTTTCAGGGAAATGCTGGTTTTGAGAAAGAAACCACCCTGAAAAGCAGCTGTGGTCTAGAACAGAGTTTGTGCTCAGGAGACACCCGAACTGGGAGAGCTGGAGGCTGTTGGGGATCCGGGTCTGCGTGCCGGTTCCACCTGAGTGGCAAACGTTGGGTGTAGGAGTGTGGTGGGCAGGGACAGGGTGGGATGGGGTGGGCAGGGGTGGCAGGGATACCAGGGCTCACCGGGTGTCCCACACTCGACGTGCCTCTGCCTGTAGTCTGTATCAGGACTAAAAAGCCATCAGGCCTGCTTGCCTCACTCTGTGGGTACCTGCAAAGCAGAGCTGCCTTGGGCTGGTGGATGCTGTGTGCTTGCCCGCCGGTTCCTCGCAGTGACTGACTTTGCTCTGCCTCTGCTCTTTGCCCCCCTGCAGAGCTGACCTGTCCGGGGTGCAACACAACTAAAGAAGCAGCTGCAGGATGAAAAGATGGCAGCACGGCTGCTCGCACCACCAGGCCCTGATAGTTTTAAACCCTTCACTCCGGAGTCTCTGGCCAACATCGAGAAACACATCGCAGAGCTGAAGAAGAAGCAGCGCCCGAAGCAAGACAGCAGCCACCGGGATGACGACGAAGACAGCAAACCCAAACCCAACAGTGACCTTGAGGCGGGGAAGAATTTGCCTTTCATCTACGGGGACATCCCAAAAGGGCTGGTTGCTGTACCGCTGGAGGACTTTGACCCTTATTATATGACCCAGAAAGTGAGTCTGCTGGAGAGAAGTCGCTAAACCCTCTTTTACTTGGGAAATGGCAGGTTTGGGGATGGTTTGAGTAGAAGACAAAGAACAGTGTCTTTGGATGGGGGTTATTTTGGTTGGTTTTGTTGTGCTTTTCCTTTGGGGTTTCATAGAGTTTCTGTGATCAGTCTTTAAGCACCTGCTTGGATGGAGTTAGAACAAGACCTGGAAACTAAAACCAGATGTGCTCATGTGCCGATTTAACCATGAGAGCAGTAAGAGGAAGTTAATTGATGGGTACTGGTTACCAGTTCTAATGTGTTTCTTTGCTTGCATGGGATCCAGCCTGGATTCGGTCGTTGTGAAGCAGTGGGATACAGAACCACGACCAAAAAAACCAAATGAGATAAACTAACGAGCTGGCTTCCAGCTGCATCATTTTTGTTTATAAAATACTTGTCTGTGGAACTAGGGTGATGTGGCAGGAGGCACCTGTGGGTGCTGAGATGTTTTAAGAAACGAAGTGGTGGCATGAGGGAAGTCAGGGGTGAGAAAGCAAACACCATGGTGGAGAGGGAGGGGAGGGATTTCCTTAGAAGGCTGGATGAGGTAAAGCTGACGTTCTGTCCTGTTTAATTTCATTACTTTATTTGATAGAAATGTGATCAGAACGAGCTGAGGGAATTGCCATCCATAGCTCAGGCTCAGCCGGGCCGCTCGAGAGCCCGGACGTCTGGCCGTGTGTGTGACAACAGTCATGATGTGGCTGCTCAGAGCTCAGGTGGAGTGGCTGCTCAGAGCTCAGGTGGAGTGGCTGCTCAGAGCTCAGGTGGAGTGGCTGTGGGGTACAAGCAGAAGCTGCCTTGGGTAATGGGGTGGTTTGTGGCTTTGGGTTGGGGCAGCTGCTTCCTGTTACGCTCAGGGAGCGATTCTGTGGCCTGCAGGGATTATTCATACGAAATCACCCCAGTCTGATGCTGGGTGTCCCTGACTGTTCTTCTCTGCCTGAGCTCAGTGGTTGTTCCTTGTGTCGGTGGGGCGCGGTGATCTGTGAGCGCGGCGCAGGCAGACGGGTGATCGGTGGGTTGGTACCTGAGGAAACATGTTGACAGCTGCTCTTGGCTGGTCAGGGGGTCCCTTTTCCTCAGAAACACCTTCTCCCCGTTAACCAGGCGCTTTCTCACTGGTGCATCTGGTGTGGTCTGGTTTTGGTGTGGGCAGGCTGTGAAGGGCAGGCACGTAGCTGAAGAGCAGCTCCCAGGGTCTCTTGGCTGTGGTGTGGCCACCAAATCAGGTGGTAGGAAGGTGCTGGAAATCCAAGTGAGAGTGTTCTCTGCTCTGTGTGCTCCTCCCAGGGAGCTGGGCTGTGTGCTTTCTGGGCAGGAGAGGAGAGCAGAGCAGAGCGGTGCCTGAAGGGCCCGTGGGCACTGCCAGCTCCTGGAGCGTTGGGCAGAGGCTCCTTGGTTGTCTCAATGTGACAGTGAAGGTAGGAGGCAGAGGGGAACCCCATCACACCTCCATGTTTGCCTCCCAGCGCAGCACTATGAACAGACCGTTTTTAGGGAGGAATAAGCCACATCCCAGCTCTGAGGCATCTGTCAGCCCCAGAGGAGCGTTCCTGCCCCTTCAGCTCGCTCGTCCCGCCTGCCGTGCGGAGATAGGTGTGAGCTCTCCAGGAGCTGGAGCAGCTGCAGATGGAGGGGAAGGTTCTGGAGATGGGAGACAAGCTCACACAGCCCTGCCAACCTGGTCCTCACTGCTCTGTGAGCAGAGCCCTGCTCTTCCCATAACCACTGGATTACCACTGCTCTGTCTCCCTCTCTCTTGCCTCCGCTTCGGCACGGCGGCACCTCAGGTCCCTGCGACTTCTTTGCAGCTTCAAATCGTCAGTGACTTCCCACTAAAGAATTTTTTTCAGGCCATTAAAAAAGGCCCTTCTCTGAATCATCAGGAGTTGCGAATCTGCTTGAATCATGGGACGTTTTCCAAGATGTTTTATTTTTTCCCTTCCCTCTCCAGCACTTGCCAGAAGCCTTTGCATCACAGGTCTCTTCTCCTCAAGCCAGACGTGCAGCGGGCACAGGAACAAGTCAGCTGGTTCCTTTTCCCTGCAGCAGGACACGGTGATCTTGGTTTATCTAAGGAAAAGGAAACTGCATTTTAACGGGAAAGCTGAACTTTCCAGTGACCTGTTAACTGATATTTAAAGGAGAAACAGCCTGACCTAGAAACAGAACCATGGCACAGGGAGCCGAAACGCCAGCCCTGCAAGGGATGGTTTTGTCTGAGCTGCTTCTTTTTTCTCTGCTCACTTGTGTTTTGGAAAAGGGGAGTAAGGACTCTCAGGAGAACTGTGAAAGCCCCTGTGCTCACAGGTAGGGATCAGCTCCTTTTCGACTCTCTCCAAGCACCAGAGAGAATTTTTTCACAATTCTATTGCAAACAGTGATGGCCTTCCAGCTCCTGGCCTGAAGCACGTGGTAGAAGCAATACTTGTCCATGGGATTTGTTGTGGAAACCTGAAACGTTTCAGTTAAAAAAAACCCAAACCCCCTGAATTTCCTTGTCTGCAGGTGCAGACAAAATACAGCTACCTGTCTGGGCGTTCCTAGCAGGGAGAGCAAAGCACCTGCTGGGCTCCTCATCTGGTCGTCCTTCGGGTTTGCTTTAGACGGAAGGACCATCGTCCTCTTTTATTTCCACAAATGTATTAAGAATTATTAGGGCTTTTAAATGTTTTTCCATCTTCTAGACCTCTCTTTCCTTCTCATCCACTTACACCTAAGCTGTCACTCCCAGTAATCGACTCCTCGCCCTGGTCTGGCCCGTTGGATGTGACTTGTGCCACGTTGGGGCTGTTTTCCTCAAGTAACTCCCATTTCACTCAGTCCAAGTCTCCTGCTCGCTGCAGATCAAGGGAAAGGTGCTGATAATCCCCCATGGCTCCATTTCCCAGGCAGGAGAAGGTCCCTGGATGTTCTGGGAACTGGGGCCATGTATAAGCTCAGGGGAATTGGTCTGGGTGCAAAGTTCAACCCTGCAGTTGTAGAAGACTCTGCACACCCGTGAGCATCCAGGGCCAGAGCGGGACTGCCTGAGGTCACCTATATCCTGCAGATGAGCACCTGAGGATCCCTCTGGTGCGGATGTGCCAGTGGAGTGACTTGCAGCTTCCTCAAGTCACATGCAGGGTTTGGAATTGGGCCCTCTGGTCCAGAATGTCACCTTGACAGCCTGGGACTGGGAAAAGTACAGGGATGGGAGAGGCCGGCTGGCGGGAGGCACGTCTGGCTCTAGCATGTGCTCCAAGGAGCCTCCGCTTGGGACTTGTGTAGGGCACAGTCCCGGCCCTACAAGGTCACGGTGCCGTTAACGGGGTTCGCATCTCACTGAAGGCGCTGAAACAGAGAGGAGAGTCAGGACCATCTCAAAAATCAGCCTTTCAACCTCATTTCCAAAAGCTAATTACCTTTGCTAGGTCTTGTGTGTTTAGTGTTCTTTCTTCTTCCACTCCATATCTCCAACAGCCTCCAAAGGAAGAGTAACATGCCCTTCCTAGCTCCCCTCCCCGTGTCATGGTGGAGCCAGGAAGGGAGAGCACGGTCCTGGTGAGGTCCTTTACCAGGGCTTGGATGGAAGGAGGGTCCTGGAGCTGTTTGCTCTCGTGTGGCTGTTCCTGAGATGACACAGAATGGCCCTGCTTGTGTCCAGCCCTGGAGCTGCAGTCACACTAGAGCTCTCAGTGTGAGCAGGGCGTGAGGAGTGTGGCACGGACCGAGCCAGTCCCTGCTGCAGTCACCTAAATAGCTGCATCCCACTGGCGATGAGTGGAGCGAGGAGAGCGGTTCCGCTTCGGAGGCAGAATGAATTTCCTCACGTAGGCAGACTGAGTCGTCGTTAGAGCTTCAATCCAGATCCGTTTCTCAAGACTGTGTGGTGAACAACGTTTATTTTTTAAAACACATCTTTGAGGAATGTGTCTGATGGATTTCAAGAGGAGCCAAGGGGATTCTGTACAGTGAGCTCGAAACAAGAGAGTAAAGCAGAAGCAAAGGCTGGCAGATACTTTTTTCCCTGTGAGCTTTTCAGCACTGAAGAAAGAATAAATCTGTCCCCTTTTTTGGAGGGTGGAGTGGAAAAATAAACATTAAATGACATTGTTTCTGTGTTAGGGAGCGAACCTCCCTGAGCCAAAACAGCCTTGCAGGATAGCTGTGTCAACACTGAGTTCTGTGTGTATTCCTGCGGCCCAGAGGGTGCCAGAGTCCCTGTAACTGCATTTGGAATGAAGCTGCTGGGTAACTCGCTCTGGGTGTCGTCAGGAAGCCGCTGCTCCCTTGCTTAGCATCAGAGCAGACAGTCAGCAGTTACTGCTGTAGGAACATGGCTCCATATGTTCTTAGCCTGCTCGTAAGGCTGTTTTCTCCTGAGAGCTGCTGCCCACTCCCCTGGCTTCACTGGGTGTAAAACCTGCCTGAAGCCAGCGGGTTTGTGTCTCGTCTGACGCGGTGGCGCGTGGCCATCGCTTGCTCCGTCCTGTCGAGCTCTCCAGCGTGGTGGCTTTAATGCTCCACTTTGCCAACCTGTCTCTGTCCCCTGGCTGCTTGGCATGTGGGACACCTGCTGAGGCTGCTCTGGAGCGGAGATTCCGCAGCCAACTCCACCCAGACTGGACAGAGCCTTTTGCACAACTCTTTGAGCAGCAAACCGAAGCTTCTCAACGTTCAACCAGAGCTCATCTCCTGGAAGAGGACTGCCAACCACCCGCCTTCCTCCAGCCACCGCCTTTCTCTGAGGTTTGAGCTTTGCCTCAGCAGATCTTAAAAGGGCTTAAGGACATTCTTGGCCCTGAACCAGCAAGTGTTTTAAGAGCATGCAGCCATTTTGCAATTGGGTTTTAATCTGTCAGCAGCATAAAGAAAAACCAGGATCAGGTTTGGAGCTGCCAAAGGCTTTCTTGGCTTTTGTGCTCCTCTTTCTACTGGCAAGGCCAAGCAGAGTCTTACCTGGGTGTTACACGAGGCACAGGGGAGCTGGAGCAGTGGAGCTTGGAACCATCATCGTTGATGAGCAGACTGGAACGCACGGCACCTTCTTTGTGTTGCAGGGTGTACTGGGAGGCCCAGTTAAGATGGGCTTTGCAAACAGGAATCGTTTCACTGGGAATTATGGTCTAAAAGGAACGCTGACCACTCTGCAATGCACAGTGTTTAAAACTCGAGGGTTTTAGAGCATTGTTCCGTGCCCAGGTGCCCTGTGCCGTGGGGCTCGCTGCTGCCGTGCCAGAGCTGACCAGGGCTGTGTTTGAAGCGCTTCCTTAGCGGTTACGCTGACTGATCCTCCTCACAATCCCATTCTGATTTCCTTTTCCCTGCTCAACGCTCTCATTTAGCCAAATGAACTAAAACACGTTGTTTGGCTCCCTGGGAGGGAAATGACAAATTCCCCAGAGCCGGTCTCCTGGGGGAAGCAGAGTGTTGGCAGGGAGCCCCTGTGGATTCCCCTGCCCTGGGCTCCGGGAGGGCTCCGGGCTGTGCCAGACCGGGGGCTGGCTCTGGGGAGGGGGCCGGCAGCGAGTCCGGCTGCGCTCTGTCCCCCAGCAGCAGCGGGTTCATCCTGCCACACCGACCCTGCGGCATCCCAGAGGGAAGATCGGGTGGGAAGATGGTGCTGGGGAAAAGGGGCTCTGGCTCCTCAGTGCACACAGTGCTGCTTTCCCCTGGGCAGTAGGTGCATGGAGTGTGCTGGTGTTAAGCCACCGCAGCTCCAGTTCTGCCTCTCCAGATGGCTGCGTGTGGTTCTGCTCACCAAGGGGAGATGGAGGAGCAGCTCTGTGCCGTAGGGCTGGGGATGGAAAGAGGAGAGGGCTCCTGCCTCACGTTCACATGGTTCGTTCTGCAGGTTCTGTAGAAAGTAGCAGCCCTCAACCTCTCACTAATTAACAGCAACGAGAGCCCGTGGCTGGGCCCAGGGCACCAGCCTGGAACATGCTCAGACTTCACTGGGCAGGGACAATGGGTGTTGGACTTGTCTCTGCTGGGGGGGGTGGAACTCTACCATGACATTTTCTTTCTGCTTACCTGTCCACCTTCCTTTGCAGGTGAGCTGCTGTCTTGTTAAACGCGACTCGTTGCGGTAGCTGTTAACGAGGTTTGGGAAGGAGGCACAGGCCACGCCAACGCTGTGCCCCAAGGGTGGTCCTGTGCCCTGGGCAGTGCTGCCAGGGCTGGCTGCAGCTGCCAATCCCACTCCTGAATTCAGAGTTCTGGGGGGGTCTCGTTTTTCACCAGTTCCTCAGGGATAACAGTGGTTCTGCCCTCGTGGGGCCGGGGGGGAAGGACCATCCTGGGTGGGGATTTCACTTCTGCTCTGAGGTGACATGGATGGTTTGGAGTGGAGTTATGAGGTGCTGGTAGGTATGTTCTACCCTGATGGGAGCTCACACCATCGGGGGATTTCTCTTTTAAAAGAGCAGAAAATGCTATTTATTTATTAACTATGGAACTTGTTTGTCTTTTTCTGTACAATTCCCGCTCTGATGTTCATGCATTAACTCTCTCTCTCTCTTTCTTTGTTTCTCTACAGACCTTTGTAGTACTAAACAGAGGGAAAACACTCTTCCGATTTAGTGCCACACCTGCCTTGTACATTTTAAGTCCTTTTAATCTGTTTAGAAGAATAGCTATTAAAATTTTGATACATTCATATCCTTTTTACTACTGATCAATTCTATTGCCTCTGTATGTTCGTTGAGAAGTCCCTCCCCTGTTGTCTTACGGCCGTGTAGGAATTCCCCTGGTTTGGCCTCAGAGCACACCCCAAACATGCCTTTTTGGAAGGGAAACATGGTCCTTCAGGCACATCCAGTCTGCTGAACTTGTCATTCATTTTCCCTGCTAAATTGTTCCTGTCTGTGTCTGTTCTTCCATTGGTGCACAGATATTGATAAGCTTTGGAAGGGATAGGATATAATTTGATTGAAGGTTGTGCTTTGCATGATGAGGAGTTGAACTTTAAGTGGTTAAACAGAGTCAGTATCTGGAGGAGGAGTCAAAGATCCCTCGATGCAATTAGATGCTGACTAATTTCTTGCTCTTTTGGCATCCCCAGACTTCACCCTAATGGCAAGGCTGTTCCAAAAGGTCCCGCTGCTGGGCTGCAACAGCTCTTAGAGCTTCGGCACCGTCATCATCTGCAGGGGCTATTAGGAGAGAGGGGGGGAAGGGGATGAGCTGCTCTGCCCTGTGTTTGTTTATTTATAGAGTGACTCTGAACCAGACGGTTCAGTTCTGCTTTAGAGGCCTCTATAAACTTACATCCTGCATCTCCTATGAAGAAGCTTTTCCCTCCCTCGACGCTGCCTTGGGCTCTGAGGCTGGGAGTGTTGCCTTTGCCTTCTGTGTCGTTTCCCAGAGGTTTTCCTCCCCTCTGGGTGTGCTGAGAGGTGCAGATCTGTCAGGGTGAGACCAAGATGCTGACAGCAGATCGTAGAATCACAGGATGTGTCAGGCTGGAAGGGACCTTCAGAGCCCACCCAGTCCCACCCTGCAGCGAGCAGGGACATCTTCACTAGAGCAGGGTGCTCAGAGCCCCATCCAGCCTGACCTTGGATGTCTCCAGGGATGGGGCCTCCACCACCCTTCTGGGCACCCTGTGCCAGTGTCCCACCACCCTGAGAGGGAAGAACCTTTTCCTAATACCCAACCTAAATCTCCTCTTTTCCAGTTTAAACCCATCACCCCTCATCCCATTGCTCCATGCCCTCAGGAGCAGCTCTTCCCCAGCTTCCTACAGGCACCTTTCAGGGACGGCTTTGGAAACCAAACAGCTTTGGATCTGACCCTGGATTTTGTCCAATCTTCTGACAATCCAGTGGTTAAAATCCACTCAGACTTGTAGCTCTGAAGTTGTGCTGTCCCTGCAGAGCTCCTCGAATCAGTCCAGCACCTTCCATCTGCCACCGTGACACACACGATCCTGCTGTCCAGGGAAGGGGAATTTACCTTGATGTTACTGGATAGATGGAGTGACCTGGGGAGGCTTTTTCATTTGGAATCGTTCAGACTTACCAGGAAACACAAACCAAATTGGATGGTGACATGAAAATGCTGTTTATAAGTAGCCACCCTTGTCTTTTCCCACGACTGCTGGAAGCATCTTGGCTCTCAGAGGACAGACAGGGGGTTGAATGTGGTCGTTAGGGAGCTGCAGGGGATGAGAAGAGCCACCCTGGTGTCCCTTTGATCCTTGACTTTGTTCCACAGTATTTAGCATGATCATTATGTGCACTATTTTGACCAACTGTGTATTCATGACTTTTAATAACCCACCCGAATGGTCGAAGAATGTGGAGTAAGTAAAGCTTCTTGTGTTCCTAACAGTCCCACTGATGGTTGTTTCTTCTTCCCCTGAGAATTCCCTTCCACTCACCTTTCAGTGAGCACCCCAGTTGTCTTTCATACCCGCTTTGTTTACACCAAATTCTTTGTAACTCATCTTCTTTTCATGCCCAAATCGACCTTTCTAGAACCTTCTCAGCCCCCTCTCTCTCTCTCCCCCTCACAACAGGTACACCTTCACTGGGATTTATACATTTGAGTCGCTTGTGAAAATCATTGCCAGAGGTTTCTGTATAGATGGCTTCACGTTCCTGCGGGACCCCTGGAACTGGCTGGATTTCAGTGTGATCATGATGGCGTAAGTTGTGCTCTCAGCTTCCCTCGGGTGTCTGGAGGGGACGAGACCCTGGGGAGAGGGTGGGAAAGGGAAAGGACGGGTGGAGGAAGACTTCAGTGACTCCCCAAAAGGTTTCTTGCTGGGTCTTTCAAAAGCAAGCCTTAGCCTGACGCAGAGCCACGCGCCTGAAGCGAAGCTCTGAGTTAATGGAGCGGCTGCTGCAATAAAGCACCATTTCCTGAAAGCTGCCTCGATTAATGGGAGGCTTCATACAGCACCCAGCACTTTAGATCACTCACACACCAGAGTGGCAGCTGCTGAGCCTGGGACTAGGAGCCAAACATCTTCAAACCCTGGGCTGTGCCGCTCAGTCCCTCCTTGGGCTCCCACATGAACATTCCCTGGGCTTATTTGCACTGTTAACCCCTTCCCAACAAGGAAGCAGCATCAGAGAGGGAGATGCTTGTTTTTCCTTCCTCATTCCTTCCTCTTGTGCCAGCTCAGCTCAGCTCAGCTTAGCCTGGTGTGAGGATTCCTGGGGCTGGCTCAGTTCTCAGCTGCACCAGGAGATGCAGGCTGAGTTCCTGGTGTTTTCCTTACCGCCCTGTGTCAATCCTTGCTTAGGTTTACACCCTGACAAACTCCAGGCTGGTGTCTCTGCTGGTCCCAGGTGCTGGTGGAAGAGATGATTTAACTTTATTTTCCCCCTTTTACACTTGTTTTTGGAATATTGGTGTGTGTGTGCATGTTTGGGTTCCCAGAGTCAGCAACGGCTGATGGAAGCTGAGGGACTGTGTAGGAGGGCTCAGGAGCCCAGCTTTCAGAGCACTTGACCTTAATCACAGCAAGATGCTTTAATCATATAAAACACCCTTTTTGGGGCTGGATTCTGCACCCTGAAACCTGAGTTTCTGCTCTTTTTCTACTCACCTTTTAGCTGTGTATTTAATACTAAATGCAGGGGGTTGGACATGGCACACACAGAGCAGATGGTGCCCTGGCACTTGTGGGTCAGGACAGACTGGGATCTGTGTGTGGTGTGAGTGGGTGAGGCTCCTGTTCTGTGCACACCGAATCCCACCATCCACTGGGTGTTTCCTCCCTTTCTCCATAAATCACCAGGTGATACCACACCAGCTCTGAACAGCCTGTGCACTGCTTGTAAATCAACGTGGTGCTGACCCCCTGGCTGATCAGACTCTGCCACCTCCCTGCTTCCAGTGGGGCTGCCTCCGAGTATAATCCTTTTGGGGTGTGTGTGTCAAGGGCTAGAGCGAGCCTGTGTGCTTCCTCATTCCCACTTAAGAGGGTCTAAATTTCATTTATTTAATCCCACTAAGAGGGTCTAAGTTCTGTGAGGCCCTTGAGGCCTTTCTGCACCAGGAGGAATCGTGACCATAGGGTGTTTCTTTGTGTTTTGATGCCACACAACCCCACAGAGGAAGGATTCTGATCTGGGGTGGAAGATGGCTCTGCTAGCCTTGGGCTAAGCCTCTTGCCCTCTGTGTATCTGGGGTTTACCCCCTTATAAAGCGGGGACAATCCTTCCCCTGGCTCTCAAACAGGTGGTAAAGTGTAAAGGATGAAAATGAAGGAGGCTGATCAAAGTGAAGCCAATATACCGAGGTGATGTCACCAAGTGCCCTGGCACACGTGGTGGTTTCACGGTGTCCGCGCTCTGTAGCGATGCTGGGACACTGCCGAGTCCCGTGCAGGCCAGAAGCCAGTGCCTGTCCAAACATCACCTGGACAAGCTGGTGGCAGCACAGAGAGACTTAGGCTGTGGTTTGGCTCTGCAGTCTCCTGTCTCTGAAATGCCAGTTCTAGAGCGTTTGCGATTACGAGCTGTTTCCTACAGACAGACAACTATATGAGAAGGGAAGTGACCCCAACGGTGCCATTAACTCTGGTTTAATTCTGCAGGTATATAACAGAGTTTGTAAACCTAGGCAATGTTTCAGCTCTGCGCACTTTCAGGGTTCTGAGAGCTTTGAAAACTATTTCTGTAATTCCAGGTAAGGCGGCCTCCGGTTGGTGTTAGCTGTTGGGTACAGGCCCCTGTGAGTGATGTATTGCTTCGTCTGTAGTGGTGGTTTTATTTTGGTGTGTGTATTGTCATTGTGTTCTTTTTGTGTGTGACCTCCCTCATTGCAGATATGTCACAGAGTTTGTGGACCTTGGGAATGTCTCAGCATTGAGAACTTTCAGAGTTCTCCGAGCTTTGAAAACTATCTCTGTAATTCCAGGTGAGAACCACTAAGCATTAAAGGCTCGTGCGTGTGTCTCCTCCATACCTCCCCTCCCGTCCTGCATTGCTTGTTTCTCAGAAGTGGCACTGGGATGGCTTTGATGGGCTTTGCAGTCTGTATAAACAGAGTAGTGTGAAACTAAGGCCATCAAACTGTGGGATAAAGAGTCTGCTCTTCCATCCTCCTTCATCCCTGTGTCCACATGTGGCTGTCCTAGCTCTGAGATTAAAGCCAGGCCTAAAGTTTGGTTCCAGGTTCTTGCCCCATGAGCCATCCCACTCTCCTAGAGATGTTTTGGGAACAAGTTTGTAAAGCAAGTGAACAAAGCCCACCTGAGCTGAAAGCCTTTCTGCCTGAGGCCACTTCAGTTCCTTGGAATCCAATGGGATCTGGGGCAGGTAATGACATAAAGCTCATTCGACCTCCCCAGCGTCAGAAAGGGCTGGAGACAGACTGACCACACCATTGGCATCACCAGCTTTTGCACTCCTGTGTGTGGTGGAACCATCCCTTGGTCCTTAATGCTGTAATGTGTGGCCCAGAGTACCGACCGAGCCCTCGGTGAGTCCCAATCCAGGGACCTGCCTGTTTCACCTGCCACCCAGAGCTGGACTTTGTGGGCCCATCCCTTACAAAGCTACTTCTAGACTCTAACACACTCTGGGTGTTAAAGAGCAAGTGATGGCCCTTCCTTTATTGTCAGAGACCACGAGGTGTCCCGGCCTGAGGATGGTTCTGCACAGAAACCCCTGCGGATGGTTCTCCAGAGTGTCCCCGATTTTAAACTCCAGCTCAGGGCTCCATTTCCACAGGCACTGAAGCATCTGTAATTTTCCAGTTTCCAGGTGCTTGACCTGTCTCAAGGCAGCGTCCTAAATAAGAATTCAGTGAGGTTTGGTCTTCTGTTTCTTGGTGTTTTCCATCCTAAAGCCTTAACTGACCCCGGTTCCTCTGCTGTCTCAGGCTACACTTGCATACACGCCTACCAGAGCGGAGCTCGTGGTGCTGTAGGGCCCGTGGCTTTTGTCCCCTTCTCAGACTGCTAAACCCATCAGACACACATGGCTGTTGTGCATGACACCCTTCAGTGGCACCCGCTTCCCTTGCCCTGAACAGGAGTTTGCTGGCGTAACGCTCTCCTGTAGCCTCCCCTAACGTTTGGCCCGGAGAGCGGGAGATCACGCGGTCGCTGCCGGTAGCGGGGCGCTACCCGGGTCTGAGTGGGGCTGGGATTCTGTCAGCCTGCTACAGGTATTAACCAGCTTGCTCAGAGAACAGCATCGGTGTGAACACCAGTTCTGTGTGTGTTTCGCTTTCATATCGTAGCAGAGTGAAGATGGTTGCACCTTTAATGAGCTGGTTCCTGCCGCGTGTGACAGCATGCCTGGTCTGCCCCTGGGAGGGCACGACGGTTCTGTTTTGTGTCAGTCTCTCTGGGTTTACTTCAAATGACAGCAAGAGGGGTGGATCTGAGCCCTTGGAGCTCGCTGCAGCTGTGCTGCTTTGCTAAAGGGGTGACTTGCAGCCTGCTTTGATTAAAGGGACAGTCATGCAGCCGCGGGGATCCCGATGGAGTGTGGGGCTCACTGACCACATCCGTGGCCCAAACTGGATGGCAAAGCTTTGGGCAGTTGGATCAGTTAGGCTCTGGGATGGGGTACCCCAGCTGGGGCTCTGCAGCACGTAGGGAAAGCCCAAACCTTGCTCCCCTCTTGATTTCTGTGACTAACGATACGAGGGATATAAAGATTTGTGTAATTAGCCTTTTGGGCTATTTAACACAAACTTAGGCATAGAGTGCTCTTAATGTGCATCTCCTGTCAGCACTGGAACAATCCTCCTTGTGTTTCTGAGCCAAGAGAGAACTCGTACCAGGAATGACACTCCAGCAGACAAATCCCCATTCAGGTGGAGGGTCTGTGTGTGACAGGAACAGACCATGGCACCTCTGAGCCAAACCAGCACCTTACTGCTTCACCCCATGCCTCAGTGGGCTGTGCAGGACTCTGTGGTGGTCCACAGGTATTTTTAATTGGCACTTGAGTTATTGGTACTTTAATTGACTGATGCCATCAGTCTCTGTGGCACCCCTACGTTAGACAGGACCCAGCGGTCATCGGAGCTGCCGTGCCCAGAGGTGATTCCTTCAGCTGGGAGCTCTTGGGACTGGGTTTGTCCCGTCCCTGGGAACACTCTTGCTGCCAGTTGATGATCTTGGTTGGAAACCACATTCTCCTTCTGTGCCTTGGAGAGAGCGACAAACAAACCCGAAAGGCTGGTGTGAAGGGCTGCATGTGGCACGGTGCGTCCCGCAGCCGTGGGGACGAGCATGTGTCCCGCGGGGCTCTGCCAGAACTAACAGCACACAATGCTTGGTGTTGGAGAAGGGCTCTGGAATGGGTTGAAAGTTTTGAAGACTGAAGTAAATGTCATTTTTAAAATGATTCCTCTGTAAGGAATGGAGGAGTAAACCCCTTTTATTTCTGTATCTTTGAATCTCTGTGTTCCTGAGGTGGCTCCAGCCTCTGCGGGTGTGGAGAGGTTTCTTGCCAGAGGGTTCTCACAGAGACCAGATTCTGACTTGCCCTGAATCCAGATGGATCTGGGATATTATTTTATTTCCCCTCCTTCATCCCTTCAGCCTCCTTCGCTGCTCGTTTATAAATGCAGCTTCACACCAGAAAGGCTGGTTAAAGGGCCACAATACTGTACTGCTTGTGCATCCGAAATCCTTGCTGGTTTAGATCTGTCTCCTGCGTTCTGCCCCCAGTTCATGGCTGGTTCCTCTTGCAGACCGGACTGGTTTGGAAAGCCAGGTGGATTCTTGAGCCTGAGCTTATTTTTCTTACTGAGCTTTGCCTCTTAGTGATCCTGCAGCTTTGGTAAAAACCAAGAGCCAGCACTGGGAATGAAATCGTGCCCTCCCTGTAACAGAACCCACGCTCTAAATGAAAGCTTCAGCCCCTGCAAGAAAAGGGGAAATGCTGACAGAGTTTAGTTAAGAAGTAGAAACTTAAGCTGTGGACAGTTCAGAAGGTATTTGATCTTTGCAGCTTGTGGTTTGTGCCAGTCACAGGATCGTAGGGGTTGGAAGGGACCTCAGGAGATCATCGAGTCCAGCCCCTGCCAAAGCAGGTTCCCTAGGACAGGTCGCACAGGTAGATAATAAGCCAGGCTTGAACACAGCCGTGTGGCCCATGGAGAGGTTTGCAGTAGCGTGGCTTGAGTGTCTCCGACACAGCCGAGTGCGCTCTGCACCCTGCGCTGCACGGCTCAGGCTCAGGGAAGGTGTTTGGAGCTGGTGTAACCATTGCCAGGTCACCCCTGAAGCTGTGAGCTTGGTTCCTTCATCACCTTTACTGTACCGGGGAGGAACCCGCGTGAGAGCAGCGGTTCCCCAGACCCTGACCCTCCTGCAGCGACAGGCTCTGCCCCTCTGTCGGGGTTGTAAGGTACTGTATGTATTTGAATTCTCAATGCTTTTTCGTTCTACAGGAGTGATTTCTAGTCTTGTTTTCTTCTCTGCAGGCTTGAAGACCATTGTGGGTGCCCTAATTCAGTCTGTGAAGAAGCTGTCGGATGTAATGATCTTGACAGTGTTCTGTCTCAGTGTCTTTGCTCTGATCGGGTTGCAGCTGTTTATGGGCAATTTAAGGAACAAGTGTGTGATATGGCCAATTAATGTGAATGAGACTTTCCTGGATAACGGCTCCAGGGGCTTTGACTGGGAGGAATACACCAACAATATGTGTAGGTATTTCTGCAGTGACGCTCCCATAAACCCTCTGATGTGACTCGGCGCCGCTGATGGGGATTTCGGGCCCGGCTAATGATGTGTGTCCAGCTTCACACTGTACAAACCCGGCTATTCTTCAGTTTTCTTGAGGTGTTTTGGGTTGGGTTCATCCCTTTTCAGAGGGTTTGGCTGTTGCCTTTTCCTAAAGGAGGATTTTGTCAAAATTGCTTTTTTACTTCCTGTTTCCAATCCAAAACTGCCTAAAATATGCTAAAGGAGACATCACTCCATCCATTTAAGTCCCTGGGCTGGATGTCAGGTCCTTTGTTCAGTTTTCCCGAGTCCTCCAGAGAACACAGGTGAAGCTGTTGGTTCCTGTCTCTGCTGCGCAGCATCCTTCCACACTGCCAGGATTTCAGAGCTGGAGATGATGCTGTGGATGATGAAGGAACCAACCTCCACGGTTTTGGAACTGGATTTCTTCCTCTGCTCTTGTTTTGAGCTTCTCTGCTGGGCACTCAGCTCGTTTCTAACATTCTGTTCAGAGTGGTGTGTGGACTCCCAGAAAAGGGGTTTAAACTCCAGCACACTTAGTGGGGCTGATGTTACTGAATGCTGAGTTAAATGGTAAATTCATCAGTAAATGATAAATCCATCAGTAGCTCTAGAGGGCTCGGAAGGGAAGGTTTTTATAGTGCTGTAGTGTGCTAAACCCTGTAACTCCTTATGTCTGTGTGTGTAATACCTCCTTTTTCATCTTCTCCAGCCAATTTTTACATCATCCCCGGCGCCCCTGATCCTTTGCTCTGTGGTAACAGCTCAGATGCAGGGTGAGTGTTGAGCTTCATTACAAGTAGAGACTCTTAATTACCCTTGATGTTGGCTGATGACAGCAGTGCTTTTGGAATATGTCCTGTTGCTTCCCTGTTGGTTCTGGTGATATTAAAAGGTTCCACATTTCTTAATTGAATTATTAAGCCATTGTTACTGTCTGTTGGACTAACAAACCATGAGCTGACAGTGTTCATGTCAGGCAGGTCTGTCTGATGATGGTTACTAGTGACATTATTTCCCTCTGAATCCTGTTCATAAGAATCATCAGAGAAATGGGGAGAAAAGTTCAGGAAAAGGTTCAGAAATGGGAACTTCCCATGTGCTTATTGCCTCCAACTGTTTTTCACCCAGTCCTTCTGCTCTAAAGACATGGCAAAAGCCAGTCCTTTCATCTCACGTTGGGTGAAAAGCCCAGAATAGAATAGAATAGATTCAATTTAAGGTTGGAAAAGACCTCTAATTTCATCAAGTCCAACACCACCACATCAGCTAAGCCATGTCCTGGAGTGCCACAGCTACACGAGTTTTGAACCCCTCCAGGGAAGGTGACTCCACTGCCTCCCTGGCCAGCCCGGTCCAACGCCTGACCACTCTTTCCATGAAGAAACTTTCCCTGATATCCAAACTAAACCTCCCCTGGCACAACTTGTTCCCAGAGGCCAAAGATCAAATCTGAAACCCCATCTAGTCGATCGTCTTGGCTGCTCTCACTGACACAGGCAGCGAAACACATGCTGTGTGTTACCAGAGTTGTGAAAATTCCCTGTAAGCACGGATAATGTACATGTAGCCAACTTCTTCCCTCCCTGTTCCTGCCTCTGTGCCCTGAAATGTCTGTCCTCTTCTTCCCAGCCAATGTCCAGAGGGCTACACGTGCATGAAGGCAGGACGGAACCCCAACTACGGTTACACAAGCTTTGACACCTTCAGCTGGGCTTTTCTGGCTTTATTTCGCCTTATGACTCAGGACTTCTGGGAAAACTTGTATCAATTAGTAAGTAAACACTTGGCTTGGGTGTTAAACACGATGAGAATTCGAGGACAGTACAGGAGAGGACGATGTGATGAGCTTTATTTTACAGTGAGCGTTACCTGTGTGCGGGGGTGGAGCTTCCAAGCCCAGAAGGGTGGTAGGTCCTCACCGCCTGTACCGCTGAGCTGTGAGCTCATCCTGGCAGAACCTGTCCACGTGCTGCAGAGGCTGTGTGAGGTTCAGCTCTGCTCACAGAAGGTGCTGGGGCGCTTTGGAGGGCAGAGCATTTCCTTGTAACCAGAGGAGGGTGAGGGGACCTTGCTGAACGGGCTTTTCTTCCGGCCTCTCCTGCTCTGAGGGAATCCGAGCGCTGTCTTGACCCTGCGCTTCCGAATCCCTCTCACTTTGATCCTCTGGATGTTCCCTCAAGAGAAGAGGAGGGATGTCACCTTCTGTGTTTGTGGCTAATGAATGTGCAGTGTCTCAGTGCTGTGCAGTGCAAGTGCTGAGGTGTTAAATATTCAGCACCAGTGTGTTTTCCTGGGAACTTTCAGGTCAGGAGACTTGGGATCAGCTCAGGTGTCAGGTGTTACTCTGAAATCACTTTCCCCTTTCCTTTCCTTTTCCCTTTACCATGCTCTTCCACTTCCAGACCTTACGAGCAGCAGGAAAAACCTACATGATCTTCTTTGTCTTGGTGATCTTCGTGGGGTCGTTCTACCTGGTTAACCTCATTCTGGCTGTGGTGGCGATGGCTTACGAGGAGCAGAACCAGGCCACGCTGGAGGAGGCAGAGCAGAAAGAGGCAGAGTTCAAGGCCATGTTAGAACAACTGAAAAAGCAGCAGGAAGAAGCACAGGTGAGTCTTTGCTTTTACCTCTTTTGATGTGTGATAACAAACCGCTGCCTTTCCCGGGCGTCGCATCCTCTGCTGACCGGGGTCCACGTTGTGTGTTGTCTTTTCCCCCACTGCTGCTGGTTTTTCTGTGCAAAGTCTCTTTATTTTCATTGAAATTGCCTTCCCCTAAGGAATATTAAACTGTTCCCAGAGTTTCTAATCAAGCATTGGGAATATCTTTGCCAGCCAGACAAGCGTGGCTTTGTTGGTCCTTGATCAAATGCTTGTAAACGAAGCAGAGGGACTCAGAGAGATTTTACTACCTGCAAAAGTAGATTGTAAAATCTTCTGTAAGTCCTGGCTGTGAGTTTCTTCAAAGAGAAAGAATAAACATCTCAGTCCTGTCCCAACCACTGTGCTTGTGCACAGGGAGCCCCGCTCCTTGTGAGGCAGGAAATGGAGTGTTGATCAGGGTAAAATCTGATCTATTTTCCGTTCTCTTGCTTCGCCCTCAGGCTGCTGCGATGGTCACTTCGGCAGGGACGGTCTCTGAAGATGCTGTGGAGGATGATGGGGGAGGGAGGATGTCGCGGAGCTCTTCGGAGATTTCCAAGCTCAGTTCCAAGAGCGCCAAGGAGCGTCGGAACAGGAGGAAGAAACGGAAGGACAAAGAACTGTCGGAAGGAGATGAGAAGTGTGACAATGAGAAGGTGTTCAAGTCTGAGTCTGAGGATGGCATGAGGAGGAAAGCGTTCAGGCTGCCAGACAACAGGCTGGGAAGGAAATTTTCCATCATGAACCAGGTAGTTTTAATTTCCTTCGCTGATGTTTATGCTTGCCTGTAGTCAGGATGATGTTCTAGTTTAGATCCTGATTAGCATTCCAAAGGGACCTCTCCACTGGCCTGAACTTGCAGTGGATCAGGAGGACACTTATGGCCTAAGGTTACAGCCCTTGTGCACACTTACCCCTGGCAGGAATTATTCCTGAGAGCAGTGAATCCAACCAGATACCTTCCTCACTGACACCGCTCAGCCAGCCAGGAGCGAGCAGCTTCTGCAGCGTGGCTGCCGACAGAGCGGTGATGGTTTGTGTGGCCCTGGAGAGGGAGCGAGCCCACTTTAGCAGCACTTGACAGCCCTGCAGCGCTTTCTTCCTGTACTATTCACGCTGTTGTCATTCTTTTCCCCCTCCCAGTCTCTCCTCAGCATCCCGGGCTCCCCGTTCCTCTCCCGGCACAACAGCAAGAGCAGCATCTTCAGCTACAAGGGGCGATTCCGCGACCCGGGTTCAGAGAACGAGTTTGCCGACGATGAGCACAGCACGGTGGAGGAAAGCGAAGGCAGGAGGGACTCCCTCTTCATCCCCATCCGCGGCCGCGACCGACGGAGCAGCTACAGCGGCTACAGCGGCTACAGCCAAGGCAGCCGGTCCTCGCGGATCTTCCCCAACCTCCGGCGCAACGTGAAGAGGAACAGCACGGTGGACTGTAACGGCGTGGTGTCCCTCATCGGCGGCCCGCCCTCCAGCATGCCCGGGGGACGCCTTCTGCCTGAGGTGAAAATAGATAAGGCAGCTCCCGATGGCAGTGTAAGGAAGTCAGTGAGTAGACAGCGTAGGCATGGCGGCCTGTCCTGCCTCCTCCCCCGAATGCCGCCCCCCCGAGTGAGCCAGACACCCCGGCGCAATGAGAGTTGGTCTGTCTGTCCGCAGACCCTAAAGTCTGTACTGGATTGAGAACCTTCTGCTTCAGCCTCCCCCTCCTCTCCGTCTCAAACTCGGTGACCCTTCTCCTCCTCCCCCAGCTTCCTGGGAAAAAAAGGCTTGGAATTGAGTCCTTGATTAAAGGACTGATAATAGCAGAAACCCTAAGGTCTGGTGGGGCAGTTCCTGGAGAGTCATTCCCAGCACGGGAATGGGGAACCCAGCCCAAGCTTCTTGCAAATGTTTTCCACAATAAGATGAAATATTTGGAGGTTGAAGGGGAAACACAAAGTCTCTTTCAGCCCTCACTAATTTCTGCAAGGGAAGATGTCAGTAAATAAGGATTTTTAAAAATAATCCCTTTTGGTTTTGGAGTTTTCCTTGCCTGTGACTTTGGCTGAATTGGTATCGATTAACATGGTCAGCAGATCAACAGTTCAGAATGCAGGAGAGAAACAAAACCAAAACACAGTGTTATAGTGGGGCATAGAGAAAGCTGGATAAGATTAAAGCCTAAATCTGCAGAAAGCCTGGTTACTGTGCCTGTGAATTCCAAGCTATTTTTTTTAGTTATTTCAATTCTTGCAACCCATCTGACCTTAGTTCCGAGAAGCATCACTTGCTCCCTGGTTGGCTTTTTTCTTCCCAAGTTGGCATGCCAGTACAATGTTTTGCTGCAGGATTTAATTCTCTTTCTAACACAGCATGGATGTGTCAGGAGCTGTAATCGCATGATGCATGTGTAAAAGAGGAAGTTCTTTAATTACTGAGCGGTTATTCTGTGAGCTGTGTGTGGAGAGAGACTTCAGCAGGCAACGAGCAATTAATTGTCCTGGTGGGAGAGCTGCCATGGGCTGTGCAGAGACCTGGGTTCACACACAGCAGCAGATTGCCTTAACGAGGGAAGGACCCGGTTATCTCAGTACAGGAGACTGCCAGTGCCTGAACAGCGGCATTGCCAGGAGGGGAGCTGGGAGGTGCCTTTAGCTGCACCAGCTCTTTGGCTTGGGAGGAGCAGCGTGATCCTCCCACGTCCTGAAATCAAGAGGTGGTTTCTTGGCCCCAGTGTGTTGGAAGATCAGCTTCATCGTGGGCGAGAGCCGGGGAATCCCCATCAGCTCTCGGACAGCGACGCGGCTCAGCGTCTGCTGCCATCCTGGTTTCAGATGGGGATTGTGGCACAAACGGTGCTGCTGTCAGACGCTCGGCTCCGTGAGGCTGAGCCCACACTCCCACCAGGTGCCTTGTGCAGTGCCCTGGTTCAGAGCCGCTGCCGTGCCTGTGCCGCTCGGTCGCAGTGCAGAGTGTAAATCACATCGTGCTGCAGCCACCCTCCCCAGAAACGTTCTTTACAACACAGCCCTCAGTTGCCAGCGGCTGCAGAGCCCTGGTGCCAGCAGAAACGAGGGCTGGAGTGTTGGTTTGGCCACTGAGGTGACGTAGGGAAGTGAGGAGGAGAGCAGGAGCACAGATGCTCTTCTCTCTGGGGCTCACGTGCCATATTTCTGGGCTGAGCAAGGGGAAGATGAGGAGTCTGTGTTAACCATCGTGTGGCTTTCACAGGGCACCACAGAAATCGAAATCAGAAAGAAACCCGGCGGGTCCCTCTTGGTCTCGATGGATCAGGTGAACGCATCCTACGGCAGGAAGGATCGAACCAACAGTGTCATGACCGGGCTGACGAACACGCTTGTTGAGGGTAGGTATGGTTTGAGTGTTTCCCGGTGTGTGTGGATTGCCCTCTCGTGGTGCGCTGGAGGAGAACAGAGACCCATCACCCGGCAGCCAGGCTGCTCCTCACACCGCGTCTGCTCCCGGCTCCCTGTGGCCAGAGGGGTGACCCCTCACCGAACACGGGCACTTTGTCCAAGACTGAGCCAAACGGTGGTGTTGACCTTCGTGAGATGGCTCCGTGGTGGGTTGGGGGTCAGGGTGACAGCTGGCAGGGGGCTGTGGGGTGGGGAGTACAGGCTCAGGCCAGCGCCTGTCTCTTGGTGCTGCAGAGGTCAGTTTTGAGCCTTGGTACCTGGCAGAGGTGAGCGTGCCCTTCAGACACAGAATTTAGCTAGAGTAGTGCACATTCCTGCATCAGCTGTGCCTAAACCTGCTTCTTTTGAGCCCACATCGATACAGAAATATTTATTAGACTTTCTTTTACTGGGGTTTGCACCTGATACAGAGGTGAAGACGACAAGGAGTTGTGATTTTACAGTACTGAGTGTGCAGTGTGGAGATTAGGGGAGCGAGATACAGGCAGTGTGTCTGCTGCCATCTCCCAGGGACTGGAGACACCCTCCCTTGCTCCACATCCCTGGGAGAAGATCTGAGCTCCGCTCAGAGCTGAACTGTGACAGCTGTCAAGAGAGAAAGAGACTTGTGTGTGAGGGAAACGCTGGAACGGACAGCACACGGGGCTGAGATTCCCAGATCTGTGATGTGGGAGCCAGCAAGAATTCAGGAACAGCAGCCATATGAGGTTGATGATCTCAAATTCCTGCTGTCTCCTGCAATAAAATTGTATGAAAACTAAATATACTTAGAAACAGAGCAGGGTTCTGCTGCTGCTTCCCTCCTGCGCAAACGCCTACGGGCTGCAGTGCCACAGTCCTCTTTTTAACTTTAGAAATTCCAAGGCAACTAAATACTAAGCAACCAGGGAGCCAATGAGGAAGGGAGCGCAGTGGTCCTTTCCCTACCCATACAGAGATATAACTCCAGCATGAACAGCTGTACAGCCTGAAAGGAACCATCACAAGTTGGAGAACAGAGAGGGGGTGATTCCTGAATTTCATTCCCCCTACACCAAGCACGTGAATTAAACTGGTGTAAAAACCCCCAGAAGATGGACAGAGCATCAGGTGTGGGTGCTGTAAGTGGACGTGGTGAGGCTGGGCAGGTTATTCCTGCTTAAATCCTTGGCAGTGATGTCATGTGTCGCCTCTTCTAGACCAGTCTGCCTCCAGCACCGAAATCATCAGTTATTTAAGAACTGGCACCAGAGCCGTTTTGGAATGGGTAACTGTGAGTTAAACCAGTTCACCTTGCTGGGGTCTGAGTGGAACGTGTCCCCTGGTGAGACCCCGCCGGGCCGTTGCGCGGGTTCGGAAGCGCATTTCCCAGCGTCTCCTGTGGCTCTTGTGTAGGGACGGAAGAGCAGCCAGGGGAGCTCAGCACAGAGACAGGACCCAACTCGTCTGCCAGCACGAGCTGCCAGGGCTGTGAGGTTCAGGACTCTGTCTCAACCTATTGCTGAGCATCCTGGAGTTCTGCTGGTTTCACACTGACCCCACGGCAAAACGTGCCTTTAGCCCAGGAGAGTGGAGCTGTTGTGTGGGCAGGGGGACACGAGAGGGGCTCGTGGCAAAGGTCAGACAGTATTTCAGCCATGCTGAGCCCCAAGCACATCCAGCAGCCTTAGAAGTGAAGACTGAACTCTGTTGCTGTCTTGTTTTCTAACTGTAGAGCTGGAGGAGTCCCAGAGAAAGTGTCCCCCTTGCTGGTACAAATTTGCCAACACTTTCTTGATCTGGGAGTGCCACCCGTACTGGATGAAGCTGAAGGAGATAGTGAACTTGATCGTCATGGATCCCTTCGTTGACTTGGCCATCACCATCTGCATTGTGCTGAACACTCTGTTCATGGCCATGGAGCACCATCCCATGACCCCTGAGTTTGAGCACGTGCTCTCTGTAGGAAATCTGGTAAGATGCTCTTGGTAAATACTCCTCACAGATCTGCTCCTACCAGGATTCGCTGCTTTTGGTGGAGGCTTAAGCTGAGAGAGCTGCTCTTCCAGGCTCTAGAGGACATCAGCGGTGTGAGCTTGCCCTCACCCCAGTCTGTTGGCTATTAAGAGATGTTTGCTGAGGATTGTTACTACTTAAAAGCCCAGCTGTTAATTCTGGGCCTGGCTGAGAGGGGAAGTGATGTTTGTGCTTGGTGGCGTTGCACGACCACGCATTTGAATCGGTGTGACTGATTCCATTGTTTGATATTCAGCCTGAAGACCAGAGAAGGAACCAAAGCCAATCACTGCCTGTCCTTTGTCTGTCTCTCTCCAGGTTTTCACTGGAATTTTCACAGCAGAAATGTTCCTGAAGCTCATTGCCATGGATCCCTACTATTATTTCCAAGAAGGCTGGAACATCTTTGATGGGTTCATCGTCTCCCTCAGTTTAATGGAGCTGAGTCTGTCAGATGTGGAGGGACTTTCTGTGCTGCGATCCTTCCGATTGGTATTCCATATTCCAGTTCTTCCTGAATGGTTCAGTCTGGGAGCTACTAGAAAGCTTTTCACCTAAGAAAAGGCCCGAGCCACTTGTGTGCTGGTTTGGGGAGGACAGAGGTGGAGTGGTGTCATTTTCGTGCTCTCTTCTTACTCCGCTGCTGTTCATGAGATCTGAGCATCAGCTGGGGTTTGGGTGCTGCGTGTGGGATGCCTTGGGAGGTGTCTTGGTGTTGAGGACTTAGTATGGGTGGAGAGGGACCACGTTAGGGTGTGATTCTTGTGCAGTCAGATTGGGCAGGTTGGATGTTGCAGCTTAATAAAAGTGCTGACTGGAGCCAGCTTGTGCTGTTAGGGGTTGAGCTTCTGAAAATTCAATGATGAAAACCTCAAGGGCAGGATTTTGAGCACAGAGAACCACAACTTAGATCGGATTTTCCAAGGAACTCCATACTCAGAAGCTCCCACTTGTATCCAACTTCAGCAAGTCTGTCTCCAAGTGAGATTGAACCCACGTTGTGTGTCCTGGGTGTGCCAGGAAAACAAGTCCTTTTTTCCAGGGGAGGTGGGAAGTGTTCAGGAAAGAAAGAGCAGGTATTTTCTTACTTTTTTACCCTGATCAAATAAATCTCCCAAATTCCCAAACGTTGCCAAGTTTACCAAGCAAGATAGGAGCTCTGTGCTTTTCCTTTGCAAGGGGAGAGCACCACGGGGGGGACAGCGAAGTACGAAACGCAGGCCAGACTCAACGAGAGGCTGAGCCTTCCCTGCTCCCGCTGGCGTCAGCAGGGGAGGCCAGGGCTCGTGTTTCCCTGAAACACAGGAGAGCTGTTCAGAAAGTTCTGCCTGAGCTTCCTCTTCGTTTCAGATGACCTTTCTGTTTTCTTTTGGCTTTCTTCTTGTCTGTGTCTCTGTAGCTGAGAGTCTTCAAGCTGGCCAAGTCCTGGCCCACTCTGAACATGCTGATAAAAATCATCGGGAACTCCGTGGGTGCCCTGGGGAACCTGACCTTGGTGCTGGCCATCATCGTGTTCATCTTCGCTGTGGTGGGCATGCAGCTCTTCGGCAAAAGCTACAAGGAGTGTGTCTGCAAGATCAGCCCGGAGTGTGAGCTGCCCCGCTGGCACATGAACGACTTCTTCCACTCCTTCCTTATTGTCTTCCGGGTGTTGTGTGGGGAATGGATTGAGACCATGTGGGACTGTATGGAAGTGGCAGGACAGGCCATGTGCTTGATTGTCTTCATGATGGTCATGGTCATCGGAAATCTAGTGGTCAGTAAATGGTTCCTGATGGGCTTTGTGGGTTGCCTCTGGGTCAGGTAGAATGGGGGGAGACCCCAGGACCAGGAATAATGATCTGTGGGTCTCTCGGGGTCCTTCACAGCGCCTTTGATATATGAACTGCTGACTTTGGTAGCACAGTGTTAAGGACACACTTAGATTGAGAAGGACCTCAAACAGTTGTCCACAAATAAACCATCCAAACCCTCTGCCACAAAAGCTGGAGGTGCAAAACCCTCAGTCAGAGGGGGACAGCCCCACACCTTGTCTGAGGAGGTAAAAGAAGCTTAAAAGCAGCAAAACCTGGCTTTTCCCAACACCAGGAAAGGGAATAATCTGCTGTGGAGGGGGGAAAGTCCTGAAGTGTTAAAATCAGGTTTGAAATCTCTTCTGAAATCTGCCCACTAGCTCAGTCATGAGGCGCAGTCGTGTGCGGGGATCAGCTGGCGAAGCTGCATGGCCTGTTGTGTGGGAGGTTAGACTAGATCATGGTATTTCCTTCTGGTCTTAAATGTGGTGAAGGAAAGTCTATGGAGGAGAACGTGAGCAAGAGTGCGGCGGTATCGGTTGGGTATCTTTAAAGCAGTGTCCTGAGTACCTCAGTGGGTCTGTGGGACACCAGAGCTGGTTCTCAGCGTGGTGCTTGGAGACTTGGCTCTGCAGCCCCCATTACCAGAGTCATCAAGGTTGGAAAAGACCTTTAAGATCATCAAGCCCAACCTTAGCCCTTCACCACCACAGCCACTAAACCACCTCCTGAAGCACCTTGTCTAGGTGTTTTTTAAGCACCCCTGGGGATGGTGACCCCACCACCTGCCTGGGCAGCCCGTTCCAATGCTTCACCACCCTTTTGGTGAAGAAAGTATTCCCAGTCTCCATTCTGAACCTCCCCTGGTGCAACTTGAGACCATGTCCTCTTGTCACTAGGGGAAGAGCCCGACCCCCCTCACTGCTGCACCCTCCTGCCAGGTATCTGTAGAGCGTGATAAGGTCTCCCCTCAGCCTCCTCTTCTCCAGGCTGAACACCCCCAGCTCCCATCAGCAGAACTCGGGCGAAATGCTCGTGGTCAGCTTTGGAAACACAACCCTTGTTGCGTACAGCGCTCGTGTGCCAGCCCTCCCAAGCACGACCTCTTCTCCTTCAGGTGCTGAACCTGTTCCTGGCCTTGCTGCTCAGCTCCTTCAGCGCAGACAACTTGGCGGCGACGGACGACGACGGGGAGATGAACAACCTGCAGATCTCGGTGATCCGCATCAAGAAGGGCATCGCCTGGACCAAGGCGAAAGTGCGCGAGTTCATGCAGGCCCACTTCAAGCAGCGGGAGGCGGACGAGGTCAAGCCCTTGGACGAGCTGTACGACAGGAAGGTGAACTGCATCGCTAACCACACCGGGGCCGACATCAACAGGGACATCGACTATCAGAAGAACGGCAACGGCACGACGAGCGGGATCGGGAGCAGCGTGGAGAAGTACATCATAGACGAGGATCACATGTCTTTCATCAACAACCCCAACCTCACTGTCCGGGTGCCCATCGCGGTCGGAGAATCGGACTTTGAAAACCTCAACACGGAAGATTTCAGCAGTGACACAGACCCTGATGGCAGCAAGGAGGTGAGGTGAAGGGCTCGAAGTTCCCTCTAGTCGCTTGACCCACACGTGGGTGCCTGGAAGCATCTGGGGAAGGAGAACTAGACAGTTCCTGCACAAACCTTCTAGTTACGTTACGGGCATTGTCTTTGCAATCAAGGCAGCAGCTTTCCTGTGCTGGTTACTCTGTGTAGAGCCACAAATGCTCATAGATATAACATAGAGGTTATAAGTAATGCTGTCTGCCTTGTTAACATGAGCTGGGTCAGGTTCTTAACAAGGTAAAGTGAGGAAACAACTTGAGTTCCAATAGATCTGGTAACAAAAAATTGCTGAAGTCATGATGAACTTTGATGTTCCTTGGAAACTAATTCTAGATTGGCTTGGGTTTGATTTTGTGTTCAAGAAACTTGATGAGACCAGCTCCTCCGAAGGCAGCACTATTGATATAAAGCCTGAAGTGGAAGAGGTCCCTGTGGAGGCACCGGAGGAGTATCTGGACCCGGACGCGTGCTTCACAGAAGGTAAGTGACACAGTGCAGAAAGAAGCCTCCAGAGCTGGTGCTGTGACTGGGGCTCAGGGTGGGCCAGGGCTGGCTCTCAGCTGCTTGTGAGACCCTTCTTGGGTCCTGTGTCACAGGTGAGGTAATTTAGAAGAATTTGCAAGGTGAAGGCCTCAGAGATGTGGTTGCAACTGAGATGACCTATGGGTAGGGACAGAGATGACCTATGGGTAGGGCAAGTTGGTCTTCCACACCGTTGGTGCCTTGAGTACTTAAAGCAGAAGAATCTGCATTCTGGTCGAGTTTCTTTCCCTTCTCTTGCTGGCCTCAATGTCTGTCAGCGCCTGATCCGTTCCAGGTATTCCCATGGCAAAGAGATTTTAAATGGTTCAAGGTTATTTTGTCAGCAAGTTTTCCATTCCTCTTCTGTCAAGTGCTTGGATACCTCACCAAATATAATGAGCTTAATCTCTTCACAAATTGATGTTAATTCAGGTGCCCAGATACAGAAGTGGCAAAAGTAATCATAAAATCCTCAGGAAAGTGAGAGGTTTGACCGAAGCTCAGCGTGTTTAATATTGCTGGTATCAAAACAGCTTCCAGACAAGGGTAATTTTACGTTGTTACTTCACCTCATCTGTTACTTAACGACGTTTGGGCTCACCCTCCCCTTCCAGGCTGTATGCAGCGCTGTAAATGTTGTCAGGTCAACATTGAGGAAGGGCTGGGGAAGTCTTGGTGGACGTTGAGGAAGACTTGTTTTCTGATTGTGGAGCATAACTGGTTTGAGACCTTCATCATCTTCATGATCCTGCTGAGCAGCGGGGCTCTGGTGAGTGCAGCACGGAGACAGCGCGTGGCTCAGGCGAGTTCGGCTCGGGGACGTTTGGTTGGGGCAGCTGGGAATAGGAAACTCGGTGCAGACAGAAGCTGTGCTGATTCTTGGAAACCACCCTGGGTACAAAAGCCTTTAGTAGTCATTTTGATTTAGTTTAATCTCTCCTGAGACCCCACCTGCAGTGCTGCCTCCAGCTCTGGGGTCCCCACCATAAGAAGGACATGGAGCTGTTGGAATGGGGCCAGAGGAGGCCACAGAGATGAACCCAGAGCTGGAGCCCCTCTCCTCTGAAGCCAGGCTGGGAGAGTTAGGGTTGCTCAGCCTGGAGAAGAGAAGGCTCCAGGGAGATCTTACAGCACCTTCCAGTCCCTGAAGGGGCTACAAGGAAGCTGGGGAGGCACTTTTTAGAAGGGCTGGGAGTGACAGGACGGGTGGGAATGGGTTTAAACTGGAAGGAGGAGATTTAGACTGGATATCGGGAAGAAATTCTTCACTCCAAGGCTGGTGAGGCCCTGGCACAGGCTGCCCAGGGAGGTGGTGGCTGCCCCCTCCCTGGAGGTGTTCCAGGCCGGGTTGGATGGGCCTTGAGCAGCCTGGGCTGGGGAGAGGTGTGATTCACCTGATTGCTGGTGAACTCAGCTGAGCTGCAGAGCAAACCTGCCTCTGTGCTACTGGCGTGACAGCAGCTGCCTGAACATCCTGACATAAAGCCTTGTGCTTGTGTCCCTCAGAGGGAGAGAAGTTGTGTTCTTTATTCAGGACTTCCCTTTTTGGGGGTTCTTTTTGGTTTGGCATTGCAGTGTTGCAGTAAGATGCCCTGTGTTAAGGAATGCTGGTCTGCTGCTCATCTCGGGGTCGTTTAATAACCCTCTGGATAATGACTTTGAACTGTGGAGTAAATCTGAGATAATGACTGGAGCTCCTGCTTGTTTCTCAGGCTTTTGAGGATATTTACATAGAGCAGAGGAAAACCATCCGGACCATCCTGGAGTACGCAGACAAGGTCTTCACTTACATCTTCATCCTGGAGATGCTGCTGAAGTGGTGCGCTTACGGCTTCGTCAAGTTCTTCACCAACGCCTGGTGCTGGCTGGATTTCCTCATCGTGGCTGTATGTATCCTCTCCTCCTTATCTTCTGCTTGGGGGAAAAACCCTGGGAGTTAGAAGAATTCTGGGGTAACGTTTTCCATGAAGTGTCCTAACTGAAGCGTTGTGTTTAATGAGGATTCAGTCCCAGGTACCTGTACGGTTCCAGCCCAAGGATAAAACCCTCGAGCCCTTTGCGTGTCCTGTGGAACCTCTGGCCCACAGATCCTCTGAGCCTGCAGAGACAAAGGAGGGCTTTCCAGCCCCACGCTCCTTTGCTCCGCTGAACATAAGCTACAGGAAGGTGGGAGCAGTGGGAGGACTGGTGCAGACCTGGTATTCCTCGGTGACACCCTCTTGCTGTAATCATTACTTGCCTTATTAACAACGAGGCGGCGGGGAGGGAGGGAAAGAGGGAGGTGGGGGTGTTGAGGCAGGAGGAGTCTCCCCATCCTACCACCTAACAAGGTCTGTGGTTCTGGACGTTGGGTGCACCCACATCTGTGAAAACCTGAGTGCTCTGGAAGCTCGTTATGCAAAACCAAGTACGGTGGAATGCCCAGGAGAGACGCAGCAGGAGCGTCTCCGACAGCGAGGGCAGCTTGCTGAGAGGAGATGGGAGGGAAACAGTCTGTCTGGACAGCTCAGCACGGGATGGCTCTGGGTTCCCCTGCAGAACGTCTTGGTGGGGAGAATGAAATTGAGAATTAAAGATGATGGAGAGAAGCGACAGTGGCAAATCCAGCTCTGAAGCACAGCAAAAGAAAGGGAATTTATGCTGTAGAAGTGGCAGGAGAGGATGGAATTCAGTAAGACTTGAAGGGCACAGAACTCCAGGGAAGGAATTTTAGTGCTTGGGGTCTTTTAAAACATTTCATCACACCCAGTTGTGCCCCAGTGTCCTTAGTGAGTGCCCCAAGAGCCAGTGTGGAAAAAAAACCCAATTAAAAATTTCCCAATCTTCTCACTTGGAACGTTGTGAGTATGATTCAGTTATGCCAAGTCACTGTTCAGTGACATTATCACTCTGGAAATACTTCTGAGTAGGTGGAGGAACTATCTTGGAACTCAGGGGCAGAAGTGACTCAAGATGTCGACGTTTCCTGGAGAAAAGGGATTTTTTTCCTAAATTTTTTAAGTCCTCTCTGGTCCCCTCAACACCTTTCCTTTCACCACACATCTTGAATAGCTCTTCTTGTCTGAAAATAACCCTGTATCTCCATCGCTGCCTCAAGATGAAGCCCACAGGAGATACCAGCTACTTTTCCCAGTGCCTTGCGGGGAGCGTTCCAGGGGGTGAAATGCTTTGGGGTCTGCACTGAAAAGAACCATCAGCCCAGCTCACAAACAGCCCTCACAGTCCCTGTGCCTCCTGTTGTGAGTGAATTCCAGCCGTAGGGAATGAAGTGCAGTTTAATTAGCAGATGTGGCACAGGTTTCACTCTCTTCCCAGGTGTCTGGCTGCTGTTAACACGTTTGCAGGGAGCCAACACCCGATTCCCAGGGCTCTGGGAGATGTTTCTCCTTTCACTTGGTGTCACAGACCAGGAGACTTGCACATTTTTGTCTACAAAAACCCCCTGAAGTGGGAATTTGAGGTGCCAGGACAGGACTCGACGGGATCTCAGCTCTGCCCCGTGTCCTGTAGCTGTTCAGTCGTGGGGGTTTTGGACAGATCTGCTGATGTGACGTAGCCGGGGTCCGGGGGGCGTCGGGGTGGCAGCTGTGACTGACAGAGAACGAGCCTTTGCCTCATAACAACGCTCTTGAATGTTATTTTTCAGGTTTGATAGCGTTGTCAGATAACCCTCCTCCTCTGGCTCCCAAAGCTTGCTGGGTGCATTTGTGAAGACAGAGTCTTTTTTCCTGGGTAATCACAAAGGCTTCTGCTTTTCAGTGGCTCAGGAGTCCCTTTGGTCTGACCCTGGTGCCTGTCTGCAGTCAGAGTGTCCCGAGAATGACACTGAAAAGACCCCTTGAAAGCTCAGACAGCCTTTAGGCCTTGTGCCAGTGTCCTGCTTGGGAGCAGGGCTTAGCCCAGGGGACAAGCTCTAAAAGGGGGGGTTCAGTGAAGCCTGTGTTATATTTAGGGGTAACCCCCTGTGTTTCTCTGCATATGGACCTTCAGTGGGCACCACTGAGGAGCCGGTGGCTGTAGCTGGTATTTCCACATGGCCCAGTCCTGCCTGATCTAAAGAGTTTTCCCTTGGGAGTGAACTGCTGCCATAAAACAGTGTGCCAGGTCAACAGGTAGACGGCCCCTGCTTTTCAGGCCTTTGGTAGTGCTGGGCTTAATCCCACGGGACCCTGAGCTGCCCTCAGCTCCGGCTGTGTAAGGATATCGGGGTAATGCACAAGTGTGGCACCTGAGTCTGACTCCAGGCTGCTGACAAAAGAAAATAGGCTGTTGAAAACTGGATGTGAGGAGCCTGTCCCCAGCTGTGTCACAGTTTGGGTGAGCCCGAGCAAGCAACGTGCCGTGTGCCTCGGTTTGCCCACCTGTGAAACGGGCTGACCCCTCCTCACCCCCCCTCGGGGACGCTCACAGATGTCACTGCAAAACTAAAAAGCACAGGACAAGCAGAGGAAACAAAGGCATCCTCAGGCTTTCGGGCAGTAAGAGCCAGAACCAGCTGCCTCGGCGCCGCGTGTGACTTTTGGCAGAGGGAACCCCCGGCACGCGCCCCGTCCCGTCCCCGTGGGCCGCTGCCGCGGGTGAAGCGCCGCCGCCGCTCGGGCTGAGCGCGGTGGCTTGCTGAGGTGAGGGCAGGTGGTGCAGTGTGTGCATTTATCTGTATTCTTTCTCATAGGTACCTTTAACATTTCTCTGGCTTAAGTTTAATGGGAGCCGCTGGGACCCTGCAGACAGGACAGGGCGAGGGTAAGGCTTTTGTCATCGTTTGGGCTCTTCCTGCCGACAGACCCCTTCTCCGTCTGTGTGTCTCTGCCTCTCTCACTTACCTCTCCCCTATGTTCTTTTCTTATGCCTTTCTCAACCACATTATTTCCTTCCAGGTCGTTTCAGTCAAGTGAAGTAGGCAGCTGGTGTCATGCCTTCGGTATTGATCTGGGGGCCGCCCCGCTGGCAGTCGGGGCTGGGCAATCAGTGCTAGGGGATTCGTTCTAACAGTCTGGAACCTTTGTTTTCTTTTTTTCTTTCTTTCTTTTTTTTTATCTTTTTTTTTTTATCTTTTCTTTTCTTTTTCTTTTTTCCTTCTTTTTTTCTATTTTCTGTGTAGGTCTCTTTAGTCAGCCTTATAGCTAATGCCCTGGGCTACTCGGAACTAGGTGCCATAAAATCCCTTAGGACACTAAGAGCTTTGAGGCCTTTAAGAGCGTTGTCCCGATTTGAGGGGATGAGGGTAAGATGCCATTAGCAGCTGATCCTTCTGCATGCCTGTGGAGCGGTTTTTTTTAAAGCATGCTAGAACTGATCAAAACTGGTGGAAAAACAATAAATATATATATATAAAAATTCCAAACGGAATCATGATGCAGCTGCTGACTCGATCACCTCTACTGTGGATGTCCCCTCACCCTGCCCACCGCTGCACCCTCCCCTCTTAAGAAAGGGAGATGCATTCAGCTGCCTCATTTACATTAATTACCGGCCCAAACCACATGCCATTTGTAGACGATGTTAACACTTGGCTGTTCTCATTTAGCCTGGCTTTTACCTCTAGCATCCGAGGGGGCTTCTCAGCTGTAACTTCTTTTATCTAGGGAGAATCACCAGGTGCAAAGAAGCAGAATTTGAACCACCTCAGCGTCTCCAGCCCCTCTCTGGGTGTTGGCTGCTGGTGGAATTTGATTGACGAGCTCTATCGGAGGGGGTTTTTCAAAAGGCAACCTGCCTGCAAGGGGGTGAAAGGCTGCTTCCTTTCTCGGATCGCTCAGGCCTGCAGGAAGGGACTGGTGGGGAGCTGAGCTGTTTGGGGAAAAAAAGGCTTTGGTTTAATTCCTCTTGTTGCACCTTGTTGTTCTCGGTCCAGTCTGGTGGTGACTGGAAGCCTTGTCTGATAGTGAAGCTTTTCCTTTCCACTCCCTCCCTTTTTCCATGCTTTTTACCCCTGTCCTGTCACTGTGGAAGTAGCGACGATGCACAAGCAAAGCATTGAACTTAACCAGCTTTCCTCAAATTGTTACCCAGCGCCGCTCTCCTGGGGGTTTGAAATGACTGCGGCGTCTCCCCGCTTTGCCGCTCACATTCTCGATTTTTGGAGCTTTTTCCCCCCATTTGGGGCTGAAGTAGCCTTGTAAGGACACGCACAAAAGCCGTGTGTTTCTGTGAAGCAGAGGGGGTGTTGTTTTAATGGGCTTCCCAGTTGCTCTTAGAACAATACCATAGGTCTTCCCCACTAAATCCCAGTTAGCTCTCGATTAGAGAGGTTACAAGAGATAAAGTTACATGATTTAAAAAAAAAACTAAAAGCAAGGGAAGGCAATGGCAGTTGGGATTTTAGGTCAGGGTCTGACTGGAGCGATTCCACCCAGATCCCTCTGATGGCCTTTGAATTTGCCTAGCTCAGCAGCACAAAGCACAGCGCAAGAGGCGGTGACCTCACCAGGAGTCCTCCAAGTCCTTAGGAAGTGATGGGAGAAAATGAGACCCCAACAAATCCACAGTTCCTTCCCTGGCCCTATTATCCCACTGATCATGACACCTCTTTGTGTCAGCCTAATTCTCAACTTTGCAATAGAGGCACAAAGGATGAAAAGCCAGAGCTTTTGCTGGGCTGGGTTCAGGTCCTGCCTAAGAGCGGGGTCACAAAGGACAAGACCTAGCGCTAAGCCGGTAGCTGTCCAAGCTGGTGTTAAGCCACGCTGGAGAGAAACCGTGATCCCTAGGGAAATCCTCTTGCTTAAAGCAGCGTGTTTTCCCCACAGCTAAACTGATGGAGAGCCACGAGCAGCCCTGTTAGCTCCCCAAACCCAATTATTCACCTTTTGCTCTGACCTGACGGCAGGTGTTGCTGCCCCGGAGACCCAGAACAATTCCTCTGAGCCAGGGAACGGCGATTTGAAAATGCCTTTGCAAAGGAAACAGAAAACCTAGTTCTTTGCTTTTCTCTCCTCCATAGTAATCTGCTTTTTTTCTTTTCCAAGAGCTTGCTCTGCTCTTAAATTACCCAGGAAGTTGGACAGTGATGCTGTGAATCGTGCATGCGTCTTTGTCAGTCTGCACACAAAAGCCATGTTCCTTCTCTCAGATCTTTCCCCATAAATTTAACAGACCCTAAGTGGCTGTATTCCGGGGGGGGACACGACGTCGCTTCCTGCCATGAACTGGAATAAACAGGGTCAGGGCCTGGAACAGGCCTGGAGCAGGGTCAGGGCCTGGAACAGGGTCAGGGCCTGGAACGGGCCTGGAGCAGGGTCAGGGCCTGCAACAAGCCTCAAACAGGGTCAGGGCCTGGAACAGGGGCCTCCTGCCCAGGGCGGGGGTTGAGTCCCTGCCCCTGGGTGTGTTTAACAGGCAGGGAGATGAAATGCTCAGGGATCTGGTTTAGCACGGGACAGGAACGGTTGGGCTGGATGATCTTAGTGATACCTGAAGGGACCTTCACCAAACACAGGCAAACCGCCGTCGTTGCACTGGTGTTCAGCAGCAGAGCATCCTAGGTGGATGCAGGCAGACCAAGAGCCGAGGCATCCTGGGGGCCCTGGGGCTGGTGGGTGCCTTTGCACCCCACTGGGTACGCAGCAGCGAGTTGGCGATGGCCTTTAACGGTTGTTGGAACGTTGCTGCTTGTCTGGAGCCTCTTGTCTGTGGTTTCCCTTCGCGCCCGCTGCAGTGGGGGAGAGGCACTTGCTGCGGAGCTTCTGGAGCGTGTGGTGGCAGACAGATGGGGTTGGAGGGGAGGGGACACTTGATGGTAGCCAGGAGCAGTTGTGGCCCCGGTGCTGCTGCTGGAGGGCTCCCAAATCACCGTGTGCCGAGTCTTTCAAAACTAAGGCAGAGGGGGTAGAAAACAGTTCAGATTCTGTTCATCTATTAAAGGAAGCTAAATTAGGAGACCATAATGAAAGATTTAATATCCCACTGACCTAACTCTATTAAAAGCCTGGGAGCTTACACTTTGTCTTGTGTTGGCCAGGGATGCTTAGGGACACAGTGCTCCCAAACCCTGGAAGGCTAAAATTAGGAGATGGTGGAAGATAGGCGCTCTTGACAAAGCCCATCACCGCTTCCCGCCGCGTTTGCTGCAGTTTGGAGGAAGGAACATGGCTTTTCTGTCCTCTTGAGCCTGCCTAGCTGCATGCTCAGCTGTCTGCCTGAGACAACACGACTGGCCTTGCTTAGTCACAGATACGATCTCGGTGTTTACGGCGACTCAGTCTCACCAGAGCGATTCCGGGCTTGGTCCTGTCCCCACCGAAGTCGCTGCCACGCAGCTCGCTGGTGACCTGGGTGGGAGCAGGAGACAGGCTTTGAAGTGATAACAGCCTTGTTTGAAAGTGGGGAATGGCCGTAAGGGCCACTGGCTGATAAAGACCCATTGAATCCGTGAGCAAAAGTGTCTCTGACTCGGCTCTGAGAAAAATTTTAGCTAGGAGCCCGTTTGGTACCAAGAAGAGAGCCTGAGCCTCCCTTGGCAATGCCCCCTTCTCCTTTCTGGCAACAAAATTGAGCTGGAATGACTGTGGTTTGCCTGAAGAAGGGACAATCCAAAATCGACTCCCATAAATCCAACAGCCCGGCCTGTGTTCCTTGTGAAGCAGAGCTCAGGGCGGTGCCTCTCGAGCTGAATTTTGTCCCCCTGGAATAAGTTCACTGCCAACTTCTGCGTGGAGTAAACGCCACAGTGGCCTTACCTCCTATTCCCCCCCCAAAAACAGCTGTAACTGATGCTTGCTGTATCCTGCCTCGTGTTTTATACTGAAACTCTTTCCCACCCCTTCCAACACAGGTGGTTGTCAACGCCTTGGTTGGCGCTATCCCTTCCATTATGAATGTCTTGTTGGTCTGCCTTATCTTCTGGCTGATTTTCAGCATTATGGGGGTTAACCTGTTTGCCGGGAAATATCATTACTGCTTTAATGAAACAGCTGAGGAGCGCTTCGAAATAGAAATCGTTAACAACAAGACAGACTGCGAAGCTCTGATGCCACCCAACTCCACCGAGATCCGATGGAAGAACGTGAAAATTAACTTTGACAACGTTGGGGCAGGATATCTGGCTCTTCTGCAAGTTGTAAGTGGGGCTTTCAGGGTAAATACAAACTTGGAGCGTTTCCACTGCCTCCCTCTCTCTGGGAAACACGGTGTCCTGGTAATCCCACCCAGGTTGGGGTGGGATTAACAGGATGCTTAATCCCACCCCGATAAAAAATAGCTATTTTAACAATAAACCCAGAATAATTAGAATAAAATTGCCATTTTAGCAATACAATTAGAATAATTAGAATAAAATTGCCATTTTAGCTTTCTTCCCCTCTGCCAAACATGCGTCTCCCAGCACAGCAGGTGGCCCTGACTCTCCCAAACCTGTCCTAAGACAACAGCAAACCCATTTGGATCCGTTTGGGTTAAACAGAAAGGGAAGCATTTAATTAAAGCTCAGCAGAGAGGGTGATGAGGGGTGTCAGGGAACCCTTGGCACAGACCCAGGGCGCAGACCAGGCTTGAGCTTTGCCTTTTGTGTGAGTTCTGCCTACGAGACCGTGTCTTCTCTTCTCCAGGCCACCTTCAAGGGCTGGATGGACATCATGTACGCGGCCGTGGATTCCAGAAAGGTACCGTTGCCTGACCACAATCCTCCCCTCCTGGTGTTTCTCTCTGCTGCTTTGCTGTGGTGGAGTGAGGGAAGCATGTTAGAGCAGTGCTTGTGTCCTGAGTGGTGTGATTGTTCCCTGTGCTCTGCTCTGTGGTGAGTTAAAAGATGCTCAAGAAAATCCTCAGAAGGGCAAGGATTAGAATATTTTAGAATAAAAATAGGTGACCTCTGAAGGTCCCTTCCTGCCTTCCACATTCTGTGATTCTAATTGGCCAGAAAGTTCCCCATGAACCTTCATGGGAACCCAAGTGTGGGTTTGAATCCAGTTTGAAACTCTGGGTTGGAGCTCGTTCTTCCAGCTCTCTTCTTGTCCCTGCTTGCTGGAATCATGCAAATCCCATTCCTTCCTTTTCCTTTCTAATGTTTTCCCCTTCGTTTGGTTTCATGGGCTTTTTAAATGGATTCTCTTGTCCCACACTGGGGGGAACAAGTCATATGGCTCTGTCAGGGCAGTGGTGAGGAGCCCAGAACTGGACGTGTGGCCTCACCAAGGCTGAGCACAGGGGCACAGTCCCCTCCCCAGACCGTGCACTGTTTCACCACCGCGGCCACTCTTTGTTCTGTCTGATGCCTTGGAAATGCCATTTGTTTCTCTTCTCCTCTCCCATGCAGCAAGAAGAGCAGCCCAAGTACGAGGACAACATTTACATGTACATTTATTTCGTTATCTTCATTATCTTCGGCTCCTTCTTCACCCTGAACCTGTTCATTGGTGTCATCATTGACAACTTCAACCAGCAAAAGAAAAAGATAAGTGATCTATGTCTGCTGATGTCGGGGGAGAGCTGAGACCCCTCAGAGCTCGAGTCTTGGGGCTGGTGGGGTTTCTGGGTGGAATAAAGGCCCAGGGCCCTCAGCCTGGGGCACAGACCTCCCTTGGCAGGGCTGTCAGCTGCAGAACCTCCCTGAGCTCAGGACTGGCAGAACAGGCTCAGGGAGTCCCAGAGGCAGCCAGCAGCTCTGGGTGAGACTCCAGCCAGGCCAGATGATCTCCCTGGGCTGCTTTTCCCAGCATTTCTGGTTTGCTCTTGGGTTTTGCCTTGGCTGCAGGGACTGCGAGCAGGATGTTGTCTCCCCACCTCTCCCTCCCTCTCCCTTTCTCCTCTCAGTGGCGCTGGGGAGTTGGTGTACACAGTCAGCAGCCCTGCACCTCGGGTACCTGGGTATCCCAAAGGGGACAGAGGGGATGGGGGAGCATCTGGGCAATCAAACAGGTTATTCCTGGGGAAACCACTGGGTTTTCTTTAAAGGAAAATCCCTACGCCTTGGGGGTTGGTAGGAGTTATTTCTGCCTGAAATAGCTGCCACCAACTCCCCATATGGCAGGCATCCTCGTGACTCGGCTCGGGTGGTATTCCTTTCCCTCCTGATGCCTGAGCTGCTTGTAACCAGGTTTCTTTTTGCCCCTTTACTTTGGAGGTCAAGACATCTTCATGACAGAAGAACAAAAGAAGTACTACAATGCCATGAAAAAGCTGGGCTCAAAGAAGCCTCAGAAACCTATTCCCCGACCTCTGGTGAGTATGTCAGAGGGGGAACTGAAGGGGAAAACCTGCAGAGGAGACTGAGAGGAGCTCTGGCTCTGAAAGCAGCCTTTGTTCTCACTTGTGCTGGGCTCCACAGCACCACGTTCTACTCGTTACAGTCGGGGTACGGTGTGAGAAAGGTTCCAGTGCTGTCGCTGTGGTTGATGTTCATCAGGCACCTCACTTGAAACAACAAAACAGTCTGAGAGCCCTGTGTGGCTGAGAGCCTGGGGACAAGAGCTGGGGGCTGTCCCGAGTGGGATCTCGGACAGTCAGGACAGGGATGCCTTGATTGAGCCCCAGGTGCATTGCCCTGCCTTCTGAGAGGCTTTCCTGTGACACTGGGGGGTCCCTGGGTATTGCCAGGGGTCCCTTGGGTACTGCCATGGGCCAGGCTTCCTGCTGCTGGGATGCCAGAGAGGTTGGGGAAATCTCCTTTGAGCTCCCTGCAGCCAGTTCAGCGCCGGCTCCTGTCTGCAGCTGGGAAGGAAGAGCCTCTCCCTGCCTCTGGGCCCGACACCGAGGAAGGCAGCGCTGGTGCCGGGGCTGGGATGCAAACCATAGCCCTGTCCTGCCTTTCCAAGGCAGGCCGACTGAATCGTGGCTCGAGTTTGCCCTGAAAGCTTCCTGAGATCTGAAACAAACCCCCAGTGTCCTCATCCTTCTCACCACCAGCAGTGAAATGATCTGTCTCTGGGTCTTTGCTCGACCTCTCTGGTCACTGCCTGTCTCCCCTCGCGCAGAACCGCATCCAAGGAGCCGTCTTCGACTTCGTCACGCAGCAGGCGTTCGACATTGTCATCATGATGCTCATCTGCCTCAACATGGTGACCATGATGGTGGAGACTGACACGCAGAGCAAGCAGATGGAGGACATCCTCTACTGGATCAACCTGGTCTTCGTCATCTTCTTCACCTGCGAGTGCGTGCTGAAGATGTTCGCGCTGCGGCACTACTACTTCACCATCGGCTGGAACATCTTTGACTTCGTGGTGGTGATCCTGTCCATCGTGGGTAAGTGCAGCTCCCTTGGGGCTCTGGGAGCGCTGGGCTCCCCGGTGTGCGCAGAGCAGGGCACGTCCCGGCCTTCCCAGGGGATGCTGCAGGTACTGGGATGTCTGGGTTCTCTTTTTAGTGAAGAGATGGGTGGAATTTGGCAGCTTGAAGTCCTGACTAGCGCACCCTCCTCCCTCTGTCCTGGGATTCACGGGGTAAAACACCCAACAATGACTCTCCCTTCTTAAAAAATCCTTCATCAGATCGTTAGGTGCTTATGAACTGCTGGGAACAGCGTCCCAGTGCTGCCCCCGTCACCGTGCGCTCGGCGCTCCCGTTTCCTGGTTGGTTGATTGTGGAACCAGCCCTTTTCCTGCGGCATCGTGGGGGTTTGAGCAGCTAATTCCCTAAAATCTGTATCAGCCTCACAAATAGCAGCCGGCTCGCTCAGCTGCCAGATGCAGCTCTGCCCAGGCACTGCTGGGAGAGGCTCCTGCGGTGTGAGCGCCAGGTCCAGGTCTGGCTGCTGCCAGCGATGAGATTGGCCTTGCTTTTCGAAATAGAGCCCCCCCAGCCTGAGAGGGCAGAGCTAGGCACCCCCAGAACCCACCCATCCATCCTTAGCCCGGTGGAATGAATCCCTCTGTGCAACCCTACCCCTCCCTCTCAGTTTAGAACTCCTTAGGGTGCTGGAGCAGCCAGCTCAGACGCTGCTGCCTGACGGTGAGGCCCCCGGATCGCAGGCGATGCTGTGAGGGTCAGACCTGGGTCCCCAGGCCCCCGAGCAGGGTCAGAAGCAGCAGCAGACCTCACCCCCCTCCACTGTCACACTTGCCCCTTCTCTTCCTCTGTAGGAATGTTCCTGGCTGAGATCATTGAGAAGTACTTCGTGTCGCCCACGCTGTTCCGAGTGATCCGCCTGGCTCGCATCGGCCGCATCCTGCGCTTGATCAAAGGAGCCAAAGGAATCCGCACCCTGCTCTTTGCCTTAATGATGTCCTTGCCTGCCTTGTTCAACATCGGCCTCCTGCTCTTCCTGGTCATGTTCATCTTCTCCATCTTTGGCATGTCCAACTTCGCCTACGTCAAGCACGAGGCCGGCATAGACGACATGTTCAACTTCGAGACCTTCGGCAACAGCATGATCTGCCTGTTCCAGATCACCACGTCCGCGGGCTGGGACGGGCTCCTGCTGCCCATCCTGAACCGGCCCCCGGACTGCGACCTCGACAAGGAGCACCCCGGCAGCGGCTTTAAGGGGGATTGTGGGAACCCTTCGGTGGGGATATTTTTCTTTGTCAGCTACATCATCATCTCCTTCCTGATCGTGGTCAACATGTACATCGCCATCATCCTGGAGAACTTCAGCGTGGCGACAGAGGAGAGCGCGGATCCGCTCAGCGAGGACGACTTTGAGACCTTCTACGAGATCTGGGAGAAGTTTGACCCCGATGCCACGCAGTTCATCGAGTACAGCAAGCTGGCGGACTTCGCTGATGCTTTGGAACACCCTCTCCGCGTCCCAAAGCCCAACACCATCGAACTCATCGCCATGGACCTGCCCATGGTAAGTGGGGACAGGATCCACTGTTTAGACATTCTGTTTGCCTTCACCAAACGCGTCCTGGGGGACAGCGGGGAGCTGGACATCCTGAGGCAGCAGATGGAGGAGAGGTTTGTGGCGTCCAACCCTTCCAAAGTGTCTTACGAGCCCATCACAACCACGCTGCGGCGTAAGCAGGAAGAGGTCTCGGTGGTGGTGATCCAGAGGGCTTACAGGGCGCGCCTGGCACGGAGGGGCTTTGTCAGCCGCAGGCCCGTCTCCACGAAGCTGGAGAACGGGGGCACGAACCGGGAGAAGAAGGAGGGGACCCCGTCCACGGCCTCCCTCCCCTCCTACGACAGCGTCACCAAACCCGAGAAGGAGAAGCAGCAGCGGGCCGAGGAGGGGAGGAGAGAAAGAGCCAAAAGACCAAAAGACGTCAGGGAATCCAAGTGTTGAGCCAGGAGTCACCAAACCCTGGCGAGCGAAAAGATTGTTTACAAACTTCCCGAATCTGTGGATAGAGAAGAGCTGTGGAGACACCCACACCCACCCCAGGATCTTCTACCAAACATACTCTGCTTCCTGTGTGACGGCGTCGCATCTAACGCGGTGACCCACCACCTGTTTAAAGGACCCTTGTAAACAAACAGTTATAAACACGAGAAAAAAGGAAAAAAACCCAAAAAAAAAAGGATTTTCTATTGTTTGGGCAGGTGGATACTGCATGTTCCACGTCAGTCAATGCAACTTAGGACAAACAAGCAAACTAAACCACACACACACACACACACGTGTGCACACACACACACACACAGACAAACCCCACTGCTGGGATTCATGCCTTTTATTTTCCAAAGCAGCCCCCCCCCCAAAAAATAGTAATGGATTTTGTTTTATTTTTCCCATTTTGTTGATTCTTAATGAAAGGGAAAAAAACCCCAACCCATAAAACCCAAACCCACAACCCAGAAGTCCCGATGCCCAGGGGTTTGTTCATGAGAAACTGGGTTTGTTCATGAGTAACTGGGTTTGTTCATGAGAAACTGGGTTTGTTCATGAGAAACTGGGTTTGTTCATGAGTAACTGGGTTTGCCTTTAGTTAAGCAGCAAAAAAAGAAAAAAAAAGAGGAAAAAAAAAAAGAGAAAAAAAAAGTTAAAAGAAGCAAAACACCACCAAAAAAAAAGGAAGAAGAAAACCCAAGCAGGCATTTAGCCCAGGCCATCCAGTTGTCATAGTTTATTTGAGATTTACCTGCATTCTACGTTCTCCATGGGCTTTACTCGGTTTGGGAGCTGGGGAAATCGGGTACCGTCAGCCTGGAGCCAGCTCAGGCTGATTCCCCCCCAAAAAACGAAACAACAGTAGGAAGTGCTCGTTCAGTGCACAGACACGACCTGCATGACGGCATGCCGTGACCAGGAACCATGCATGAGGCACCACAAGCCACCCGCTCCGTCTGTCCACGGCGGCGTGTTAAGCCATAAACCCCCGCACACTGTATCTGGAGAGGAAACTCCTCCATCCCACCCTCCACCAGTCCCTGCCCAGTTCTTACCCATCTCTTGTAGACCTGCCAGTAGGAGGGGTGGGGGGAACCCCAACCCAACCAACCACATCCCAAAGGAAAGGAGCAGTGACCCCACCGTGTGTGTGCGCTCGGCACGCGTCTCTTTTCGGTTTGGGATTCTTTTCCACGCACCCATCGGTCTTTTTTGCACACTGAAATCTTCAAAAGTGAAAAAAATGCTGCTCTGGAATCACCTGAGGGGAGAGGAGGAAAAGGGAGAATGGCTTGTTCCATCTGGCACTGTAAACCCCAAATCCAGGGCGTCAGCCCCCGTCAGTTCCTTTGTACCCTGCGGTATTTAATACTAATTACTCTTCAGCCTCCATCCTGCAGCGCAGACACGTCTTTTTTATTGGTACTCATTTTTTTTGGTAGAGATAAAGGCTAAAAAGGGAAGAGCAGGGTGTTATCTCTACGGGTAGAGCCGGGGAGGGGTTACCTGGAGCAATCCCGCTGGCGGGGCCGGGGCTGGGGGCGACTCGCAGTGTTCGCTGGGTCCCCGGGGGATGCTGAGGCAGCGGGTGGGGGGGGGGGGGGGTGCTGAAACCCTGACAACCCCCCCACCCCTTTCCCCCTCGGTACCAGGATTTGCAGCTCAGCACTTCGCTGCCAGGGCTGGGGCGGGGGGGGGTTGGCTGGGGGGGGGGGGGTCCCCTCGTTTCTGTAGCCATGAGGGGTTTTAACAGGGTGCCACACAGGAGGGGATGGGGCCGCGTCCCGGGGGGCAGAGGCAGCTGTGGGGCCCTTCACCACCTTCCCCTTTCGCCCAGTGTCATGGTGACTAAATCAGCCCCCAGTCGGGTAGGGATCGGAGCTGCCTCTTGCCCCGTCCTCTGTCCGCAGCGGTGACACCACAGGGACATCCCAAAGGTTCCTGTGCCTCAACCACCCCCCACCCCCCCCACCCCCCCCCCCCCAGACCCTGTTCCGGGGAGTCCTGGGGGCTCCCAGCTGCTCCTCGGGTTGAGCCTGTTTGGTTCCTCCTTCAGGGCCAGTGTGGGGCTGGACTGTGGCCGCAGCACCAGCGCTTCAACGGCAGCACGTGGAAGAAGCGAGGGGTCGGAGGGGCCGAGGTTGAGCGCGGGCGGGTGCCCAAAGTAGTGGGACTCAAATCCCCCCCCCAAACCCCACAACCCGGTGGCAGGACGAACCTCGGGCTGCAGCATCCCCAACCCAGGAAAAAATAACACAGGAATCACTTAAAAAGAGAAAAATCAACCCAAACCCCACCCAGCCCCACTGAACCCAGCGGGACCCATCCAGCCGCCACCCGTGCCGCGTCCTCGCCGCAGCCCCCATCGCCCCAGCAGCAGAGCAGCTCTGCTGCCCCCCCCCCCCCCCCCCCCAGCAAGGCCCCTTTTCCAGCCCCTCAGCTCTCGCCCCAGTCGCTCCCAGGACGTGATGTATCATAACAGAGAATCCACATAACGCGTGTACAGGCTGCGTTGTAAACAGCACAAAAAAGGGGGGGAAGGGGAAAAAAATAGAAAACAAACTACTGAAAAGCGTGGTGGAACTTTTTAAGAGAATATTATAAATACTGTAATATATCCTTTATTTTATCAGCATGCCTTTTGTAAATACAAAGAACTACAAAACCGACTAGAATGGCTTCTGGCTTATGCCACTGTCCATGGTTATTTTTATTTTTTTAAGATTTTTTTTTCTGTTCTCCTTAGACTCTCAGTAGCCAGTAAACCGGCCCCAAAGAGGAAAAAAAGAAACAAAACAAAGCCAAACCCAACCCCACCAACCCCCAACCCTGCCCCAAACTCATTAAAAAAGGGAAAAAAAACCAAACACCCAAACCCCACAAAGCTTTACTGCAGCTGAGCTGTGCGGCAGCATCAGGCTCCTTCCTTCCCTGCGGGGTCCCGACGTGCAATAAGTTGACCAATTCTATGCAAGATTTGGCTGAACTTCCCACTCGTCCCTACGCTGGGCTCTGACTCGTAGGTGAAGCTTGGTACCTTTCGCGTTCGTGCTGGCAACTCCATTCAGCTACTCGGTTACTTTCAAGTCGAAATAAAAAGTCCCTTCAAAGACGGATACAGAAACGCCCGGAGCTTTATTCCTGTAGCCTCAGGTGGGTGCTGAAGGCAGGAGGCTGGGGGGGTGGGGGGGTCTGTGGGTGCTGCTGAGGGAGAACAGGAGCTGCCTGTCACCTCGGGGGGTGGGGGAGTCGTTCCTTGATTTTTGGGTTGGTTTCCTCCCAGTCTCTCCCTCGGGAAGGTGTTTCCATCACCCTGGGGGCACAGGGGGGGTGCGGTGGGGGGGGGGGGACGGACGACGTGTCGATACATCTTCACTGGGTGAAGCTGAGGATGGACAGAGGGAGCTGTGGGTCAGGGGGTGTTAAGGGCTGTTGGTGTCACCCACACACCTCCCACAGTCAAAAGCTGCCCAGGGTTTTTGGTCGGGATCTGGGGCTGTGGGGGGGACAGCACATTCTGGGGGGGTAAAGGGGGGGGGGGTCAGGTAAAACGGCGCAGCTGAAACTCAAGATGACAAGTAGCTCTGTCTCCCCTCCCCCCGCAGAGGAACCCCCCCCTTCTTGGGGTTCCACCCGCACCCATCCCTCAGCGAGCGGGGGGGGGACGGGTGCTGAAGGAATCCCACTCCCAGCCGCTCCCTGGGCACCTTTCTTCACGAGAGGAGAAGCCGATGTCGACCCGGCCGAGCTCAGCTGGAGCCGCCGCGTCGCAGAGGCCAAACCCCCTCTGGGTTCGTTCCTGTTCCACCACAAAGGAAATTCATTAATAACCCCAAACCCCCCAGAGAAACCTCGTTAGAGCTGGAACGAGCAGCAGCGAAGAGTCGGGGTGTTACAAGCTGCCTGGTGGCTCCTAATGACCCACCCAGTGTGATTAACAACCCCCCAGCAGCCCCAGAACCTGGGGGCTCAGGGATTTCCTACCCAAGGGAACGTTCTGGAACAGCCCGACGCCACCCCGAGCGTCCCTGTGCACCCGTCACAAGCGGTGAACACCCAGCAACAGCTCCCACACCACGGGAGCTTCCCGCCTGCTCCTGCCCCACGGGCCCCACACCCCCCCGCCGCAGCGGGTCAGGGTCCCCCACACCCCCCGAGGCAGCGGGGTCGGGGGAAGGGGGGCTGGGGGGGGTTCCTGTCAACCCGTCCCTGTCACAGCTCGGGGGCGGCGTCGGCGTCCGCCTGTCCCGGCAAGCGGAGTTCGGCGTCGTGGCGGCTGAGGGCGAACAGGCGGCCGACAGCCAGCAGAGCCAACAGCGTGACGGCCGCACAGGCGCCGAACATGCTCCTGGTGCCCGTCTGCCGGTCGCTGTCGTGCAGGACCAGTAAGCCCAGACAGGCCAGTAAGTTCAGAGGGAGCCGAAACCAGTTCATCACCCCCAGGAGATCCTTTTCCGGCACCACCTTCCGGCGCAGGAAGCCCATGGCCGGGAAGTAGAGCCCGCAGGCCAGCTCGATGAGCAGGAAGGCGAGGAAGGACTCGGCGGGGCTCTCCTGGCCGGGGCTGGTGGAGAAGGTGAGCATGAAGAGGGAGAAGAAGACGAGGAGGACGGCGAGGGAGAGCAGGTGGACGGGCTGCAGGTGGTACCGCCTGGAGACGGCCAGGCGGTAGAGCGACGAGCCCAACATGCTGGCGGCCATGAACCCCGCGAAGACGATGCCCAAGGGAGCGCCGTGGGGGTCCAGGACGGGCGTCCAGAGGAAGATGAAGATGTAGACGACGCTCTCGAACAGGGCCTGGATGGTGCCCAGGAGCAGCACGCGCCGGTCGGACAGGAGGCACTTCAACCCGTCGCCGCAGGTTTTGGAGAAAGTTCGTTTCTTCCCGTAATTTTCGTCCCAATTCCGGACGGCAAAAACCCCGGAGAGCACCAGGAGGGGGATGGAGACCATGAACGGAGCCACCGGGCCCAGGCCCAGCCCCTCGGTGAAGAACTCGGCCGCCCCCCCGGCCCCCACGGCGATCAGGTTGTTCCAAAAGGCCGCCCGGGAGAAGGTGACGGGGATCCACTCGCCGGGGAAGTCGTGTCGCTCCACGTGCTCGTGCACGTACCACGCCTCGAAGGCCGAGAACAGCAGCGCCGTGGACAGGCCCCCCAGGACCCTCCCCACCGCCAGCACCAGGTAATCCCGGGAGAGCTTCACCAGGCAGCACAGCGAGTAGGTGAGAGAGAAGAGCACGCAGGACTTCTTCCGGCCCAACCGATCCACCAGCGAGGAGGAAACCAGCCCGAACAGGACGCTGGAGGCGAAGCCGCAGACGTAGAGGATGGCGATCTGCCCCTCCAGGAAGCGGTAGTGCTGGTAGAGCTTGTAGAGGTAAGGGCCCTGCAGCCAGTCGGCCGCCAGCGCCGGCAGGTAGACGCGGTAGTAACCGCGCTGGAAGCGCCGGAAGGCGGGGTTGGCGTGGTGGGGGGCTGCGGGGGGCCGGGAGCGGCAGGCGGCCAGTTCCAACGCCGCGCAGGCGGCCAGCAGGACAGCGCAGGCGGAGTAGGAGGCGAGGAGCATGGCGGCCGGGAGACCAGGGGCATCGCCGGGGCCGGGGGGTGCTGGGGGTCCTGGGCGGGGGAGGAATGGGGTCAGGCAGGTCCGTGCTTGGGATGGGGGCGGTGCCGCCCCCCCCCCAGCTCACCCCAAAAGGTGCCGCTGGCCTCGTCAGGCCCCACTGCTGCACCCCTGCCCCCTCTCCCCGCCACCCCCCTGCCCCAGCAGCCCCCAAGCAGAGCCCCCACCCGCCTGAGGCCCCTCGGAGCAGCCACGGGGCCCCAAAACATCCCCCGGCCCCCGAACCCTTCCCTGGGCCCCACCCCGTGCCCGCCCCCCCACAGCCCCCCTGCTCTTGCCGTACGCAAACCCCGCACCCCCCACGGGCCGCAGGGGCCCCGCCGCCCCCCAGAGACCCCCTCGGCCCCCCAGAGACCCCCTCGCCCCCCCCAGAGACCCCCTCGGCCCCCCCCGAGACCCCCTCGCCCCCCCCAGAGACCCCCTCGGCCTCCTCAGAGACCCCCTCGGCCCCCCCAGAGACCCCCTCTCCCCCCCCAGGGACCCCCTCGGCGCCCCCAAAGACCCCCTCGGCACCCCCAGAGACCCCCTCGCCCCCCCAGAGACCCCCTCGCCCCCCCCAGAGACCCCCTCGGCCTCCCCAGAGACCCCCTCGCCCCCCAGAGACCCCCTCGCCCCTCCCAGGGACCCCCTCGCCCCCCCAGCCCCTCCAACCACCCTCGGCCCTCCCGGACACCGCCGGGACCCGTCCAGCCCCCGCTCCCCGGAGACCCCCGACCCCTCCCAGAGCCCCCCCCGCTCCCCCCGGCGGTCCGGGCCCCCCCCGGCCCGTCCCGGAGCCGCCGGGGACCCCCCCCCGCACCTGCCCCTCAGCGGGGCGAGGGGAAGCAGCTGCGCGAGCCGCCGCTTCCACCTTCCCGCTTCCGCTTCCGCCCGGGCCCGGCCGCCGCCATCTTGGCGCGCGTCACGTGACGTGACGTGTCACGGCCCCGCGCTCGCCCCGCCCGCCCCCGCCGGGACTTTTCCTCTCCCCGCCACCTCTGCCCCCGGCCGCGGGGGTCGGTGGGGGCGCCCGGGGGGCTCCGGCTGGAAGAGACCCTGCGGCCCGAACCCGGGCCTGGACACGTCCCTGCCCGGCCTTCGGCGGCGCTCGGGGGGGCTCGGAGGGGTTCGGAACCGCTCGGGAGGGCTCGGAACCTCTCGGGAGGGCTCGGACGCTCTCGGCAGCGCTCGGCAGCGCTCGGCCCGCCGCGGTCACAGTGCCGGTGACGGTCACGGCCGCGCGCGGCGGGATGCGCAGACCCCGCCCGGCTGCGGGGCCCGGCCCGGCCCCACCCCGCACAGCCGCGGGCCCTCAGGGTGCCCCCGAGTGGGCTGCGCCGCGGGGGTCGCAGGGGCAGCTCCCCCACAGCCCCCACAGCCCCCCACAGCCCCCCACAGCCCCCCACAGCCCCCCACAGCCCCCCACAGCCCCCACAGCCCCCCACAGCCCCCCACAGCCCCCACAGCCCCCCACAGCCCCCCACAGCCCCCACAGCCCCTCACAGCCCCCCACAGCCCCCCACAGCCCCCCACAACCCCCACAGCCCCCACAGCCCCTCACAGCCCCCACAGCCCCACCCCCGCTTGCAGCCGGGCCCAGCTCAGTGCCCCCCCCCGCCCCCCCGCGGCGTGTCCGCCCCGTGCAAACCCCCCCTGCCCCCCCCCGCCAGCCCTGACGCAAATGCCCCCCCACCTTGTGCAAATACCCCCCCGGCCCCCCCCGCAAACGCCCCCCTCGCCCTTGCACAGCCCGGGGTACCTGGGGGCGGGGGGCTCAGCCCCTGCCGTGCCTCAGTTTCCCCGTCGTGCGGGGGGGGCACCCCCACACTCACCGCAGCCGCTGGGCCCCCGCCCCGGGGTGGAGCACTGAGGGGGGGTCGCCCCTCACTTGGTGCTCAGGCGGGGGCGGCAGCGGGAAGGGGCGCGGCAGGGCGGGGGGCGGCAGTGGGGGCAGCACGGGGGGGGGCAGCAGCAGGGGTGGCGCTGGGGGCGCCAGGCGGGGGGGTGACAGGGTGGGGGGCAGCAGGGCGGGGGGGGACACTGGGGGCAGCTGGGCGGGGGGGAGAAGGGGGGGTGGCACGGGGGGTGACAGGGTGGGGGGCAGCAGGGCGGGTGACAGGGGGGGCAGTACGGGGGGTGACAGGGTGGGGGGCAGCAGGGGGGGCAGCAGGGAAGGGGGAAACAGGGGGGGCAGCAGGTGGGGTGACAGGGTGGGGGGCAGCAGGGAAGGGGGCAGCAGGGGGGGTGACAGACAGGGGGGCAGGCGGGGGGGCAGCAGCAGGCAGGGGGGCAGCAGGGGGGGTTACAGGCGGGGGGGCAGCAGGGGGTCTGGCAGGGTGGGGGGCAGCAGGGGCTCTGGCAGGCGGGGGGGCAGCAGCAGGCGGGGGGGCAGGCCATGGGGCCGGGGGGTCCCCGGTGGCGGTGGGGCCGGGGTCCCGGCCAGCCCAGCCCCATGGCGCTGCCCCCCCCGCTGCCCCTCCCGCCCGCCCGGCGGATTTACAGCCCAAAGCCGCTGAGCTGCGGGGGGGGGGTGGGGGGGGCTGCACGTGGCAGCACCCATGGGTGCGGGGGCCGCGGCCGCCCGGCTGACCTCAGCTGCCCCCCCGAACCACCCCCCGGGCCTGGGCTGCCCCCGGCCGCGGGGGGGGCTCGGGGGGACACGGGGGGGGCACGGAGAGGGGCCCGGGAGGGCTCGGGGGTCACTGGGAACATGGGGGGCTGGGGGGATACTGGGGGGCTCAGGACATGGGGGGACGCGAGGGATGTGGGGACAGGGGGGGCACGGGGGGGGCACGAAGGACTCTGGGACGTGTCCGGCCATCCGTGTGTCCGCGTGTCACCCGGACACCGCGTGTGCACGCGCCTCACCCGCCACGAGCGTGTGACACCCAGGACCTGCCACGCGTGTGCGAGCGTGTCCCGTGCACGCGCACACCCAGGACACGCGTGTGTCACGCGGGACACAGCACCTCACCCAGAGCGTGCCCTGGGTGTGCAGGCGTGTCAGCCGGCAGCCTCCCAGCCCCGCAGCCCCTCCGCTGCCACGCGTGTCCCTGACACACGCGTGTCCCTGTCATGCGTGTCCCTGTCACGCGTGTCCGTGTCACGCGTGTCCCCGTGCCCGGGGGTGGCAGGGCCGTGTCGTCCCGCGTCCCCTCCGGCCTCATCCTGCGGTTTGGGAAAATACACAGCGGGATTTCGGGTGGTGCCACGTGAGGGAGCGTGCGAGGGCCCGCGTGTGAGCACACGCACACGCACACGCAGGGGGTTGGGGAGGGGGTCGCGGGTCGGGGGGAGGAGGGGATGGGTGTGAGCAGACACACACACGTGTGAGCACAGCGGGTCTGGGCAGGGGGCAGAGGGCAGGTGTGGGTGCCCGAGCGTGCGAAGCCTCGTGCGAGCCCCCCGTGCCCATGCGTGTGCACACGTGTGAGCGTGCGAAGCCTCGTGTGAGCCCCCCCGTGCCCATGCGTGTGCACACGTGTGAGCATGCGCAGCCGTGCACGGGTCTTCCCACGAGCACCAGCGCGTGTGCGCGTGCACAGGCGTGTGTGAGCACGTGTGCGTGTGCCCGTGCCGGCTCACACCCCTGTTAGCGTGTCTCTGCCTGCACCAGCGTGTGCAAACCCTCGCGTGCAAACGCGTGTCCCGGCACACGGGCGGAGCACAAGCCCCCCCCCCCCCGTGCCTCAGTTTCCCCCCGAGCCCCGGAGCCCCGGCGAGGGGCGGAGGAAGAGGCGGGGGAGGGAAGGGGGGGGCGGGGGGAGGCCCGGGATGGGGGGACGGAGGGGGGGCGGGGGGGCGGGGAGGCGGGGGGCGGCCCCGCCGCCGATGGGGTCATGGAAAAAGGTTCGGGTGGAAAATCCTCCCCCCGCCGCTCAATGGCGCCTTTGTTCGGGCTGGGGCCCCGCGGCAGCCCCCGCCCCGGGGGTGTGTCCGGGGGGGCGGGGGGTGTGTGTGGGGGGGGGTGTGGGTGTGTGTACACCCCGGGTGTGTTCCCCCCCCCGTATCCCCTTCCCCGCATCCCCTTCCCCGCTCTTCCCCACCCCCCCGTGCCTCAGTTTCCCCGCCGGTCGCCGCGCTGAGCGGGGGGTGCAAGGCCGGGGAGGGGGGCACAAGGTGGGGGGGCACAGGGCGGGAGGGGGGCACAGGGCGGGGGGGGGGGGCGGGTGTGCCCGGGCTGAGACACCGTGCAAACGGCTCCAGAGCCCCGTGGGACCGCGCAGGGCCGGGCGAGGCCGCCGTGCAAGGGCGTGCAAGGGAGGGCAGAGCCGGGCACCGGGCCTGGCGAGGGGCCATGGGGGTGTGCAAGGGCGTGCAAGGGTGTGCAAGGCCAGGCGGTGCCATGCCGTGTGTGTGGGGCCGTGTGACACGCTGGGCAGTGCCGTGGTGTGACACACGGCACCACACGGATCCTCCCAGCCGCGCTGTGAGACCCTGTGTGCCGCCACACGTAGGCGTGCAAGGCCCTGCAAAGCTGTGCAAAGCTGTGCAAGGCCGTGCAAGGCCGTGCAAGGCCGTGCGAAGCTGTGCAAAGCCGTGCAAGGCCGTGCAAGGCTGTGCAAGGCCATGCGAAGCTGTGCAAGGCCGTGCGAAGCTGCTCCCCACGGGACCCCCGCCCGCCCACCCACACCCTGCGCCGCGGGGCTGGGCGCTGGCGTGGGTGTGGGTGCTGCTGGGGGGGCAGGAATGCGGCCGGGCGGGTGCTGCCGCGCACACCTCGCACGCCTCGCACGCCCTCGCACGCCCGGGCACGCGGGGACACGCCCTGGGCTGCGCCGCACGGGGCACGGCCGGGCTGGGCACGGGCACAGGCGACGCCGCGCGCCATCGCGCACGCTCACGCTGCACGGCCTTGCACACCTGTGCAGCCACACACACACACACACACACACACACACACGCCCGGTCACACACACACACTCTCACACACTCACACACACACTGTCGTGAGCGCTCACACACGCTCGTGCCCACTCCTGCACACTTTCCCAAGCAGATACTGGTGCACGATCACACCCACTCGTGCACACTCACTCACTCACACTCACACTCACACTCACACTCACTCACACTCACACGTCCCAGGGGAGCTCTGGGCGCCAGCAGGACTCACGAGGGGGGTGCAGGGAGGTGTCTGCCTGCCCCATCACATCCCCTGCACACACACAGCTCGTGCCGCCCGTGCAAGCCTTGCACACCCCTGTGCACACCCCTGTGCACACCCCCATGCCTTCCCTTTGCCTGGCTCCTCCAGCACAGCCCTGTGTGAGTGTGCAAGGGCCGTGTGAGTGTGCAAGGGCCGTGTGAGTGTGCAAGGGCCGTGCAAGGGCCGTGTGATGCGCGAGGCCCGCGCGAGGCCGCCAGCAGCCGCGGGGGGGGGGGGGGGCAGCTGCTGGTTTTAATTACCCGCGGGCTGCTCAGGCTAATTGGGACCTTTCGGCTGCGGCGAGGGGGGGCTGGGGGGGCCCTTTCGGGGCCACCACGTGGCACCGGGGGCACGAGCGTGTCCCCCCCCCGCGGGGCCCCGGGACGGGGTGACACGCGTGGGGCACGGGGGGGGGGAGGGTGACGCGGGAGGGTCCCCGTGGGATGCGGGGGGGTGACGGGGACACGAGGGCGTCGCCCCCTCTGCGTGCCGGGGACACGGACCTGGGGACCGGGGGGACACGGGGTGGGACTGGGAGGACCGGGGAGGGGCTGACACGGGACTGGGAGGACTGGGACTACTGGGCGAGGAGCCGGGCCCCGGGGGCGGGGCTGGGGGCAGGTCGGGGCACGCCCCCCCCTCCCCATCCCCCCCCCCGCTCTATGTGCGCGTGGCCCCCCCGCGCGTGACCCCCGCAGCGGCCGCGCGCGCCGCAGCATCCCGGGGCCGCGGGTGACACCGCGCGGGGCCGCGTCCACCCCCCCACCCCCCCCCCGGGGTGTCCCCGCCTTCCTCCCCCCCTCCTCCCTCCTCCTCCTCCTCCTCCTCCTCTTCCCCCCGCCGCCGCCCCGCCCCCTCCCCGCCGTTCCATGGGCCTGGGGACCGGCCCGGCCCGTGGCGCGGCCGGTACCGGGCGGGGGTCGGCGCTGCCCCCGGGGCCGGTCACCATGTTCGACTGTCTGGAGGCGCTGGCGGGACCCCGGCGGCTCCACGACGTGACGAACCGCGGGACGTGCGCGCTGCGGAAAGCGGGTTACGGGCCGCGCTGCGGGGCTCTGCCGCCCTTCGCCTGGCCGCCGCCCGCCCGCCGCGGTACGGGGCGCGGGGATGCGCGGGGAGGCGCGGGGAGGCGCGGGGAGGCGGGGGGGGGTGTTGGGGGGGGGGATGTTGGGGGGGGGGGATGCTGGAGGGGGATGTTGGGGGGGGGATGCTGACGGGGGGCGGAGTGGGAGAGCGCGGGGGTTGGGGGACACACGCCTCCCCCCCGCATCCCGGGGGTGGGGGGTGTCTGGGGGGGGGATTTAAATCAGTCCCCGCGGGGGGGTCTTTATGGGGGCGCCCCCCTCCCCCAAACCCCGACTCCAGGCTCCTGTCCTTCCCCCCGCCCCATATTCGGGGGGAGTGGGGGAGGTGGGGGTTGGGGACACACCTTTCCCCCCCCCGCATCCCGTGTGTGTGTGTAGGGGGGGGGGGTATCTAAATCATTCCCACCCCCCCTTTATGGGGTTGTCCCCCCAACTCCAGATTCCCGTGCTCCCCCCCCCCAAAAAAGAAGCAGCATCCCCCCCCCCCCATATCCCGGGGGGGAGTGGGAGTGCGCGGAGGTTGGGGGTTCCCCCATAAAGACCCCCCCGGGGGGGGGATGGTTTAGGTACCCCCCACACACCCCCCCCCGGGATGGGGAGGGGGAAGGTGTAATGGAGCCGTTTGGGGACAGACACCCCCCGTGGGATTGGGGGGGGCACGGGGTACCCCCAGCTTCCATCCCCCCCCCGTATCCCTCTGCGCCCCGTGGAAATTTGGGTGTGGATGGCGGGGGGGGGACACACACCCACGGGGGGGGGGGGGATGCTGGCGGTGCAGCGCGACCCCCCCCCACTCCATCCCCGGGCCCGTTCACCCCCCGGGGTGCGTGTCCCCCCCTCGCGTGTCCCCCCCCTCGCGTGTCCCCCCCCTCGCGTGTCCCCTCTGCCCCCCCCGCCCCGTGTGCGTGTCCTGCCCCCTCCCAGCTCCCCGGCCCAACTGGTTCCAGTCCGGGGCTGCCGCACCCGCCCAGCGCCGCTGCCAATGTGGCACTTAACCCCTGCGGGGCCACCCCGAACCGCCTCACCCCCGCGGCGCTGGGGGGCTCTGCCCCCCCCCGCTGCCGAGCATAGAGGGGGGCAGCAGCCCCCGGCTGGGGGCGGGGGGCGCCCCCCTGTCCCCCCAGTGAGTCTGGGGGGGGGGATACCCCAGCACTGGAGCCAGGCGGCCCCCAGAATTGAGGGAGCGTTTTGGGGGGGGGGGGGGGGCAAGTGCGGAGCGTCACATCGGGCCCCCCCGGGTGGTTTTGGGGTGCTGGGTTTTGGGGGGGTGGGTTTAGCTCAGACCCCCGTAAAAGCCCTAATTTTATCTTGGGGGGGGGGCAAACTGAGGCACGAGGCCCAATGTGCCCCCCCCCCTCCCCCAAACCACCCCCCCGGCACCCTCCGTGGGCACCAACAGCTCTGGAGTGGGGAGAAGGGGGGAGCGGGGGGGCAAGTTCAACCCCCCCCCCCCCCAAACTTCGGACCTGACAGAGTCAGTGTGGCCGGGGGGATACTGGGGTTACTGGGGGTACTGGGGGTACTGGGGGTACTGGGAGAGGAGGATGAGGGGGGGTGCCCCGAGCCTGCCCCTCCCCCGCCGGCCGTGCGAGGTGCGCGCGGGGGGGTCACAGGGTGCGGCACCGGCTGCGGTTGCGTTTCCAGGGCGGGGGGGCCGGGGGGGTGTGTAGGAGGATGGGGGGGGGGGGGGACACGGGGACACCCAGGGACACACAGACACCCTGTTTATTTTCGGGTGACCGCGGCGCGTGCGGGGGGGGGGGGGGGCGGGGGGTGGGGAGGAGGAGGATGAGGATGAGGAGGATGAGGAGGTGGAGGGGGGGCCGGGGGAGCTGTGTGCCCCCCCGCCCAGCTGCGGCCCCGCTTGAGGCCGGGCAGGAATTTCCTCAATTTCAGCAATTTCGGGTGGTTTTTATTTTTTCTCTAGAAAAACACACAAAAAACTCGCCCCTCCCCCACCCACCCCCGGCACCCGCCCGGGACCGCGGGGCAGGGTGGGGTCCGTGTGTCATCCCCCCCGCACCCCCCTCGCTGAGATGCTGAGGTCACCCCCACCCCCACCCGGCCCCTCTGCCAGCGGGAATTGGGGGGGGCGATACCAGCCCATCCCCCCCCCCTCAGGTTGTGGGGGTGGGGGGGGCGCTGGGAAGGGGGAGATGGGATAGTGGGGGGGTTGGGGTGAGGGGGTGCTGGGCTGGACCCCCCCTTCTCAGTCCCCTGTCCCTTGGTGTTTGCCCCCCCCAGCCCGAGACACTCCCGGACCCCCCCGGACCCCCCAAGCCGCCAGACCCCTGCGCCCCCCCCGCCGCTCCCCGTGCCTCAGTTTCCCCACCACCACCCAACCTTGGGGGGGTCTCATACAGGGTGGGGGGTCTTTGGCAGCCCCCTGACCCCCCCCTCTCGCCCCCCAGCCGTGGAGCCGCAGAGCCGCAGCGGGGAGGAGATGGTGCCCAGGTCGCCGTCGCCGCCCCCCCCGCCCCGCGTGTACAAACCCTGCTTCGTCTGCAGCGACAAGTCCTCGGGGTACCACTACGGGGTCAGCTCCTGCGAGGGCTGCAAGGTCAGCGGGGACACCCCCCCGGCACGGGGGCTGAGCTGGGGGAGAGGGGAGACACCCCCCCGGGCAGGGGCACGGGGGCTGAGCGGGGGGAGGGGAGAACCCCCCGGCATGGGGGCTGAGCGGGGGGAGGGGAGACCCCCCCGGCACGGGGGCTGAGCTGGGGGAGGGGAGACCCCCCCCCCGGCACGGGGGCTGAGCTGGGGGAGGGGAGACACCCCCCCGGGCACGGGGGCTGAGCGGGGGGAGAGGGGAGACCCCCCCCGGGCAGGGGCACGGGGGCTGAGCGGGGGGAGGGGAGACACCCCCCCGGGCACGGGGGCTGAGCTGGGGGAGAGGGGAGACCCCCCCCCAGGCACGGGGGCTGAGCTGGGGCGGTGGGGAGACCCCCCCCCAGGCACGGGGGCTGTGTTGGGGTGGTGGGGAGACCCCCCAGGCACTGGAGAGGCTCGCTGAGGGGCACTGGGATGTCCTGACCTCCCCTGGGCACTGGAGAGTCTTACTGGGAGACACTGGGAGACACTGCAGAGCCCCCCATGGCACTGGGGGGGTCTTACTGGGGACGGACGGACTGGGAAGTTGTGTCTCTCCCCATCCCGACACTGGGGAGTCTTACTGGGAGACACTGGGAAGCCCCCCTATGGCACTGGGAGGGGTCTTACTGGGGGGAGGGCACTGGGAGGTGGGGTGTGTGTCCCCAGCACTGAGGAGGCTCACTGGGGGGCACTGGGATGTCCCAACCTGCCCCCCAGGCACTGGGGAGTCAGCACTGGGGATCACCCCCCCCCCCCTCCCCATGGACCCCCCAGTACTGGGGAGCTGGTAGTGGGTCCCCCCACCAGGGACCCCAGGAAACCTTACTGGGGCAGGGGGTCTGGGGAGCTGGGCTGGGGACCCCGGTGGGGGGTGGGGGATGCCCCCCAGGTGTAGCACCCCCTGTGCCCCCCCCGCCCCCAGGGCTTCTTCCGGCGCAGCATCCAGAAGAACATGGTGTACACGTGTCACCGGGACAAGAACTGCCAGATCAACAAGGTGACGCGCAACCGCTGCCAGTTCTGCCGCCTCCAGAAGTGCTTCGAGGTCGGCATGTCCAAGGAAGGTGGGTGGGGGTCCCGGGGGGGGGTCCCGGGGGGGTCCCGGGGCGGGGAGGGGGGATACAATCCCCCTCCATCCCTCCGCGGGGGGGGTGATCCCATCAGGCATCACTGGGTCTGCTCCCCCCGGCCGTGGGGGTGTCCCCATCCCCTGGGGGAGCTGAGGGGGGGGCAGGCAGGGCTGGTGGCCCCCCACACACCCCCCCCCGGTGTGGGGGGGCCCTGGCGTCCCCTCCAGCCGCATTGTGCTATATGTGGATATCCTGCTCGCGCATCCTGTCCCCGCGTCCCAGCGACAAGAATTGGGGGGTGGGGGGAGCAGGAAGCACCATCCGGGGATGGAGCAGACCCCAAATCCCCCCCCACACCCCACCCCAACCTTCCATCCCCCCCCAGCTGTCCGTAACGACAGAAGCAAGAAGAAGAAGGAGGTGAAGGAGGAGATGGTGGCTGAGAGCTACGAGCTGAGCCCGGAGCTGGAGGAGCTGGTGCGGAGGGTCAGCAGAGCCCACCAGGAGACCTTCCCCTCCCTCTGCCAGCTGGGCAAGTACACCACGGTGAGTGGGGAGGGGTCACCGGGCAGCCCTCGGCGCTGAGACCCCACAACTCGTGTCACCGGGCAGGGCTGAGACCCCACAATTCATGTCACTGGGTGGCCCTCAGGGCTGAGACCCCACAACTCGTGTCACTGGGCAGGGCTGAGACCCCACAACTCGTGTCACTGGGCGGCCCTCAGGGCTGAGACCCCACAACTCGTGTCCCGAGTGGCTCACAGCCGTCCGTCCGTCTGTCCACGCAGAACTCGAGCGCCGAGCACCGCGTGCAGCTGGACCTGGGGCTGTGGGACAAGTTCAGCGAGTTGGCCACCAAGTGCATCATCAAGATCGTGGAGTTCGCCAAGCGCCTGCCCGGCTTCACCGCGCTCACCATGGCCGACCAGATCACCCTGCTCAAGGCCGCCTGCCTCGACATCCTGGTGAGGGGCGCTGCCGGGGGGCTTGCTGCTGGGGAGGGGGCACGCGGATGGCAGGGAGGGCTACTGGGGGGACACAGGGAGGGAGGGAGGGAGGGGGGGATGGATGGATGGATGGATGGATGGACAGTAGCAGGGAGGTTCTCGCTGTTGGAGAGTGGGACACATGGATGGATGGATGGACGGACAGAAGGATGGACAGTGGTGGTGGTGGGGATGTCCTTGCTATTGGGGGGGACACATGGATGGATGGACGGACAGACAGACAGATGGATGGATGGATGGATGGACGGACGGACAGATGGATGGATGGATGGACAGAAGGATGGACAGTGGTGGTGGTGGGGATGTCCTTGCTATTGGGGGGGGACACATGGATGGATGGACGGACAGACAGATGGGTGGGTGGATGGATGGACAGGTGGATTGCAGGGTGGTCTCAATGTTGGGTGGGGACACATGGATGGACGGATGGATGGGATGGAGGGAGGGAGGCTGGATGGACGGACAGATGGACGGACGGATGGAAGGCTGTCGGGCTGGCTGGACGGATGGATGGATGGATGGACAGACGGACAGACAGATGGCTGGCTGGACGGATGGATGGATGGACAGATGGACGGACGGGTGGCTGTGGGGCTGGCGGTGCCCCCGCGCCGGCTCTGAGCCCCCTGCCCGCAGATGCTGCGGATCTGCACGCGCTACACCCCCGAGCAGGACACGATGACGTTCTCGGACGGGCTGACGCTGAACCGCACCCAGATGCACAACGCGGGGTTCGGGCCCCTCACCGACCTGGTCTTCGCCTTCGCGGGGCAGCTGCTGCCGCTGCAGATGGACGACACCGAGACCGGGCTGCTCAGCGCCATCTGCCTCATCTGCGGAGGTGCGGCGGGGGCGGGGGCGGGGGGACAGGGGGACAGGGGTGGGGTGACCTCGGGGACAGGGGTGACCTCAGGGACGGGGATGCGGGGACCTTGAGGTGATGGGGATGCAGGGATGAGGATGTGGGGACCTCGGGGCCGTGGGGATGCAGGGACAGGGGGACACGGGGACCTGTGGGCCAGGTGAAGGGGGGGACGTAGGCACCTCCAGACCGGGGCACAGCAGCGACATGGGGACCTCGGGGCCGTGTGGCAGTGGGGAGGGGGACACACGGACACGGGGACACGGGGACCTGACACCCAGGACCACACGGACGGACACAGGGACCTCTGTGCCGGAAGGAGCCGGGGCCAGCGGGGCCACCCCAGGCTCAGCCACGAGTCCCCAGAGCAGCGCCACAGGCTGGGTGTCCCCCCCCCCTCCCTCCGCGCGTCCCCCCCACGAGTCGTCGTGTCCCCCCCAGACCGGATGGACCTGGAGGAGCCGGAGCGGGTGGAGCAGCTGCAGGAGCCGCTGCTGGAGGCGCTCAAGGTCTACGCGCGCCGGCGCCGGCCGCGCCAGCCGCACATGTTCCCCCGCATGCTCATGAAGATCACGGACCTGCGCGGCATCAGCACCAAGGGTGAGGGCCGGGGGCGCCGGGGCGCCGGCCCCCTCCCAGAAATCCCCCGCCGCCCTTCCCCGGGGCTGGGAGCTCGTGGGAGGGGGGGGGGGAAGAGGGGAGGGGGATGCTCAGGGAGGGGGGAGGGGGGTGATGCTCAGCACCGGGGAGGGGGGGGATCCGGGACACCGACCCCCCCCAAAAAATACCCCACCACCTCCCAGACCCCTTCCCTGGGCTGGGGGACCTCAGGGCGGGGGGGGGGGTGAAGAGGGGAGGGGGTGATCATGGGGAAGGATGCGTGGGGCGGGGGTGATGCTCTGGGGGGTTGGAGCTCGGTGGGGGGGTGTTGGAGCTCGGGGGGGGGTTGGAGCTCGGGGGGGGGGTTGGAGCTCTGGGGGGGGGGGTGGAGCTCGGGGGGGGGGGTTGGAGCTCGGGGGGGGGTGTGGAGCTCGGGGGGTGCGGCTGGGGGTGCGGCCGTTGCTGAGCCGCGTCCCCGCAGGCGCGGAACGGGCCATCACGCTGAAGATGGAGATCCCGGGCCCGATGCCCCCCCTGATCCGGGAGATGCTGGAGAACCCCGAGATGTTCCAGGAGGAGGAGGAGGCGCCGCCCCCCCCCGCCCCCGGAGCCCCCCGCTGCCCCAGACAGCCCCCCCAGCCCCCCCGCCTCCCCGTAACCCCCCACCCTCTGCGCCGGGGGGGGGGGGGGGCACCCGTAACGCCCGCGGCGCTGGACACTCGTGATTTGCCTTCCAGGACCCCCCCCCTTGCTCCGGGGCTGGGGGGTCCCCCACGGTGTGCCCCCCCCGCCAAAGGGGGGGGGGGCTGCAGAGACTGACGGAGCCGCCCGGGGCGCGCCCCGCGGCACAGCTATTGCCTTAAGCTGGGGGGCCCGGGGGGGCCCCCCCACCCCAACCTCAGCTTCAAGCCAAAGCCCCCCCACCCCAGCCCCGCTGCTGCCCCCCACCCTTGTACTGGGGGGGGGTTGAGGGGCCAACTACAGACAGGAGCCACCCCCCCCCCAATTAATGCCAGAGACCCCTGGGGTGACCCCCCCTCCCCGTGCCCTTGCCAAGCTGAGGGGGGGCCCCAGGCAGCTGGGGGGGGCCCAGGCGTCCAGGACTTTATTTATTGGAGACAGGGTGGATTGGGGGGGGGGGGGGGGCGCATCCCCATTCCCCCCCCCGCTGGGCACTGCTGGGGCGCAGGCAGGAAACTCCCCACCCCCCAGTTTGGGGGGGGGGGGCGCATTTTATTTGCTGGGTGATTTTATATAGGGGAGGGGGGGAGGGGCTGCTTGTGGGTTTTGCTTTTTGACGCTGTTTGGGGGGGGGAGACACCTAAAAAATACCCCCCACCCCCTGCTACACCCCCCCCCCAGCACAGAACACTATAGAGACCAAAGATGGGGGGTCCGAGGTGACCCCCCCCAAACCCTCCCAGTCCGGGGGGGTCTCAAGCCATAGTCACAATGACTCCAATGCCATGGGGGGGCCCTGCCTGGTGCCCCCCCCCAGGGCAGCTTTACTGGGGGGGGGGGTATCACCCCAACTGCCCCCGCAGTGAACTGCCCCCCCCCCCCCCAAATGTCTGTTACCTCCAGCATGGCTGGATGGGGGGCTCCGTGCCCCCCCAATTTCTTCCCCCCCCCCCCCCATTTTTGGGGTGCACAGCCCGGGGGAGGGGCCCTGTTACACTACACGGGGGGTGCCCCCCCCGGGGCAGCACTTTGACCCGTTATTTATTCCTTTGCGTTTACACCGGGGTCCCCCCGGCCCCGGGGGGGGTTCCCCCGCCGCTGCCCCCCGCCGCCCCCTCCCCGGTGTCCGAGCTGCCCCCCCTTCCTCGGGGGGGCCCCCCCCGCCATGTTTACAGCCCACCCGCCCCCCTCGCGGGGGGGACACACGGGACTTTTCTATTTTTGCAAAATAAAGTGATGGAAATTTGGGGGGTCCCGGTGTGGTTGGGGGGGGGTCCCGGTGTGGTTGGGGGGGGGTCCTGGTGTGGTTGGGGGGGGGTCCCGGTGTGGTTGGGGGGGGCCCGGGGGGGCACCCCGGGATGATGGGGGGGGGAAGGGAGCTGGGAATGGGGGCTCCTCCGTTGGGGGGTGGGGGGCACTCAGGGGTGGGGGGGGGCACCCCGGGGCGGTGGAGGGGGGGTCGGTGGCTGCAGGACC